>NC_044031.1:293363081-293672536 GCF_901765095.1 Microcaecilia unicolor
TAACAGCTCTGATTTTCACAAAAAATAATTTTGTGTTTGACAACAAGTTTTATCTGCAGAAACAAGGAGTTGCTATGGGTACTGCAGCTGCCCTTAGTATTGCTAACCTGTTTGTAGCAGAATTTGAATAGCAATTTATTTATACTTCCAATTGAATGGCTAAGATTTCTAACTGCATAAGATTCATTGATGATATATTTTTTATATGGATAGCTTCAGAGGAACAATTTGATGAATTTATGATCTGGATTAATACTCTTGACCCCCATTTACAGTTCACTCACACATACAGTAAGGGTCAGATTGTGTTTCTAGACACTAACATCTTGAGAGTGCAAAATCACCTTATCACTACTGTATATAGAAAAGTAACTGATAAAAACAATTATCTCCAATATGATAGCTGCCATCTGCCTCGCTTAAAGAAATCAGTTCCTATTGGTCAATTTATGAGGATTAGAAGAATCTGTAGTATGTTGGAGGAATTTCATCAATAAGCTGAAATTCTCACTCAGCGGTTCTTAGCTAAGGTTTATCCAGCCCGCATAGTCAAATAAGCTTATCGCCGAGCCTGATATGCTAATCCTGAACTGCTATTAAAATATACAAATAAAGAGCCTCAAGATAAACACATTTGTGTTTTGTCCCTCTCAGATAAATCAGCTGCCATTGCTCAGAATATACATAAACATTGGCATGTCCTCCAACTTCATCAAGTATTCTATTCTCATCCCTGTATAGCATTTTCGAGGGGCAAAAATGTGTCTAATCATCTTGTATCCGTTCAATTGGAATTGGAACATAGGAATAGTGGATACTGCAAGGCTTGTCCCATGTCTTTGACCCTTAATGGTTGGCAACATTCAGGCACCTTAAAAATCTACAAATTAAGAGCGGATACTAACTGCCTGTCAGCCAGTGTAGTTTATGTTGTCATATGTCCTTGTTTGAAAATGTATGTGGGATGTACCAGTAGAATGACTAGACAACGCTTGAGTGAACATCGAAGCAGATTGAAGAATAGAGTCTAAACGGCCTCTATGGTGAGCCATTGTATTGAACATGGTCACACTTTTGAGGATATGCAATGGTTTATAATTGAACAGATTACTGAATATTTCTAGGGGGACCGGAAAGCCTACCAATCAATGCGTGAACAATGCTGGATTTTTCAACTGAATTCGGTCACCCCGCCAGGTTTAAATGACAGCATTGAATGGAATGCCACAATTTGACTGCTTATTTGCTTGCATTAAGGATGATGTATAAACGTATTTGACGCAGGTCTGCTGTCTTTTAAGGAACTTCGCCTCGGCTGGATCAATTCAAGATGGAGAATTCATCAGCATGTTACCACTGGCGTCCCTGAGGATAAAATTTGAAATGAAAATTTCTGTAGGATGTAAGAAACTTACAGTTTATGAGTGACGGAGTTGCGAGTTGAAAATTCAGAGAAGTCTTTATTTTCCATTGTAAAGACTCTTCTTCACTCAACAATTAGTAGTTCATTTTTCTCCTCCATAAGGTGGACTCTGGCGATGCAGGACATTAGTAGAGCACATTATTATTCTTATTTGGTTGTGATTTCGCATTGCACTGTGTATTTATGCACTTAATCAGAAATTTGGAGTACCATTTGGGGAGTGTCTCATGAAGTATAGAGCTTTTCATGCGAGTCACTTTTGGGGTGGCCTGACTCACTGAAGTACTGCTCGGCTGTATGTACAGCCTATACTGAACTCTCCTTCGGACTCTTTAAAAACGTATTAAAACTTATTTTCTTGAATTTAGTTGGATAGTTATCTAGTATTGTCTATTTGATAGCATCACCAGACTCTCACTGTTGAGATTGACTCTTTGTGGTTTGATTAGTTTTGTCTCTCCCTTGGGATTCCTTCAGCTGTTATTGGTTGGTTTCGGCAATTTCTCCAATAATTTAAGAGCATAACGTTAGGATCTTAGCTTTTTTTTTTAATATGGGCTCTAAAATTCTAGGGACTGCACAACCTCTGATCAGGAGAGGTCCCCTAAAGTGAAACTGGCAAGCAGAAGGAGTCAGAGTTGGGGATACTCAGACTGGTTCCAGGGAACAGAGAAATAACAGTCCACCAAAAAAGCACTATGGAGTTTCCTATGGTGCAGATGCCATGAGCTGAATCTACCTTGGGTAATAATGCTCTGAGCTTAGAAGAAAAGAAAACATGCTGACTGGGATAAGGTGTTTTGGGGACAGAGTAGTCTGAAGCCTTTTTCATTTCTATGTAGAGAAATTTCAAGGTGAATATGGGTCTCCATAAAACTTAATTTACCTGCTCAAATTTTTTAATCCCCTCCAGCCACCTCTGAGATGGCATTATAGCAAACTCTCGCACAGCCTAATTAATGTTTACAGATGCATGCTCTTGCAGTACAATTATATCCTCTAATGACGTGACTGGTGGTAAAAGATGCTGCTGAGAAACATGAAACTGAATTCCTGACACACAAATAAAAAGCCAGTATCTCTTCCATTCAAAAATCAACATGTTAGGAAATGGATATGATATAGGAGACTGTAGCATTTATTATGAATTAGCAGGGCGTCATTCATAAGAAAGCTGGGTTTTCATTAATGTCAGTCTGACATTTGCAAAATTGATTTGTGTTGACATTTAGAGCACTTCTGCTGCAGTATGGACCCATGCCTGACATTAAACACAGTAAAATTTATTTGTTATACTTAAAAACTTCCCAATTTACACTGTTATTTTACAAGACAGAAAGCATAGCTTTAAGTGCCAAACATGTTCAAGGAAAACAATGCAAGCACAATAATTAACATAACGGTCATATTCATAAGCAACTATGAAATCTTGTTCACCTGGACCTCTGATATTCCCTGGTTCACATTAAAGGTATAGAAATATGTTCATCTGTGGAAGGTCTACCAGTATTCTGGCTACTACTAGCTACTACTCAATTACTACTCAATCTAGCTACTACTCAATTACCTCCCCTTGTTCCTTCTCACCCAGTACTTCCCTCACCCTTAATTGTCTTGTCTGTCTGTGTTATTTTTAGATTATAAGCTCTATTGAGCAGGGACTGTCTCTCTATGTCAGGTGTTCAGCACTATGTGTGTCTGGTAGCGCTATACAAATGTTAATAATAATAATATTTGAAATTGTGTTGGCTGAAATCAGCCTCAGAATATTAGGAGCCTTTTTGCTATGGGCTTAGGTGCCTATGCGCATCCAACCCGTGTCAATTTGGAACTACCACCTGACTACCGTAAGCCCCAGGTGGTAGTTCTATTTTTTATACGCGGCCGATATGCGTGGCAGAAAATATTTTTTTTATTTTCTACTGCGTGGCACTAACCGGGCAGTAATCAGCAGTTTACGCACGCTGACGATTACTGCCCAGTTAACGCATGAGATCTTACCGCTAAGTCAGTGGGTGGCAGTAAGGTCTCAGGCCCAAAACGGACGCTCGCCAATCCCCCCAAAAAGGCCTTTTTTGCATGTGCACTGAAAAATGGACCTGTGCACACCCGATACACGCATCTACACCAGCGCAGGCCATTTTTCATTGCACCTTAGTAAAAGGACCCCTTAATTATTGTTGTGTAGTGGCATTTTAGAAAGTACATTCAATTCGGAAGTTCAGTCGAGACATCTGACATCCTGCTAGTAGCTTGGATGAGGATCTGCTGAAGTACTACCTGTTCTAAAATACATGGTGAAATGGACATTCCTGTGCAGGTGACATGCAGCATGAACATACATTTTAGAAAAATAGATGTCTAAAATATCAACAGGGCTACACAGGAACATAAACATCTCTGTGGCTGCATATGAACTTCTCTGTTCTGAAATGGCAACATAGATGTTTATGTTCTGGAACATAAATGGTTATGTCAGCCATTTTAGAAACATAGACATCTACTTCTCCCAAAGTTGTTGCAGAGTCCAGTATCCCTTGCCAGTTTTCCTTTTTGTGAGTGTGTAGGGGGGGGGGGGCACCAAACACTGGAGGATTAAGGATATGACCTCCCCTAATCTTTATAATGGAGCGCTGCTCAATAGGAGCACATTTCTATAACCTGGACCTCCTGGATAGCAGATCTAATTCTGAATTCCATCTTTTTGAACATAGATGTTCATTCTCCTTATGAAATGTGGAAAAAAACTTCTATTTTTTTGGGACCACCCTTCTCCTACCCAAAATATACCCAGGCACACTCCTTTGCCATTTTAAGTTTTAGGCATCCATATCCTGGCTTTGTAAAATTGGAACTTAAATGGGCATCTAAGTGCTGGTTTATAGATGGTCTAAATTCAACTTGTGCTTCTAAGGTAAGTACCACAGGATAAAAGATATATGACATATGAGGATGAGTAATATAAGCAGGACACTTTGAGGCATATTTTCAAAGCACTTTGGGAGGCTAAGTTCCATAGGTTTCTATGGAACTTTGGGAGGCTAATATCTGTGTTCCGTGATTCTACAGGTGCAGCAAGGGCTGTGAAACCCAATCTTGTCTTGGAATTCCCTATTCCTCATGACCTATGAATCTCACTTACCCATGACAATCTAAAGTTTGGCATTAGGAGGGTAGTGGTAACACAGTGCCTCAGACTGTATCTTCCTTCTCTGTTGCTGGGAACAACTGTGTTATGCTTTGAAATGTAGGGCACTATCCTGCTTATTTTCAAAAGAGAAAAACGCCTATAGTGTGACCTAAATCGGGGGATAGACGCTTATCTCGCAAAGGCGCCCAAATCGGTATGATCAAAAGCCGATTTTGGGCGTTTCCAACTGCACTCCGTTGCGGAAACAAATAAAGTTGACGGGGGCGTGTCGGAGGCGTGGTGGAGTCGGAACTGGGGCGTGGTTATCAGCCGAGGAGAGATGGGCGTCTTTAGCTGATAATCGAAAAAAAAAGGTGTTTTGACCGCGATTTTGGGTCACTTTTTTTGGACCCTTTTTTTTTCACGAACAAGTCCCAAAAAAGTGCTCCAACTGCCCAGATGACCACTGGAGGGAATCAGGGATGATCTCCCCGGACTCCCCCAGTGGTCACTAACCCCCTCCCACCAAAAAAAAACCCACTTTACAAACTATTTTCCAGCCTGTATGCCAGCCTCAAATGCCGTACCCACCTCCATGACAGCAGAATGTGTTCGATTCTGTCACAGCCTTTCCCTGGGTCAGATGTGGCTCTCGAGTGCAGTACAGGGTCACATCAGCATTGCATTGTGGTGGGTGTAGGGTATTGGGCTCTGTGATTTCATTAGCTTCTGTTACAGTCTCACGATGTTGGTAGTTGGTAGGCTCTTCTCCCATGGTGCTTTTCCCCCTGCCTACTGAGTCAGAATGTGCCCTGTTGTGTTTCCTGTTGTAGTCCATGCGGTAGTGGCCATTTTTGTAAGCCGGTTTTAGTTCCCTTTCCTGTGTTAGCCACGTTACAGAACTTAGTTGTTCCCTTGAATGTGGCTGAAAGAGGGCATTGTACAGCATTCTACCAGCTCTGACCTACTGCTCATCTCAGTACCAGGGAGACTCGTTGCCAGTGGGGCACAACCTCTGATCTGTAGTTAACTGTGAGTAAACGCGGTTATTCCAATAAAGGACGTTTTCGGAGACATTAGTCTCCAGGAGTCAACTGGTGTGCCAATGTTATACAGCAGCAACAAGTCCTAGAGGCCTGCGTGTATGCAGGTCCCTGGAGCACTTTTAGTGGGTACCACAGTGCATTTCATCCAGGTGGCCCAAGGTCCATCCCCCCCCCCCCCACATGTAACACTTTTGCTGGTAAATGGGAGGCCTCCAAAACCCACTGTACCCACATGTAGGTGCCCCCTTCACCCCTAAGAGCTATGGTAGTGTTGTACATTTGTGGGTAGTGGGTTTTGGGGGAGGGAGGTTGCGAGCTCAGCACCCGTGGTAAGAGAGCTATGCGTGTGGGAGCTTTTTCTGAAGTCCACCGCACTGACCTAGGGTGCCCAGTTGGTGTCCTGACATATCAGGGGGGCCAGTGTACTACCAATCCTGGCCCCTCCCATGACCAAATGGCTCGGATTAGGACGTTTTTGAGCTGGGCATTTTTAGTTTCCATTATCGCTAAAAAAAACAAACGCCCAGCTCAAAAATGTCCATTTTTTCAAAAATACGGTTCGGCCCGCCCCTTCATGGACCCGTTCTCGGAGATAAACGCCCATGGAGATAGGCATTTCCATTCGATTATGCCCCTCCACGTTATCCAGCAAGCATAAAGCAGAAGATACAACCAGAAGCCTAGTGCTGTCTCTGTTTATCTTCCAATTTTCCCTCTTCCATTCCCTATATAGCATGCTCCCTTTATCTCCTGCTGCCCAAACCCTCATCACTTTCCCTCTCATCCTTCTTCTGCTCATGATCCTCCCTCCCTCCTTCTGCTCTCCATTTCTTTCTCTTTTACCCCATTTCCATTAAGGAATTCCTTCTCCATTTTTTTCATATGAGATCCCCTCTCTGTCTCCTACCCCTTCCACAGCACCATCATTCCGCCAATAAAGTAAAAGAGATCATTGTTATAAATCATGCTAAGCTTAATGCAGCAGTTTATTTTTGGTTTAGTATAGATGTTTTGGTGTGCTAAGATGACTTCCATGTGGCAAGGGCTTTAACACACCCACAAATAAAATCTGTGATAATCAAAGACTAAAGGGCTAGATTCGGTAAATGGCGCCTAAACAAAATCAGTGCTGACCCTCCCCCCCTTAAGCAGTATTCTATAAGCCTCGCCTAAAGTTCAGCACAGTTTATAGAATAAAGATTAAGTGATATGGCTGCACATAAATTTAGGTGCCACCATTTCCACCAATGAAAACATGGTGCAAAAGCTCATGCTTAAATTTACGTGCAGAGCACCTTTATTCTATAATTACGCATATAACTCAAAACCGTGCCCCCCATTCTGCCTTGAAACTCCCATGACCATTCCCTTTCTCTGTTCCCTTTTTCGGGCTGCCCCTAAATTTTAGGTGTGGATCCTGTGCCTAACTTTACCCATTTAGCACCCAATTAAATCTGGGCATGGCAAATGACATTTAATGTGAGGAAATGCAAAATGATGCATGTGGAAAAGAGGAACCTGAACTATAGGTACATGATGCAAGGTTCCCCATTAAGAGTCACCGATCAGGAAAAGGATCTAGGTGTCATCATTGATGAAACGTTGAAACCCTCTGCTCAGTGTGTAGCGACGGCTAAGAAAGCAATTAGAATGTTAGGTATTATTAGGAAAGGAATGGAAAACAAAATGAGGATGTTATAATGCCTTTATATTGCTCTATGGTGCGACCACACCTCGAGTACTGTGTGCAATTCTGGTTACTGAATCTCAAAAAATATATAATGGAATTAGACAAGGTACAGAGAAGGACGACCAAAATGATAAAGGGGATGGGAAAAATTGGCTATGAGGAAAGGCTAAAGTGGCTAGGGCTGTTCAGCTTGGAGAAAGGATGGCTGAAGTCTATAAAATAATGAGTGGAGTGGAATGGGTAGATGTGAATCACTTGTTTAATCTTTCCAAAAATACTAGGACCAGGGGGCATGCAATGAAGCTGCAAAGTAGTAATTTTAAAAAAATCAGAGAAAATATTTCTTCACTCAGTATGTAATTAAACTCTGAAATGTATTGCCAAAGAATGTTGTAAAAGCATTTAGCTTAGTGGGGTTTAAAAAAGGTTTGGATAACTTCCTAAAAGAAAAGTCCATAAGCCTTTATTAACATGGCCTTAGGGAAAATCATCTGGTTATTTCGAGGATAAGCAGCAAAAAATCTGTTTACTGTTTTGATATCTTGCCAGGTACTTGTGACCTGGGTGGACCACTGTTGGAAATGGATGTTGGGCTTGATGAACCTTTGGTTTGTCCCAGTATGGCAAATGCTTATATTCTCATGTTCCTATGTTTTTAATTAGTGTCAATAATTGCTTGTTAAAAAACAATTATTGGCACTAATTGGCTTGTTATTCAATTAAATTGCATGTGTAAAATGGAACAGTGCCTAACTTTATGCATGCAATTTTTGGCAACATTTATAGAATCAGGGGGCAAATATGCACTAATCATAGCTCAAAAGTCAATGGACGATGCTCCAGATGATGAAAACTGTTTATTGAAACAAGACTCGAGACAGCTGTGTTTCAGCCAACTAGGCCTGCATCATGTATTTCATTTATTTATTCATTCTTGTATCCCACATTATGCAAAACCAAGTTTCAGTTCAATGTGACTTACAATTTAGTAGGTAATACTGTACAAAATAGTCGGGTGGATAAAGAACCTCTTAAACCAAATGCTAACGGTACATAAAGATTTATGGAGAGCAATCTAGGAAATGTTTGACAGAACTGGTTTGACAAAACCAGTAGAAACCCTTATTGATCACTTGTGAAACCTGATGATTAAAGGCAATGATTTCTAGTCAGGAAAATGGTAAATAAATAAGAAGCAGAGCAGTTCTCCCTCTGCTCCTGCTCTAAATGGCTCCAAATTCAAAATAGCATCACTGAACCGTAGTGGTATTCTTGTGGTACCATCGCTAAGGGTCAGCCTTCCACAGATGGGCAAGATAACATGGTGCCCATGTGTAAACTATCTGCCCTGTGTGCTGAATTCAGGTCAGCAGCAGAACTCTCTCCTGCATTGACTGCACAGGCTTTGCATACAGTTTTTACTGTTAACCTGTTGTAAGTACAAAACCTACGACACTTTAGTAAAAGATCCCTTTAGGCTACTAAGGGGGTCCTTTACTAAAGGTTAGTCGCATGTTATCTGCCACAGGACCCAGTTTATTCCTATGGGCTCTGTCACAGATAGCATGCGTTAATCTGTAGTAAAAGACCCTCTAATTTTGGATGAAAATAGGTCCCAAATTTAGGAGTCTTATGAGTCTAAATTTAGGTGCTTAACTTGTTTTTTTTTTTTTAATTTCAGGCCTGTTGTTTTTCATGATCGGTCACTGCTTGGCAAAGATGACTCACAAGAGCCTTGCTGGTGGCTCCATAAAATGTAATGGGATTTTGATAGGTTTCCTGTAGCAATTCTGAATATCTATCACAGTTTTATGGTACACAGAACTGAAAATCTATCACAGTTTTATGGTGCACAGAACTGAAAGACTTAGCAGTCTAAGACAAGATTTACAGCTATTTTGGTCAGGTTTGTAAACTATGCGTAGGTTATTTCTCCTTTTCCAGTCATGAAGGGGGATGTAATCGTCATCTACTGTTAGGACATGTTAATTTACTGTTAACCTTAGGTGTTAGTAACTGTATCTTATTGCATAAAATGGAATCTGTGCTAAAATAAGTATGTTAGTGATAAAATAACACATCTTATCAGTAGCCCATTTGATAAATATGTCCCTAAATAGCAGAAAAATGTGCAAAATCCCTACTCTCCCCCCTCAAATTATACAGAAAAACAAATTAAAGCATCATGATGCTCTGTCATAATTTTTTGTTATTAAATATGCCATTGCAAATATTCCTATGCCTAAAAAACAGGTTATTTTTCCTATCATATATAATAAACTAGGGGGTCCTTATACAAAGGCACACTGAAAAATGGCTTGCGGTAGTGTAGGCTCAGGTTTTGGGCATGCACCGATCCATTTTTCAGCGCGCCTATGAAAAAGGCCTCTTTTTTTGCCGAAAATGGACGTGCGGCAAAATCAAAATTGCTGTGCGTCCATTTTGGGTCTGAGACCTTACTGCCAGCCATAGACCTAGCGGTAAAGAATCTGGGTGGTAATAACCTGCGCATGTCAAATACCACTTGCGCGTTACGCGTGCCAGAAAATAAAAATTATTTTTCATACGCGCGTAGCGGATGCACACCAAAATTGAAATTACCGCAAGGGCCACACGGTAACCGGGTGATAACTCCAATTTGGCGCACATTCAGCGCGCATAGGCGCCTACATGGCTTAGTAAAAGGGGCCCTAGAAGAGCTGATAAATGGTTTCATTTGAATTTGCATTTTGATACCATCCTGCAGATACCATCACAAACACATGAATACGTTGAAACAAAAATGCAACACTGAAATATAAACATTTATATAAACAGTAGGCTTTGTTAAAATTTGAGAATATTAATTAACTTTTTTTTCTGGTTGACAATGTACCATGCAGCTGTATTTGTAAGGGAAAGAAAATCAACTTCCCACACATGCAAATACCACTGTTAAGGATACAGCTAGGAAGCTGAGGTGCTCTCCAGCACTTGTGACTATAGATGAGTGGACCTGGTTTTCAAACAACACATTATCTGCCCCCATCATGGGTCATTCAAGAATGAATAAACCTGCATTGTAAACTGCTGAATGAAAAATGCCTGCTGTAGAATTTTGACTTTCCACTAATGTGGATGTTAAACCGCCACACTGTGCATAACACTTCCAGGATGTGAAATCTTTGTCCTTGGGGAGGCAGCTATCACCGCTCTTAATAAGTATCTGTATTGATTGGGCATTGAGAAAAAAAAACTTTTCTCTTTCAAATTTTTGCTAAAAAATGACTTAAAATATTGACTGTTGGGGTCTGTGCCATTTTAATTTTCAATGACTAATGAATATCAAGTGCTTGGGAATAATTGGAAAGTCCACACGTAATTACTGGGAGGCAAACTGAGTTATTAGACTGTGACTTACAATACAGAAGCTTACAGTCCTGAGTACATGATTGCCATTGTTATTTGAGATGTATAGCTGCGTGATTGAAATATCAATAATGGAAGGCAGTCCCAAGGAGTAATGCGAAAGTATGGGCTTCCATAGAAGAAGACATTGAATGTGATCTGCTATTGATAGGTCCATATCTGCAGAATTGAACAGAGCAGCTGCAGGGACAATGTCACGCAGTACTTAATAAATGCATAGGAGCTTTGAATTAAGAATGATAGTTCCAGGTTTAGAGTCTGACACATTGAGTTTCCTCAGGGACATTGTGACTTTTATACATCATTATCTTTGCTCTTCTTTCTTTTTCAGACCTTTAAAAAATGTGGCTTTTAAATTTTTTGTTTTATAACTTTGATCTCTAGCAATTCTGACTACTATTTAAAGTAAAACCTGTGTCATAGCTCACCAACTGCAGTTCTGCTAAAAGATCTTTTCCAATAAACCAGGATATAATGTTTACAATATAGTGAAAAGTCAAATCTCTGGTTGGTGTGGGGACATCCCCCATTACGCTGCTATTACAAGAACAAAGAGGTGTTAAACATGGAAGCCACTGGTCAAATATATTGGTTGAGGGGTTTGGTTGGGGAAACACTGGGGGGGACTTAATTTAGGGGACAATAGAGGGGTTTTTGGTTTGGCGGAGATGCTCTGGACACTACTACTTCTTAATGGTGCCAGCTCCTTTAACATACATCCCGGGAGCATTGGGCCACTAATGCTCTCAGACTGATGGAGTAATGCTGCTTGTGAGGTAGTTCACAAGCAGCATTATTCATTTACCACAGGAGTCAGCAACCTGCGGGACTGAGATACTGTGGGTTGGTGACTCCCATGGTAAAGGTTGAAGGTAAAGGCCGAACGAGGGAAGCTCACATCCTGGAGCTAAATGTGTGGCTGCGTTGATGGTGCCAACGCAAGCGCTTTGGTTTCATGGACCACAGGATGATTTTTCAAGAACTACTGAGCGGCGATGGTGTCTATCTCTCATGGAAGAGACGAAGTGTCTTCAGTACCAGGCTTGCTAATGTACTAAAGAGGGCTTTAAACTAAATTTGCTGGGGATGGGTGAGAAAAGCCCCAAAGTCATTAATAATCATCAGGAAAGCAAAACACTAAATACCCTTATAGAAAGGGGGAAAAAAAGTAACATCTGGAGAGCCTTGTATGCCAATGCCCGGAGTATGGGAAACAAATGTCTATAGACTGCAATGATAGAAGCTGATTTGGATTTAGTGGCGGTCATGGAGATGTGGTTCACGGAGAATCATGACTGGGATATAGTTACACCTGGCTATAATCTACTAAAGAGTACAGGGTAGGAAAAAAGGGTGCAGGAGTGCCATTTTATGTTAAGCATAATATTAAAGTGATAGAATTACAAGATGTATGGGGTAAGGAAGAAGCACTGTGCGTTAAACTGGAAAGAGGAAAAGGAAAATATATTTACATTGGTGTGATATACAGGTCACCTTCACAGTCAGAAGAATTGGACAGATATTTAATTGAAGACATCCACAAGATATCTAGGCAAGGGGAATTACTACTGATAGATGATTGTAATATGCCAGATGTTGATTGGGGTGTCCCTGCTGCGGGATCATCTAGAAGCAGAGAGATCATAGATTCTCTACATATTAAGTAGCAATACATAGTACAAAAATGCATTAACTGCAAATATGCCTTGATGTTTAAGTTCAGGGATGTCACTGTTGGTTCTAGAGTAATTCAACCAGAAAATAGATGTGACCGGAACAATTTAAGACATTTAACACAATGTGTCATGGATTATTTCACTCTGCATTGCACTCTATAGCTCAGTTTGTCTATCTCACCATTGTAAATGTCCATATGGGTTAGAAAGTAAAGTATGCTTTTCCATGGGTGACACAAAGGTTGGCAACAGAATGGACACCCCAGATAAAGTGGAATGCATAAAATGAGTTCTACAATAATTAGAAGCTTGGGCTAATGTTTCACAGTTAAGCTTTATTTGAAGAAATGCAGGGTGATGCATTTAGGGTGCAAAAATCCAAATTAGATGTATGCAATAGGAGGAGAGAGGTTAACATGTTCAGATAGGGAATTACTTTGGGGTAATAGTGTCTGAGGACCTCAAAGTGACAAACAATATGACAAAGTGGTGGCCAAGACTTGACTTCAGTGAGAGGGCCATTACCAGCAGAAAAATGGAAGTGGCAATGCCTCTGTACAAGTCATTGGTGAAACTGCATCTGGAGTGTATGGGTGGTTGCTAGTATGAGAGAGAGAGAGAGAGAGAGAGAGAGAGAGAGAGAGAGAGAGAGAGAGAGAGAGAGAGAGTGTGTGTGTGTGTGTACATATGTGTGTGTGTGTGCATGCTGTATCTTGCCAAGAAAAGAAACTCAAAGCTATTCAGAGGAAAGTGACCAAAACAGTATGAGGTCTGTATCAGAAGACATATAAAAAGAGACTAAAGACTTCAATATGTACACACTGGAGGAGAGGAGGAATAGGCAGATATGATATAGATATTTAAATTCTTGAAAGACATTAAGGAACAGAATAATCTTTTCCAAAAAATGGAAAGGCTATATATGACATGAAATAAAATTGCAAGGAGGGAATCTTAAAAGCAACATCAGGATTTTTTTTTCCCACAAAGAAGGTGCTGAATGCCTAGAAAGCTATTCCACAAGAAGTGACAGGGTTGAAAATGAAATTCAAAAAAGTTGTGGTATCAAAACAAAGGTTCCCCACATGGAAGGATGATGAAATAACAGCATTGAGCATTTCCACTCACAGTAAAACTTACTTTCACACTTAAGGAATCATCATTATGATAATAATAATAGGCATAGGGGGGAGGGTAGATTGCACCAGGTGTTAGCTATAATACTAAAGACAAAATTTGGGGGGGGAGGGATAACACATATGGAGTCACAGGTACAATCCTGGCTGCCTTTCTGGGCAGAGTGGACGGACCATTTTGGTCTTTATTTGCCATTTTTTACTATGTTACTATTTCACAATGAATTTCTGGGAATTAGTAGAGAGTAGTTAATACTAAAATTCATTTGGTATAAATATGGGTTACAAATAAAAATGTTGAGATCAGTATGCAAAGACATGTATGCAATTTGAGGCCATTTAAGTCGCTAGGGAGTGAATTCAAAAATAAATAAGTAAATAAATAAATAAAAAGATGTTTTATTTACATGTCTATTACATGTGTAAGTGATTGGAATAATGGCATACATTTATTGATTTATTTCCAAGATTTTCTATATGTGCTGTAGCTGACAAGCAGAGCAGAGTAGTATACAGAGTAAAAATAAAGAAGGAAAGGAACTCCATCACATTATAGGAAAGCAATACAATCATATCAGAGGTTAAAGAAGAAATAATTCAATATAACATGGGAAGAAGGGGAAAATTAACATCATATTGGAATGTAGAGAAAATGACACGCAGAGGAGAGTAAACGGCAGAAGTGAATGGACTAGCCAGTGCTTAACAAGTCAGACAGTCTCCCCAAAAGCCTGCTGAAAGAGCCAGGTTTTTAAGCCTGCTTTTAAACTCTTAGCAGAGCTATTACTTCCTAGGGTGAGGAGTAAACTATTCTAAATGTGTGGGGAAAGAAAGAAGAAAGCCCTGCACCATGTAGATTTTAGATTGGCTAGTGGTGGAATGGGTGGTACTAGCATATGATCATTTATTGAATGGAGAGATCTAGTGGGACAGTAGTGGATAGTAAGGCAGGACAGATTGCCAGGGATACCAATATGAAGAGCCTTGAAGGTACGTAGAGAACTGTATAGATGATCCGTTGTTCAACAGGAAGCCAGTGATATTTTTTCAACAGTGGTGAAGTATGGTCTGAGCTGTGAGCCTTGCATAATAACCTAATGGCCATGTTTTGTAGTGTTTGCAATTTCCACAGCGACAGGTGAGGGAGGCCAGCATAAATAATGCTGCAATAATCAAATCGTGATGTAAAGAAAGCAAGGATTAGTGCCTAAAAGTTTGAAGTATCAAAAAGGTGTTGGATAGTCCTGAGTTGACGAAAAACCAGAAAATATATTTTATTTATTTATTTATTTGTAGAATTTGTATCCCACATTTTCCCAACGATTTGCAGGCTCAATGTGGCTTACATTTGCTGTAATGGCGGTTGCCATTTCCGGGTAACAGAATTACGAATGGTGTTGCATTAAGGTGTAGACATACATGGAACATAACATATATGGAACAGATCATGGTTTGGAATCCTGTTCAGAGGCCACAGGCCAGTGAGGTCTGTTGCAGAGTGGGAGCAGAAGCCTCATCTTCACAAGTGGTGGCAGTGGTGGGATCTGCACTGAACTTCCACGTGGGTGCAGTTGGGTTCCAGATCAGATCAGACCAGATGAGGGGCCGGTGTGAGATGGAGGTGTCCTTGGAGGTTCCAGAGGCCAGTGTTCCAGAAGCCCGTCGAGGGGACCAACACTAGCAAAAGCACTTTGCTCACCTACCCCAGGCTGCACCCCATTGGACAGCCAGGAAGAATGGAGGCCTGAGAAGCCGAAGGAAGGTCAAGCCGGAGTGAAGAAGGCCAGGGCTTCGGGAGCACTTGCCTGAGTCGGTGGCCGATGGAGAAAGAACAATAACAATAGCTGTTCCCATCCCGCTAACTGTTCCTTGAGAAATTCCCCCATCTTGGCAAAGTTAGTTCCTTTGAAATCCAGAACCTTCAATCTCGAATGAGTCCTCTCTTCTGTTTTAATATTGAACCATACCATACGATGATCACTAGATGCCAAATGATCTACCACCTTTACGTCAGAAACGTACTCTCCATTCGTAAGCACCAGGTCCACAATAGCTCCATCCCGCATCAGTTCCATTACCCACTGCTGGAACAATTCTTCCTGTAGGGAATCTAAGATCACTTTGCTTGTAGATGACCCTGCAGCCGGGACACCCCAATCAACATCCGGCATATTGAAGTCACCTATCAGTAGTACTTCCCGTTTCCTAGCTATCTTGCGGATATCTTCAATTAAGTCCCTGTCCCTGTCCTCCGACTGTGAGGGTGGTCTGTATATCACTCTGATATAGATACATTTTCCTTTTCCTCTTTCCAGTTTAACCCAAAGTGCTTCTGCCATACCCCATATGTCCTGCAGTTCTGTCACTTGGATATCATTCTTAGCCAGTGTGTTTTTTCTAGAAAAAAAAGGTGCCGGTACTCAAATGCTTGGCCACCCTTCAGGGGTGGCATAATCACTGAGGAACCCACCTCACAATAGCCAGGCCCCCTACAACCAGTCACAGAATCTATGACAAGGCAGAATTGCTATGTAGAGCCTGAGCTCTTTCATTAAAACTTGTGGACCATGGGTCAATTTTAGCAGACAATGGAAAAGGTGCCGGTACTCAGTACCCCCAAGTACCCCCTCAAAAAAAGCCCTGTTATTAGCATATAATGCCACATCTCCACCCTTTTACCCTAATCTGTCCTTTCTGAATAGATTATAGCCAGGTATAGCAACATCCCAGTCATGGTTCTCCGTGAACCACGTCTCTGTGACCACCACGAAATCCAAGTCTGCTTCCATCATTGTAGCCTCAAGATCTAGACGTTTGTTTCCCATACTACAGGCATTGGTATACAAGGCTCTCCAGATTTTACTCTTTATATTTTTTCTATAGAGGCATTAGATGTCCTACTTTCCTTGGGGTTAATTTTGGCTTTGTGGCCTTTTATACCCATCCCCATCAATTTTAGTTTAAAGCCCTCTTTAGTACTTTAGCCAGCCTGTTGCTGAAGACACTCCTTCCCTTCCTTGACAGATGGACACCATCACCGCTCAGTACCTCTTGAAAAAGCATCCCATGGTCTACGAAACCAAAACACTCTCGTCGGCACCAACCACGCAGCCACGCATTTATCTCCAAGATGCAAGCTTCTCTCATTTGACCTTTACCTTTGACAGGAAGGACCGATGAGAACACCGCTTGGGTATATTTAAGAAGTTAGAGCAATAATTAATTGATTTTTTTATAAGCAGTAGCATGTTCAGATGTTGTTGTTTTTTTAACCTTTGTGTATTTTTATCATTTGTTACAGTGACCACATTTTGATCCCCCAAGCAGGTCGTATAGACCAAAACACCTGGGACATTAGCTGGCTTCGGGATTCTTTCAGGGGTTCATAGTGCTGTACCCATGGAAGTGGTTGAAGCTAAGTGGTCATTTCTTTACAGTTCAACATTCGATGTTGTGATTCTATTTCTATAGACATAACGTTCAAGTATTCAAAGTATAGAAAGTATTAAATGATGATTTTTAGTTCCAGTTGAATAAGCGCTTTAGAGGCAAATGATTGATGACAAGATAAGAGAGCGCGGATTTGAAACAGCTGTGCACTGTAAGAGATCCAATAGCTCTTGTTAAACACTTTTCTGATGCCTCTAGGCGTTATTTGTGCTACTTCTAAGTTCTACTCCTCTTTTTTTTCTTTTCTTTTTTGATCTTTTGTTGTAGGAGTATGTTGTTTGATGGTCCCCCCCCCCCCCCCCCCCCCCCGTTAGTAGCAACATTTTGGCTGGCAGTATTTTCAGAGAATAATGTAGCTTGTGGTCTTCACTGCAAGCTGCATTATTCAATTTACATTGCAATGAGTTGTTCTGCATACATTTGCATGTTTTGCACCTCATTACTGTGTATCCCATGGTACCTAATACTAACATGTGTTATGGTAATATAACATGCGTTATTACCTTTTAACAAACATTAAACATCACATGTATAGTTACCTCCCTATACTAATTCTATAATCTTAGAAATGTAAGTGCCATTTGAGAGCTAAAAGTATAGAATACTAGCACATATGCAGGTGAATGTTAAATTCATGCTCCTAAGTGCTAGGTGCACGCTCGATAATATTTTATAATAAGAACGTGGAAGTTGCATACCACCAATTCTATACAGATCACTCAAAGTTGGGTGCATAATTTTGCGTGTAGATCCCAGATTTGCACCCAAACTAATTGGCTTAATTTATGCTTAAAATCAATCTGTAGGGGCAAGACCCCTGCTTATATAACTATAATGGAAGCTCAGTAACAACCTTGGCACCAGAAACGGCAAGTCATGCCTATACAGCATATACTGTTCCCTACTAAGGGAAAAACAGGATTGTTTATGAACTGCTAAACCACTACAGTCATCTGATTGCATTCCTGCGCAGTGACATGCATCCTAAGTCACGGTGACTCAGTTGGGCCTGGAGATGGAATTGAGGCCACAGAATGCACATCTCTGGGCCACTTGGAGCCTGAGACCCCAGGATTGCAATTTGCTGATTCTACATGACTTTGCAATAAGTCCTCAGGTCAGAAGATCTCGAATATGGGGAGGAGCTTGCCAGCTTCAAGGACTTCTGCCTCCACCAGAACTACATAAGGAGGCATTGGGAACCAAAGAACTGGTTCTTCCATCCGACCTGAACTACCATCATTCAGGTTTCCTACCAGCCATCCACTTAGCACTGCACTGCTGTGACCTGCTGGAGTTCTTCTGGAATTCAGTTGCTCGTCTGGTAAATTATTGTACATGTTTACTGCTTCATAGAAAGAGCAACAATCAAACAACTGAATGATCAGAATTTCTATTTCAGATTGCCCAATATCTCTTTTGCTGACAAATGATAATGTCTGGAACCGTAGCATGGACACCAAAGCAAGGCTTTACACATAATGAATTCATTTTGGAATGGAAATAAAATGTGTCCTGAATTAAAGAAAAAAAAAAAGACTGCTGATATTCATAGTAAAGTATACAGGGCATTTCTGTTTATAGCTGAATTCCACAATGAAAATGATTATAACGGTGACACTTTTCACAGTTCACTGGCTAAAAATTGCTTTTCACAGGCAAGGAAACAATCCAGCTCCCATCTTTAAAGCACCACAACCTTGTTGTGATTTATTTGCATAAATATAACCGCAGTGGTAAGTCAACCAAGCAAATAATAAGTTGCTCCAACTTGCTCAACTAAGGAGTTCTTGTTAACACAGCTTACAGGGGAAACAAAGGTTAAATGGACTGTCAATGTAGCTGAAATTTCAAGATGAACTTTCAGTATAGCCCTCTCTGGTAATTATGCTTTGAAATACATATGGTTTACTGCAGATCTGTATTGTATGTACACAAGTTCAGTTCAAGGGAATAACTTCTAAACACATGAATTATTCAGATGACTAACCATTTGCTTGTAGAATGAATTTAAGATGATACTGCTGAAATATACGATAGTCACGGGGTCTTGACATTTTGGCAAAAATGTCTTTATTCAGATGTCCACAACTTTTATAAAAGGGTGCTGAAAAGCTTACGAAAATAATAGAAATAGGTGAGGGTGATATTCAATGACATAGTCACTGCATAACCTTTTGGGTGTAATATTCAGTGATGATACTCATCATATTAATACTAGCTGTAATATTTAAATTAATACATATATTTAGCACCACTTTGCATACAGACCTTGGTTTTAAAAAGCATCTGTGTGTAAAGCAGGGCCACCGAGAGGGGGGGCAGGGGGGACAAAGGCCCGGCGCCACAGTCCCAGCCACCCTCCGTCGTCGACCGTCTGCCACTGGGCAGGACCCCTTGCATTGAAATCACAGCGCCTCTCACCTCCATGTGAATGTGCTGCAGGCAGCATATCGCCTCCCTTCGGGCCTCCTTCCCTCCCTGTGTCTCGCCCTCCTCTGACGTAACTTCCACGAGGGCGGGACACAGGGAGGGAAGGAGGCCCGAAGGGAAGCGATCTACTGCCTGTAGCACATTCACATGGAGGTGATAGGTGCTGTAATTTCAATGCAGGGGGCCCGGCCCGGTGATGGATGGAGGGGGGCGGGTGGGGGGAGTGGCGACCTCGGGGGCGGGTCCCCGGGGGCGACCTTGCCCCGGGCCCGGCCCAGTCTCTCGGCGGTCCTGGTATAAATAATGTGTAAATTTAGCTTTCCAAGTTTATTAGGGGGTTTACTATCCCGCCTATCAAAGTTTGTGTAGTGACTGTTGCTACTGCTAATTATTTAGGGCCCCTTTTATAAAGGCACGCTAGCATTTTTCATGCGTGCAAAAATAAGCATGCAGTAAACGATAGAGATGCCCATGTATTCCTATGAGCATCTCTAACATTTAGCATTCACTAAAAATGCTAGTGTGCCATTGTAAAATACCCCCATAGTTTGGGCCTGATGCAACTTATCCATATCACCTCAAGATTCTACAAATGGCGACTAAAGTTGCACATGCAAATCTGCATGTGTAGCCGATTTACACGCACAACATAATTGTTTAACAAGATAATCAGTGCTGATAATTGGCCACTAACAAACAATTATCAGCACTAATTGGTTCTAATAAGAATTTACACATGCAAGTTTCTAAACATATACTGTAAAGTAATGAGTGTAAATACTAATGCACGGATCACAAAAGAGGAGTGACCATGTGCACTATTACACAAAATGCCCAATCTGTGCTTAAATAAGACATGGGCTGTTACAGGTTTTAGTCAGCATAAACGGTGAGTCTAAATTTTAGTCACGAAACAGCTACTACACGTATTCTATAGAATAGCATTAAGCGTAGGTTTTTTTTAGTGCCAACTTTTTTGGCACCATATATAGAATCTGGCCCCATAGTGGAGGAGTAGGATTTTGGCTAGAGGTTTTGGAAAAGGAAATATTAATGCAGCAAAGACAAATGAACAACAGTATTTCAGGGGGGGAGGTATGTTTTTCTGGATTCTTCAGAATTGTTTTCTGATTTTTGAGTATTGTTTCAATTCATTTCAAATATTCATTTAAATAACAAAACATTAACAGGCATTACATATTTGGAAATGTTAGTGTGTGGTTCGGTTGTTTGTAATATTTAATGGCGTGGACAAAAAACAAGAGGGGGTGTGTTGGATGGAGAGTGGGCATTTCTGTGCTAATCAATGCATCCATATTACTACACACTAAGTAATTAGCCCAGGATTGCTGAGGGAGCCCTTACTGTCTACAAAATAGATATTGCTTGCAGTGTTAAGAATTCACTTTTCTTGTCATGGCAGGAGGGAGATTCGGACTAAATCTTAGCAGGTATCACTATAGCCTGGAAATATTGAAACCCGTCTGCACAACTCACAAACATCAACACCCCATAGATAATGCAGGTTTGATTTCCTTAATGACTTTGAATTGGCTTACTCCACTAGCAAGAAAGGCATACTGATTTTCACAGCTTCGAATGCATGATCTCTGGGATCTATCTTATCATGAGTCATCTGAAGTAAATTGCCAAAGATTTGAAAGACTTTGGCAAGAAGAACTACAGAAAAATGGTGAAGAGAAGGCTTCCCTGGGACGTGTGATGTGGTACTTTAGCCAAACCCGATCTTTAGTAGCCTTTTGTTTTCTGATGATTGCCATGCTGACAGGCTTCATTGGTCCTTTCTTCATTAAACCATGGTATTGAGTTGGGAGGTAGCTGTAGATCCATATGTTTTTATACAGTCACAGGTCATCTTCATAAGGAGACTGTTGGAATATTCACACGCTTCAAAATCAGATCTTCTGTATGGTTTGCTCCTTACATTTGGCATTTTCTTAGCAGAACTGATCCATTCTTGATCATTTACCCTAAACTGGGCATTGAACTACAGAACAGGAATTCGGCTTAAGGGAGCAGTGTTAACATTAGCTTTTAAAAAACTATTGAAACTGAAGGATGCAAACAATGTGATGGTTGGAGAAGCTTCTGGCCGTTGCATCGGAGTTGTTCTCCTCGCCTGCACCGCTGGCCGCTCAGCTGTGCGGCTCTTTCTCTTCTGTCGGTCCGTCGGAGCGGAGACAGTTGCCCCTGGTCTGGAGGGCCTCGTCGGTTGAGACTATGGAGAAGCAACGTTTGAGTCTGCATCGCTGTGGATCCCTCTCCGTGGTGTCTGGATCGTCGGTTGCAGTTCAGCGACTCCTTTCTTGCCCACGGTCCTTCGTAGCTAAACCAGGAGCAGCCACTTCGCCGACATGATCAGCTGGGTCTCCGTTGCAACTTCGCCTTGCCGTGAACTGCTCGAGCCACTCTGGTCCATCTCAGCGTCTAGATTTCCACCGTCCATCTTGTCTCTCTTCCCTTTTCCTTTCCCTTCTTATCCTGTTCTTTCTTCCCTATCTAATGTAATTGTAACTGATTCTTCTGTGCATTGTAAGCCACTTTGAGTCTGCTTCAAGTGGAAAAAAGTGGGGTATAAATGTTCATAAATAAATAAATATTTTTAACATGCCCAAATAAATTGCACATGCCTTAAGTTTGTTTCCACTAACTGGCCAATATTTAACTCCATGGTAAGCAGTTCTTTAAAAAGCTAGGTATTCTTTTTAAACCTATGCCTTTAACACTGGATGATATCTGTATACAGTATAATAATAATAATAATAATAATAATAATAATAATAATAATAATAATAATAATAAATGCATTTATAACCTGCATTATCATAAAGTTCTAAGCAAGGAATAGAATTACATACATAATAAAATAACACATTACAAACAATATACCACAAGACAAATCATCAAAACAATCAGCAGTGTAAAAAACAGCAAAATAGGCAGGAGACAGTTCTCAGCACATAACAAAAATGTCCTCATTGTTCTAATAATCCATATACCTGGATAAAAAATGAATATATTATGGTCTCTACTGTTATGTGGATAAAGGCGATATTGAAAACTGGTATCCAGATAACTAATTGGTTAACATAGGACAAACTTTGCTTTTTCAAGTTATCTGGATGCTGACAGTGAACATTGCTGCAATCCAGCTATTTCCTGGCTCCACCTCTTGTCATTTAAGCTTCAATAATTGGGATTATGCAACCTATAATTGTATTTTTTTTGCATTTATTTACTGAGTGAAAGTACTCATTTGATGCAGTTTTATATTGTTATAGTATTGTTTAATTTGTGACCAAGTTTTAAATCTGCCAATAGAGTGTATGCTGCCATTTGTTCTGGCTTGACTAAAATCTAACTTGGAGCAGATTTGAGGAAGTTCTATTTCCTCTTCCCTTGACTGCAGCAAGTGAATGGGAAAGAAGTGGGGTTGGAGCTCACACTGAACTGTTTTTAAATGTCCTTTGTTTGAAATGTGTAAGCGGTCCTTTTACTAAGGTGCTTTGAAAAATGGGCTGTGCTAGTTTAGGTGCATGTTTTGGGCACGCACAGAGCCATTTTTCAGCGCACCTGTAAAAAAGGCCTTTTTAAAATTTTTGCCAAAAATGGACATGCGGCAAAATAAAAAATTGGCACGTGTCCATTTGGCGAGACCTTGCCGCCAGCCATTGACTTAGTGGTAAGGTCTCTTGCATTAACCATGCAGTAATTGCCTACGCACATCAAGTCAGGGTTACCGCCTGATTTTCACCATGTGACAGAAAATAAAATATATTTTCTGGCACGCGTAGCGGACGTGCGTAAAAAATGAAATTACCACATGGGCCACACGGTAGTCGGGCGGTAACTCCAAATTGGCGTGTATCGGGTGCGTGTAGGCGCTTACACAGCTTAGTAAAAGGGCCCCTTAAAGATTTGTGTTGTTTGGCTCTAGAAAAGATGTTATTTTTATTTCCTGATTCTAGATTCAGTACCTTTATTTTATTTTTGATGTTCAAAAAATTCTCTAATGTATTGCTTGTTTGTTACACTTCCTACACACAGCTGCTTAATTCAGGAAGCCACAATATCAGAGGATTAAATTTATGTTTTCAGTTGTAAGCAGTAAAGCTATGAAGGGGCTGAAGGATTTGAAAATATCATGTTAAAGGTTAATGGTTAAAGATATGTTTGAGTAAATGATAAAATGTACTTGTAATGAGAAACATTTTTATTACTGTGTTAAAAATAATCACACTGTGAACAGCCCCATAACAAGGATAGGATGGACACTACACAGATTGGGAAAGATGTGAGGGATGCTAATAATATTACTAATAAAAAGCTTTCTAGAAGTTATGTGGAGGCTGACTGACCTGTGGCCCTAAAAAGTATGAGACCCGCATTGCAAATAATAATGAAGATGGCTGATGTGTTTTAACTGATTTTGCTGTTTTGACCCCATCTGATTTGAACTACTTTTTGCACTTTTGCGTAGACTTTTACACAAACCTAATTTAAAATTTGCTGAAGCCTTCCATTCACAATCTCTCTAGGTTCATTCTTGTCAAGGAAAAATTACTCCCAAAAGACCAGGCTATGTGAAAGATGCCTCAGCGCAAGTTTCCATTGAAATCTCACAAAGAAGGAAAATAAGGTCTATGGCTAAATAACAGCCCAGCATGGATCCTCATAATTTGTTGCTGTCACGACTGTGGTCGTGACTCCACTTTCAGTCTCACCTTGCCTTCTGGTGGTCAGCTTCAGAGGTGGCTCCATTCTGTTCTTTTCCTTTGCATTGTTGCCCCTGCTGCTACTTCCTGTGTATTCCAAGCCTCATTCTGGTGTTCAGTGTGCATCAAGCCGCTTTCCTGTAGTGCTTGCACTTCCTGTATGTTCCAAACCTCACTCTGATGTTCAGTGTGTGTCCTGTAGTTGTGACATCATCATTGAGGGCCTTTATAAGGAAGTTGAGGACATTCATTCAGGGCCTTTGCAAAGCCAAAGGTCTCCAGGTTTGTCAGTGTGCTTGTTAGCACTTCTGCCCTGTTTCCCAGTTGGTGTGCTTGTATAGCTAGGGTTACCATATGGCTCCAGAAAAAGGAGGACGGATTGAGCCAGCTGGGTTTTACTTCCATTGCTTTGAAAGCAATGGAAGTAAAACCCAGCTGGCTCAACTACTTCCATTGAAAGCAATGGAAGTAAAACTCGGCTGGCTCAATCCGTCCTCCTTTTTCTGGAGCCATATGGTAACCTTATGTATAGCACTTCTGTCCTGTTTCCTAGTTAGGGTGCCTGTGTGGCACTTCAGCTTTAGTTCTTCTGTTTGTCTCTGTGCTAGGGTTAGCTCTTCTGCTTTAGTTCTTCTGTTTATCTGTGTGCAAAGCTTAGCACTTCAGTCTTAGTTCTTCAGCTTGTCTGTGTGTTGGTGTTAGCACTTCTGTCTTGGTTTGCCTGTTTGTTCTCTTGTATGTTTGTGTGGCCATGTGGCTAGCCTTGAGCTCTGCCTAGTCTGTCCAGGCTTGAGCTCTGCCTAGTCTGCCCAGCCTTGAGCTCTGCCTAGTCTGTTTCACCTTGAACTCTACCTAGTCTGCCTAGCCTTGAACTCAGCCTAGACTGCCTTGCCTAGAGATTAACCTAGTCTGCCTGCCTACAGTATCAGCTCCAGTCCTGTTGTTCCAGTCCTGCCTGCCTTCAGCTTCAGCTCCAGTCCTGTTGTCCCAGTCCTGCCTGCCTTCAGTTTCAGCTCCCGTCTTGCTGTTCCAGTCTTGCTTGTTTAGTCCAGTCCTGGTTGGAGGGTTTTGCCTGCTGCTGCTGCCACTCATTGACAGCAGTTCAAAAGCTCACGTTGTTCCTGAGTCCGTGACAGTTTGCATAGAGCCTGAGACCGTGACAGATGCATCAGGATCTTCTCATTAGCTACTATACTGAATGACTCTTGCAGGCTCATCTGCCACTAGGCTCACTGTATACAATTGCAGCAACATTTTTATGAGACAACAGTACAGCTTCATAGCTTGTTTTTGTTTTATTTTGTTGTTGGTGGTGTTTTTTTTTTTTTTTTTTTTTGCAACTAAGGACTAATTTTCATTCCCTTTGATATTTAAACCAAGTTTAACGCACCCTTAAGCAAGCAAGTAAACCTCTCCTATATAATCTAAGTTCTAACTGGAGGAAAAAGACTTCAGATGCTCAACATTCTCTGCCAATATACATGTAAGCAGTGAATGATTGAATGCTTTTTATCCACTATAGTAGAATCAGCTTCTTGATGTGGATAGTGCATGAGCTACTCATGAGTCAAAAAAACCTCTTTAACAAGTGAATTTGAATGCTTCCTAGCCCTTTATCATGTTAGAAGGGCATTCTATTTCATGAACTTCTACTGAAACTTTATCGTCTGTACTTATCTGAGTTGTAGTGACGACTGTGGCCTGGAGTGCTCTACAGAAAGCTTCTGTTTCGCTTGAGCTTCTTAAGGAGTGAAATCCTGGCTCGGCCTAAGTAAATGCTATGAAAAATACACAAAGCTCTAGATCAGAGAGGGAAAATAAGGAACACAGCAATGGAACCTGTCAAACACTTACCAATTTATGTCCTGCCTATCTTCTACGCAGGTTTTGCCTAAATGATAGCTGCCTGCTTTTAAACAGATGCCTTCCATGCTCCACCAATCATAGGGGAGATTACATTCTTAAAGGGACAGTTTCTCACTCCCAATCTAAAGTGGCCCATTGCAGTGCATAGGAAACAATCACATTAAATGAAGGCTTGCCACTCAATTTGATTATTTAGTCCTAAAGAAACCAGAGATTTAAGCATATATATCCAGTGTTGTTCTATCTGGTGAAGTTTACGGTCCTGATCCCCTCCTCTTATTAATTTTAGCACATGATCAATTACTATACATTTGAAATCTTTGAAGACATGTGACACTGTCCTGCTATGAGCTATAGAAATAAGTATAATTAACAAAGAAACCATTACTTGTCTATAGTTCACAATACTAGGGGATTGTCACAATTTTCAGGAAATCAAATAAGATTTTTTAGAAACCAACTTCTAAATCTAAACATGGTGGCTAGTATAAGCATTCCAGGCAATATAAACTATTTATGGGGTTGAAGTTGTTAATATCAATGGTGATGGAAGCTGTGAGTCTCTCAGCTTTCCTTCTAAAAAAGAGTTTAATTGATTTGCCTCAAAAAATACATACTTAATTGAATTTAATTTTATCACGCACTTGCAAGGAAAGTTCAGCCAGAATAATGCTCCAAGTTGCATTACCTTTGGTCTCAGTTTAAGAAATTATTTTCTTTTCTTTTGCGTAGTTCTTGAGACATCCGGATACATTCTAATTTTACACTCTAGGAAATCTGGTCTTTTATTTAGAAAAAATTGTTTTAAGTATCCAGTTTCTGTCCGGTTGAAGTATGAAAAACACTTTAAGTTGAGCAGTTGTTAGACCCACATTGTCTCCTTCAATAATTTGAGTCAAATTTAAATCCAAAGATTGGGCATTTACTTCCTCTCTTTGTGATAGTTCTTTCTTCCGAGATGGTTCTATATAGAAAATCTTTGAAATTGGTGGATGTGATTTTTCTGGGATTTTTAGAACCTCTGTTAAATACTGCTTGAAGGTTATCAATGGAGAAATGGCGACCTGCTTAGGAAAGTTTATCAGTCTGAGGGCATTTGATCGTTGGTAATTCTCTAATATTTCAATTCTATTTTGAAGATGTAAATTTTCCTTAATTAAATTAACTTGTATTTGTTGAGAATTTTTAATTACTGAAGAGTTGGTTTCCACATCTTTGCCTAAAGACTTTAATCTCATGTCCATTTCCACAATTATTTCATTGTCAGATATGAATTTCTTATTTAACTGAGTAAACGTTTGAGTAAATGAGGCTTCTAAACCTACAAACGCTTCCCAAATGTTATCCAACGTTATTTGTTGAGGCTTTTCAGGCAAAAACGACTTACTTAATGTAACCTTTTAATCATGCTGGCTGTTAATAGAGCTATTATGTTGCAAACTATGTGTGATTCTGGACAAAATCAAAGGGGGGGACTGTGGAAGAGGTCCAGTAGGGGACCAAGGAAAAGTGCTGAATTTGTTTCAGTGAGGTCCAGTAGAAGACCAACTTGAAATGAAGAGTTTGGGTCAGTAAAATCAAGAAGAATTATTAAATTCTTATAAGTACATAAGTATTGCCATACTGGGAAAGACCAAAGGTTCCATCAAGCCCAGCATCCTGTTTCCAACAGTGGCCAATCCAGATGACAAATACCTGGCAAGATCCCAAAAAGTACAAAACATTTTATACTGCTTATCCCAGAAATAGTGGATTTTCCCCAAGTCCATTTAATAACGGTCTATGGACTTTTCCTTCAGGAAGCCGTCCAAACCTTTTTTAAACTCTGCTAAGCTAACCGCCTTTACCACATTCTCTGGCAACAAATTTCAGAGTTTAATTACACGTTGAATGAAGAAACATTTTCTCCGATTCATTTTAAATTTACTACATTGTAGATTCATTGCATGCCCCCTAGTCCTAGTATTTTTGGAAAGCATGAACAGATGCTTCACATCTACCCGTTCAACTCCACTCATTATTTTATAGACCTCTATCATATCTCCCCTCAGCTGCCTTTTCTCCAAGCTGAAGAGCCCTAGCCGCTTTAGCCTTTCCTCATAGGGAAGTCGTCCCATCCCCTTTATCATTTTTGTCGCCCTTCTCTGCACCTTTTCTAATTCCACTATATCTTTTTTGAGATACGGCGACCAGAATCAAACACAATAGGTGCGGTTGCAACTTGGAGCGATACAAAGGCATTATAACGTCCTCATTTTTGTTTTCCATTCGTTTCCTAATAATACCTAATATTCTATTTGCTTTCTTAACTGCAGCAGCACACTGAGCAGACGGTTTCAACATATCATCAATGATGACACCTAGATCCCTTTCTTGGTCCGTGACTCCTAACGTGGAACCTTGCATGACGTAACTATAATTCGGGTTCTTCTTTCCCACATACATCACTTTACACTTGCTCATATTAACGACTTTGAATAACTTTGTGTCATCAGCAAATTTAATTATCTCACTAGTTACTCCCATCTCTAGCTCATTTATAAATATGTTAAAAAGCAGCGGTCCCAGCACAGAGCCCTGGAGAACCCCACTAACTACCCTTCTCCATTGAGAATAATGACCATTTAACCCTACTCTCTGTTTTCTTTCTTTTAACCAGGTTTTAATCCACAATAGAACACTACCTCCTATCCCATGACCCTCCAATTTCCTCTGGAGTCTTTCATGATGTACTTTGTCAAACGCCTTCTGAAAATCCAGATACACAATATCAACTCGCTCACCTTTATCCACATGCTTGTTCACCCCTTCAAAGAAATGTAGTAGATTGGTGAGGCAAGATTTCCCTTCACTATATTCATGTTGACTTTGTCTCATTAATCCATGCTTTTGAATATGCTCTGTAATTTTGTTCTGAATAATAGTCTCTACCATTTTGCCCAGCACTGACATAAGACTCACTGGTCTATGATTTCCCGGATCTCCTCTGGAACCTTTTTTAAAAATCAGCGTTATCTATAATTGCTGAACCAGAATGTACTATACAGGATTTTGAGAAACAAGGAGTAAGGGAGGAAATGTGTGTATAGTCTGGCCAGGAAATGTGTATGTAGTCCAGCCAAAGAAGATAAGGTGGACTGTGAATATTGCAAGCAATGTGGGAGAGAAAAGTATATTGTTCACCAAATTTGTAATTATGGATGGAATGTGCCATCATGCTTGACTATTGCTAATAAAAAGCCAGAGCTTAGAAGGGAAGTCTGAAGTCAGTCGAGCAAGGCTACTGAATTTTGCAGTTGTGACACTTACTTCCCCAAGGTCTTGGCTAACTTAGTGCCCAAATTTGGGTGCTGAAAAAATGCACATTGAGTACTTTTCTATAAACATTGCTCTGAATTGGGTGCCATAGCATGTAGTGCCAGGATCTGCACCCAGTTTTTAGGCATGAGGATTTACTCCAACTGAACCCTGGCATAAATCTCCATGCTTAAATTAAGTGTGGATCCTCCAAATTATATAGGTGTGTGCATCTTGAGTGAATGCCCCTGACTCACCCATGCCCCTCTCATAGCCATGCCCCCTTTTCAGTTGTGTGCTAAAAGATATGCTAAATGCTCAACTACTTTTTATATATATATATAAAAGAAGATAATATTTGAGAATAAAGGAATATTTGGAATTTGAATACATCGTGTTGATTATTTAAATATTTACACTGGACTCTTCACTTGCTGATGGTCAATTAATGCAGCCATTTTGTTTTACACAAGGAAGGGAACTGAAGAAGAAATAGTGAGCCTCCACCCTGAAGAAGTTTTCAAACCTGGCCAAGTCGGCTGAGGTTCTTAACAGGGGAACTGCACGTTCTATGACCAGCTGCCAGTTAAGTAATAAAGGAGATATGTTGGAAGTTGTAACAAATGAATATAAGATAGTATGAAGAAGTAAAATATTGGAATTATGTGAAAAAATAGATGATTAAAACAAGAATAAAATAAGATTAAAACAAAGTAAAAAATTGGAAAATATTGACAAAAATATTCATTTAAAGGATGGAAGAACTTTAAGAGGATTAATGAGGATTTGAATCTAACTACATAAAAATCATACGATCTAGTTGCTGAGATGCATTAGGTCTGAAGATCATAACATACTTTGTTTTATAATGTTCCAGATCATTAAATTTTAAGTGTGCTTGGCACTGATTTAAAAATAAATACGGTAATAATTGATTAGCACCCAATTATTGGTGCTAATAGATGTGGTACTTAATTAAATTGCACATACAAATTGGGTGCATACCCAAATTTGTGTGCACAATTTTAAGCACCATTTAATAAATTCCACTGCACATGTTTAAGATGCTAAAGACTACAATGTCAATTTTTCAGAGAATTCAATAAATGGCACTCTTCACAGAATACTAGATTAGCACGCATTTCTTGCCTAACATTGGATGTGAGCACTTATGCCTGCCAAAGACTGGGGTAAATGCTGGCACCCAACTAATGTCAGTTAGATGCGCAAATGCAGATATTCTATAACACGTCTAAGTTCTGTGAATACCCTTGACCCTTCAATACCCCTCCTATGACCATACTCACTTTGGAGTTGTGCACTATGAAATGTAGGCATTTATGTTATAGAATAGGACATAGACCAGATCCATGTGTATCTCCTAATTACTGCCAATGAAGTGCTTGTTAACACCTATATTTGATTGTTAGCACCTAACTGGCCAAATAGTTTGTATGTGGATCTGGGAATCATGCCCAAAATTGCACTCCCAACTTTTGGTGACCTTTACCAAATTCCTCCCTTTATTACTGAAGCTCTGGAATGCAATTGAAACATAAGAGAACTTATCTCAACCTGCATTACCCCAATTGCAAAGGACTCAAGTACAAAACCTACCATGGATCCAGCTTCCCCTTCTTAGGCAGCCAACTCTGGAATGCACTCCCCAGACCTATCCAATCTATTAGAGAATATCTACCCTTCCGGAAATCACTAAAAACCCATCTGTTCAAGCAAGCCTACCCAAATGATCCAAACTAATCCTTTAAACCCATCTACCCAACTCATATCCACTTATACTTTCTCTATCAATACTCCATAATCCATATTATTATGTAAGCCACATTGAACCTGCTTTGAGTGGGAAAGCGCGGGTGCAAATGTAATAATAATAATAATAATATAACTAAAGACACATCATGGAATTTTTATTAGTGAGTATTGATATGCCACTGCAATTGTACATTCTCAAGCAGTGCTTCTGAAATGAGCCCTTATGACACATCTAGCCAGTTAGATTTTCAAGGTATCTATGATGAGAATGCGTGAGACAGACTGGCATGTACTGCCACAATTGTAGTAAATCCATCTCATGCTTGTTCAAAGTAAATAGCCTGAGAAATGTAATGTGTGGGTGTGTTCTGACAACTGGTTTGAAAACTACCACACTGAAGTAATTTATTGTGAATGTGAATCTATTTTACATCCAACCTTTAGCTCTATATGCTGAAGCTAGAATGATTGCAGTAGGAGTGAATTTGATCATTATGACAGTGGTTTTATAAACCTTTTTTTTTTTTTAACATTTTATGCACAGCAATAAGCTGTTATAAAGTGGTCCTGGGTATACATAAGCAAAAGGATGCACTGATAGTCTACCTGCATCAGCTTTTATTCAGAATTTGTGGAGATGTTCTCAAGACTGGATTTGGGGTGAAGTTTGGGTTGAGATATGACATGTATATATCATAAAATGTTTGCAAATCCAGGTAAAATAAAACAGGAGAATTGTGTGAGGCTGAGAGCAGAATGTGCAGATACTGGAGGGATAAGTTCCATAGGTTTCTATGGAACTTTGGAAGGCTAGGTGCTTTGAAAATATGCCTCATAGTCTATAAAGCAGACATGTACCTTATCTAAGTCCTCTTTATCAAATAGCTGTAATTTAGGGGTTGTTATACTCATATCACTGGCTTCCGATCAGATACCGCATTCAATTCAAGCTTCTCCTTCTTACCTACAAATGCACTCAGTCTGCTGCCCCTCACTATCTTTCTACCCTCATCTCCCCTTACGTTCCCGCCCATAACCTCCATTCACAGGATAAATCCCTCCTCTCAGTACCCTTCTCCACCACCGCCAACTCCAGGCTCCGCTCATTCTGCCTCGCCTCACCCTATGCTTGGAACAACCTTCCTGAACCCTTACGCCAAGCCCCCTCCCTGCCCGTCTTCAAGTCTTTGCTTAAAGCCCACCTCTTCAATGCTGCGTTCGGCACCTAACCCTTACCGTTCAGTGAATCCAGACTGCCCCAATTTGACTGCCCCTATCGGACCGACCGTTCACTTGTCTATTAGATTGTAAGCTCTTTGAGCAGGGACTGTCTCTCTTTGTTAAATTGTACAGCGCTGCGTAACCCTAGTAGCGCTCTAGAAATGTTAAGTAGTAGTAGTAGTAGTAGTTATGTCCCAAAGGGAAGGCAGCCTATTTATAAAATCATCCTCTAAGAACTAGAAAGGAGTCTGTAGTAAATAGTTCATTCACCTAATAATTTATGTGGCTTCTCAATAACCTGAATAACAGTTATTGGACTAATCATAAGCATGCAATGAGGGATTTGGGCTAGGCATTTTCTGCAAAGTGGAATGCCTTATTTGCCTCATTATGCCTCCATTTGGAGCCGGCATATTTGTTTTGATGATGTCAGTCACCAGAAGATTAAGGCATAGCATACACAGAATATGATAGGATGAGATAAAGCAAGAAGTGAAAACTGCTTGCCTATACCTATCATAAATTCCCTTCATTAGCGTATGGCCTGAAACACTTACAGTGGTGGAAATAAGTATTTGATCCCTTGCTGATTTTGTAAGTTTGCCCACTGACAAAGACATGAGCAGCCCATTTATAAATGACCTAGAGATGGGAATAACTAGTGAGGTAATTAAATTCGCCGATGACACAAAATTATTCAGGGTTGTCAAGTCGCAGGAGGAATGTGAACGATTACAGGAGGACCTTGCGAGACTGGGAGAATGGGCGTGCAAGTGGCAGATGAAGTTCAATGTTGACAAGTGCAAAGTGATGCATGTGGGTAAGAGGAACCCGAATTATAGCTACGTCTTGCAAGGTTCCGCGTTAGGAGTTACGGATCAAGAAAGGGATCTGGGTGTCGTCGTCGATGATACGCTGAAACCTTCTGCTCAGTGTGCTGCTGCGGCTAGGAAAGCGAATAGAATGTTGGGTGTTATTAGGAAGGGTATGGAGTCCAGGTGTGCGGATGTTATAATGCCGTTGTATCGCTCCATGGTGCGACCGCACCTGGAGTATTGTGTTCAGTACTGGTCTCCGTATCTCAAAAAAGATATAGTAGAATTGGAAAAGGTACAGCGAAGGGCGACCAAAATGATAGTGGGGATGGGACGACTTTCCTATGAAGAGAGGCTGAGAAGGCTAGGGCTTTTCAGCTTGGAGAAGAGACGGCTGAGGGGAGATATGATAGAAGTGTATAAAATAATGAGTGGAATGGATCGGGTGGATGTGAAGCGACTGTTCACGCTATCCAAAAATACTAGGACTAGAGGGCATGAGTTGAAGCTACAGTGTGGTAAATTTAAAACGAATCGGAGAAAATTTTTCTTCACCCAACGTGTAATTAGACTCTGGAATTCGTTGCCGGAGAACGTGGTACGGGCGGTTAGCTTGACGGAGTTTAAAAAGGGGTTAGATAGATTCCTAAAGGACAAGTCCATAGACCGCTATTAAATGGACTTGGAAAAATTCCGCATTTTTAGGTATAACTTGTCTGGAATGTTTTTACATTTGGGGAGCGTGCCAGGTGCCCTTGACCTGGATTGGCCACTGTCGGTGACAGGATGCTGGGCTAGATGGACCTTTGGTCTTTCCCAGTATGGCACTACTTATGTACTTATGTACTTATGTAATTGAAGGGTAGGTTATTGGTAACAGTGAGAGATAGCACATCACAAATTAAATCCGGAAAATCACATTGTGGAAAGTATATGAATTTATTTGCATTCTGCAGAGGGAAATAAGTATTTGATCCCCCACCAACCAGTAAGAGATCTGGCCCCTACAGACCAGGTAGATGCTCCAAATCAACTCGTTACCTGCATGACAGACAGCTGTCGGCAATGGTCACCTGTATGAAAGACACCTGTCCACAGACTCAGTGAATCAGTCAGACTCTAACCTCTACAAAATGGCCAAGAGCAAGGAGCTGTCTAAGGATGTCAGGGACAAGATCATACACCTGCACAAGGCTGGAATGGGCTACAAAACCATCAGTAAGACGCTGGGCGAGAAGGAGACAACTGTTGGTGCCATAGTAAGAAAATGGAAGAAGTACAAAATGACTGTCAATCGACAAAGATCTGGGGCTCCACGCAAAATCTCACCTCGTGGGGTATCCTTGATCATGAGGAAGGTTAGAAATCAGCCTACAACTACAAGGGGGGAACTTGTCAATGATCTCAAGGCAGCTGGGACCACTGTCACCACGAAAACCATTGGTAACACATTACGACATAACGGATTGCAATCCTGCAGTGCCCGCAAGGTCCCCCTGCTCCGGAAGGCACATGTGACGGCCCGTCTGAAGTTTGCCAGTGAACACCTGGATGATGCCGAGAGTGATTGGGAGAAGGTGCTGTGGTCAGATGAGACAAAAATTGAACTCTTTGGCATTAACTCAACTCGCCGTGTTTGGAGGAAGAGAAATGCTGCCTATGACCCAAAGAACACCGTCCCCACTGTCAAGCATGGAGGTGGAAATGTTATGTTTTGGGGGTGTTTCTCTGCTAAGGGCACAGGACTACTTCACCGCATCAATGGGAGAATGGATGGGGCCATGTACCGTACAATTCTGAGTGACAACCTCCTTCCCTCCGCCAGGGCCTTAAAAATGGGTCGTGGCTGGGTCTTCCAGCACGACAATGACCCAAAACATACAGCCAAGGCAACAAAGGAGTGGCTCAGGAAGAAGCACATTAGGGTCATGGAGTGGCCTAGCCAGTCACCAGACCTTAATCCCATTGAAAACTTATGGAGGGAGCTGAAGCTGCGAGTTGCCAAGCGACAGCCCAGAACTCTTAATGATTTAGAGATGATCTGCAAAGAGGAGTGGACCAAAATTCCTCCTGACATGTGTGCAAACCTCATCATCAACTACAGAAGACGTCTGACCGCTGTGCTTGCCAACAAGGGTTTTGCCACCAAGTATTAGGTCTTGTTTGCCAGAGGGATTAAATACTTATTTCCCTCTGCAGAATGCAAATAAATTCATATACTTTCCACAATGTGATTTTCCGGATTTAATTTGTGATGTGCTATCTCTCACTGTTACCAATAACCTACCCTTCAATTATGGGCTGCTCATGTCTTTGTCAGTGGGCAAACTTACAAAATCAGCAAGGGATCAAATACTTATTTCCACCACTGTATATAGGAGGCTTTCATAAGAAAAAAGAAAATGCTAATGGAAAATGTTAGAGGAAAATACTTACATCTCTTAACTAGAGAGAAGAGAGTCAGTTTTAAAAGGGTTTAGGTTCCTAACTTAATAATACAGGCTCAGAAATAAGCCTCTTTGCAGGGCCGCTGAGAGGAAGGACAAGACTCCCCAGGGTCCGGCCTCTAAGGGGGGCTGCCAAGCACTAGCGTGGCTAATTGGTCTCCTGCTCCTGTATACAACAGTTCCGGGTTCTCTCATTATCGCATTAACCCTGCTCTTCCGGCCACGGGTCCGTCCTGTTGCCTCATCCCACCTCCTGAGGGAAGTAATTTCTGTTTCCACAAACACTGGAGGGGATGCGGTGGAAAGAAGAACCTGTGTGGCAGAACAGAGTTAACACGGTCCCGGCACACAGGAGCAGGAGACAAGTGTTAAGCAAGTAAGCAGGCCTGAGAATGGGAGCCTATTCACACATGTGGGGGGGGGGGGGGGGGGAGATTTGTGGGCTGGGGGGGCACTTACAGGGTTCTTTGAAAAATGGCTACAACTGAGTACCTAAGCATAGATGCCTGTTTTTTTTTTTCAATTAAAGATCAATTTAAAAACAAATATAGGGACCCATTAGTGAATGCCACTAAAATTTGCAGTTAACATGGCTTAATGCAGGATTTTACCATGAGGTGGCTGCAAATTGAACACAGCACCTATTGGGGGTGTTCTCACTAATTTTCTTTTTAGTTTGTGCATTAACATTCTTGATTAACGCTCCTGGTTAATGTGGTAGCAATTAGAGGGCAATTCTATAAAGAATACTGAAAGTTATGTGCCCAAATTAGTCTATAATGGAATTTGGGTGCCCAGATTCTGTTATTGAATCTCTATTCCATTCAATATAAATGCTCCCTTTTCTTCATCTTAATCACCTGAAAAGGTCCACTGAAACAATATGTTTTAAAGACGTTTTAAAATAAATCTAATGGGTGACAGACAGGGAGAGATGGATGGGTGCTAAGAGGGTGACAAAACAATATAGTTTTATGGTTTGTAATGTGATAGAAAACCCAGATCTTTGTTAAGTCCTGTCTGGTGGGTGTCAAAATATTTTATCATGTTGACTTCAAAGGTCTTATGTTCCTGAATTGTCTTATAATTTCCTTTTAGTATTCTCACCTTAAGGTCATTGATGCAGTATTCTGGATTTGTAAAGTGCTCTCCCACAGAGGTGACATCCTGATTGGTATTGTGATGTTTGATATGATGTCTATGTAAATGGATTCTCATCTTTAGCATCTGGCTTGTTTCTCCAATATAACATCCTTCTTCACATCTTTTACATTGAATGACATACTGTATATCACATTTGAAGATGAAAATGTGAAGGATCCCTTTATGCTGAATATTTTTCCTATGTGAGTGGCTGTGGGATCCTGTGAATTGTGACACAGTTTGCAGTTTAGTATATTGCAGGGACGTGCACCATTCTCTTCTTTCTGAGCTTCTGCTGGGGGTTTGCTTTAAACTAATTTTTGTTTCAGATTGGATAGTTGTCGGAAGGCCAGCATAGGTGGAGCTGGGAATATTTCTTTCAGAAAGTCATCCTCCAGGAGTAATGGCTGTAGATCTTCTCAGTTTTTCTAGCCCTAGGAGGGGGAGTCTCTCTGTGGTTTTCTTTTCTTTGTACTGCAATTAGCTTTCTCTGAGTGTTTTAAGGGAACAGGCAATATTCTTGGAGATTATTTGGGGGTTGTAGTCTTTTTGTTTGAATGATTCAGTCAGGATATTGAGATGCTCTTCTTTGTCTCTTAGGCCAGAGCAGATACGGTGGTATCATTCAAATTTATTTTTTTATGTTTTGTTGTATTTCTATATATTACTTTTAAAAGCAGGCTACCATGGATATCACACCATTTCACATAATCCTTCAGAACTCTCAAAAATAACATTTTGATAGTCATCAAGACAAATTATATGAAATGTAAGGAAATCCAATAAATCTGCTGAGGCAGGTCGTAAACAGCTCACTGGTTGGTGCAAGTGCAAACTTGAGGAAATTATAGAAAAAACTAAGGGGGTCTTTTACTAAATAATAGCTTGAGTTATCTGCAGCAGGGTCCTTAGTATCCCTATGGGCTCTGCTGCAGATAACTCGAGCTAATCTTTAGTTTAAAAAAAAACCTTAAAATGAATCAAAACTTTGAAAACAAGCAGTAACACTTTAAAATGTATTCTAGCCTCAATCAGTAGCCTCAATGATATTACGTTGGAGTAATATGATCATACTCTAAGTCACCACCCTCATCTAATGTTGCAATGTGAAACCTACTTTACCAATTAGTAGTCTCTCTGGCTAAGGTACCTCAGACTCAACCCACTGAGGGTGTAAACACAAAACACTAACTTCATCTGGATGAGCTAGCACCAATCCAGAGGAAAATAAACTAGTTTAGAATTAAATGTGTATGAGAGAATCGGTTATGATGTTACAAGACTCTCTATAGTGTCAATCAGTGTATGGATAGAATAGATGCTAAGAGGCCCTTTTACAAAGCTGTGGTAAGCACTTATACATGTTTACAGGAGCAAACAATGGAATACCTTGGGGTGAGGTGAGGCATTTCATGTTAATTTTACCATGTATGTACACTACCCATACGCTAAAAAATAAAATGTATCTTTTGTTGCATGGGTAGCATTTGTAGTCTTAATTTATAGTCAATGAATTTGATGGAGATATCCTGAAAACCCTGAATTGCTGGGTGTGCCCTGAGGACTGGGTGAAAACCTCTGCTCTACAGGATTATATAAAAACCCTAATAGGTAAGTATGTGGATGTATGACTTTTTTTTCTTCCTTTAAATATAGTTTACAGGAAATTCACCAAGGTGTGGTAAAATATTGCCCTTTACCTCATCTTGATGCCCCATGGGATTCAGCAATCTGTGAGATCCTGATACCGCAGGTTGTTGAATCCTGCCTTACAATAATAATGTTGCTTTCAAGCCACCTCACCAGCAGCCCATGACCTGGGACCATTAGACTGCAAAGCCATGGCCTAATGCTCCTGGACCACAAGGAGAGGGTCCCCCCCAGTACTGCCTGCTCCTCCCTCGACATTAACCCCCCCACCGCACAAGTCTTGCGCATCTCCCAGGGGCAACCTCTTAAAGAGTACTGGTGGTCCGGGGGGATCTAGAGGTTATCAGAGTTCTGGGGGGAGGATCATCCAGCCAACTGATGAGCATCAAGCATGCCTACTCTCTGCCCCCCAAACACGCAGAAATCTGAATTACTGCTGGGCGCCTAAGTGTGCCCTGTGATAGTGCATTTTGGCACACAGGAGACATGCATTAGTGCCTACTTCTGCTTAGTAAAAGGGCCCCTATATATTTTAGGGAAATAAGAATAATACATTTAGAAAGGATTCATAATTAAGGATCTGAAATCATCTTTTTAATGCATATATTTACCTCATATAGTAAGGGCTTCTTTTACTAACCAGATCATTTTCAAAAGTGATCGCCGGCCATTTCCCGACATAAATCAGCGATCTCTCAAAAGCGGCCAAATCGGTATAATCGAAAGCAGCTTTTTTGACAGCATCACCGCTTTCCCATTGCCTCGCCGGCGAAAGTTCAAGGGGGCATGTTGGCGGCGTAGCGAAGGCGGGACATGGGCGGGCATGGGCATGGCTACCAGATGGCCGGCTTTCGCGGATAATGGAAAAAAAAAGTGGCGTTAAGCAGTATTTCGTCGGGTTTACTTGGTCCTTTTATTTTCACGACCAAGCCTCAAAAAGGTGCCCCAACTGACCAGATGACCACCGGAAGGAATCGGGGATGACCTCCCAGTACTCCCCCAGTGGTCATCAACCCCCTCCCACACTAAAACAATAAACCTAAAAACTTATTTTGCCAGCCTGTATGCCAGCCTCAAATGCTGTACCCACCTCCATGACAGCAGAATGTGTTCTATCCTTTGACAGCTGTTCACTGGTTGTGATGTGGCTCTGGGGTGAGTGTGGCATCTTTTCTGTTAGGTGCCCTGCAGAGTCACATCAGCAATGCATTGTGGTGGGTGTAGGGTAGTGGGCTCTACTCCCATGGTGCTTTTCCCCCTGCTAACTGGGTCAGAGTGTGTCCAGTTTTGTTTCTGGTAGTCCATGATGTAGTGGCCATTTTTGTAAGCCATTTTTAGAACCCTTTCATGTGTTACCCACGTTAGAGAACTTAGTTATTACCTTGAATGTGGCTGAAAGAGGGCATTGTACACCATTCTGCCAGCTCTGACCTACTGCTCATCTCAGTACCAGGGAGACTCTTTGCCAGTGGGGCACAACCTCTGATCTGCAGTTAACTGTGAGTAAACGTGCTTATTCAAATAAAGGACTTTTCAAAGAGATTAGTCTCCAGATGTCAACTGGTGTGCCAAGGTTATAGAGCAGCAACAAGTCCTAGAGGCCTGCATGTATGCAGGTCCCTGGAGCACTTTTAGTGGGTACCGCATTGCACTTCAGGCAGGCGGACCCAGGCCCATCCCCCCTACCTGTAACATTTGTGCTGGTAAATGGGAGGCCTCCAAAACCCACTGTACCCACATGTAGGTGCCCCATTCACCCCTAAGAGCTATGGTAGTGTTGTACATTTGTAGGTAGTGGGTTTTGGGGGAGGGGATTTGGGGGCTCAGCACCCATGGTAAGGGAGCTGCTATGCATGTGGGAGCGTTTTCTGAAGTCCACCGCACTGACCTCTAGGGTGTCCAGTTGGTGTCCTGGCATGTCAGGGGGGCGAGTGTACTACGAATCCTGGCCCCTCCCATGACCAAATGGCTTGGATTAGGGTGTTTCTGAGCTGGGCGTTTTTATTTTACATTATCGCTAAAAAAAACAAACGCCCAGCTCACAAACGACTAAATCCATGGCATTTTGATCTGTACAAACTGTATTTTCAAAACAAAAGATGGACGCCCATTTTTTTCGAAAATACAGTCTGTCCCACCCCTTCATGTACCCGTTCTCGGACATAGATACCCATGGAGATGGGCATTCACGTTCGATTATGCCCCTCCACATCTCTATTTGTGTGGTTGACCACATTAAGCTGCTGGCATTTTGTCAACCAATCTTTCTGCTTGATGTAAGCACAAATAGTTTGCCCCTTGGGAGCAAAGAGATTGGCATGGTGTGCCACTACCTCCTTCACTGGGAGTTCTATTTCAGCATCAGAAAAGGTTCAAAGAAGAGCAACCAAAATGATTAAGGGGATGGGATTCCCCTCATATGAAGAAATACTTAAAGTTTAGGGCTCTTCAGCTTGAAAATGAGATGGCTGAGGGGAAATATGATAGAGGTCTACCAAATCCTGAGTGGTGTGGAATGGGTAAACATGATTCAATTGTTTATTCTTACAAGACTAGGGGACACTCAAAGCTACATGGTAATACTTTTAAAATGAGTAAGAGGAAATATTTTATCACTCAATGAATAGTTACATTTTGGAACTCGTTACCAGATTATGTATAACAGTTTTTAGCATATCTGAGTTTTAAAAAGGTTTGGATTAGTTCCTGGAGGAAAAGTCTATAGTCTGCTATTCAGATAGAAATTGGGAAAGCCACTACTTATCCCTGAGGTCAGTAGCAAGGAATCTTACTACCAGGGGTGTAGCCAAACTTCAACGGGAGGGGGATCCAGAGCCTGAGGTGAGGGAGCACATTTTAGCCCCCCCCCCCCCGCTGCCGCCTGCCGCCAACTTTCACCCCTCCCCCCCGCAGCCACAACCCTCTCGACCACCCTTCACACTGCCAACCCTCTCCCACTGCGTACCTTTGCTGGCGGGGGACCCCAACCCCCACCAGCCGAAGTCCTCTTCTCGGCTGCGCAGCATTGCTGTCCCCCCCACCACCGCAACCCTCTCGACCCCCCTTCCTGCCGCCAACCCTCTCCCACCACGTACCTTTGCTGGCGGGTGACCCCTACCCCCGCCAGCCGAAGTCCTCTACTCGGCCGTGTGGAGTTGCTGACTCCCCCCCCCCCCCGCCGCAACCCTCTCGACCCCCCGTTCCCACCACCAACCCTCTCCCACTGTGTACCTTTGCTGGCGGGGGACCCCAACCCTCACCAGCCGAAGTCCTCTTCTCGGCCGCGTGGCGTTGCCGAATGATCTGATCAAGTTTGAATCTGTTTCTGTGCGTGAGTCTGACATCAGACGCATGCACAGAAACTTGATCAGATCATTCAGCAAGCAACTCCGCGCGGCCGAGAAGAGGACTTTGGCTGGCGGGGGTTGAGGTCCCCCGCCAGCAAGGGTACGCGACGGTGGTGGGGGAGTGTTGGCGGTGGGAAGGGGGGTCGAGATGGTCACGGCAGGGGGGTCCTGGGCCAAATCTATGAGGGCCCATGCCCCCGTGGCCCCATGATATATACACCCCTGCTTACTACTATTTGGGACTCCACCACATATGTGTGACCTGAATTGGCCACTGCTGGAAGCAGGATACTAGGCTAGATGGACCATTGTTCTGCCCCAATATGGCTATTATTATACTCTTATATTACCTGCCAGACACAGTCCATGCAAATTCCCTGCCCATTCCATGCTATGCGGTTACTGCAAACATTACCATTTTGTTAAGAGTCAAGCCGCCATGTTAACTGTTTTTGCAGCCATGCAAAAACAGCAGAAGCTCTTCCCTGTGTTCACTCCTCATTGCACACATTATTCACTTAACTGACAATGAAGAGATTATTCCTTATTTGGAGGTTCTGAATAGGGACTGCTCTCTTTACTGATGGTTCATTGAATATGTGAAAGACAATCCTATAACTTGGCCATGGGAAGTTGTGTGCATAATTGCACAGGAAAGCGAAACTTCTGAGCATAAGTCTATTCTATAGGACAGTGTGTAAGTGCTATAGTGCATAGCTGCAAGGGGTCATGGGTTATGAGAGGGGCATGGACATGTTTACAACATATATGTGCAACTTATAGAATACTCTCATTTATGCACATACTTAGGTGCACCCATTTACCCCTGCCATTGACCTGGTGTAAATAGTCTTGACTAACTTTAGGTGCACTAATGTGGCTTTATGCTTGTATTCTATAACAGAACCACAGCACATAAATGCTGTAACATAATAAGTGCTCCCTGAATAGCTTATACTGAGGAAGGATTTCATGGGTTCAGGGGTGAAGATTCAGATGGGAACACAGAGTTCTAAAACCCATAGTATTTGCAGGATACTTGAAGCATAAATACACATATCATTCTTTTCTTTTTTTATATCTTTTTATTGTTCAATCAGTTTATATTACATAAATCAAGATGTCACTTGATACAGAAAACAAGTTGTCAATGAAAGAAATTAAACTTCAAGATAGAAAACATTTTACTAAGCTGCACTAAAAAGTGGCCTTAAGCCCCTTATGCAGCAGGTCTTTCTTGCATGCTAAGGGCCATTTTTAATGCAGTGGGAAAATGGCTGATTTTCCATTTTTTGAAATAATGGCCATGAGCTAATTTTGCCATGAGTTCGGAAACACCCACTCTCTATTCCCAGATACACCCCATCTGAGAAAAAGTTAAAAATATTTTTTAGTGCCCACTTTATGCATGCAGATTTCAAAATTACCACAGGATGCCTCAGTGTGTCCCACGGTAAGCTCTTTTAAGCTGCGGTAAGCATCCACTAGGGCGTACCGCAGCTTAGTGAAAGCACCCCTAAAAGAAGAGGAAAAAAAACATTCAAAGACAACTAATCCACATGATTGATATAATATAGAGTCTGAAACAAACTAAGGGCCCTGTTTACTAAGCCATGCATTAACATGTTTAATGCATGTTAACCATGTACGCACATTAACTGAGTATGTGCCTACAATATCCCTATAGGTGCTTACACGGTTAGTGCGTGTGTTAATTGTAGGCACATTAAAAAAGCTAATGTACCTTAGTAAACAGGGCTCTAAATAGGAAAAAAAAGAAAAGCTTATTCCATAATGAGGAATATACCTAAGGGAGGAAGGACATCAATTCCAGTTTAATACAAATAGAAAAGTAAGGTTAGCCTTGAACACCCCCAGCTGCTCCGGCTTGATTACATTGGCCCTCGTGACAATTTTATTACTAAGAAATGTTACTAGTTGTGAAGACTCAGAAAAGACATAAGTAAGATTTTGATATTTAATGATACATTTGTAAAGAGACTTAAAAAATAAAGCTCCCAGAGTCAAAAAAACTAGGCCATATCAGAAGAGATTTACAACCATTCTAAGTTTTGCCACATCTGGAAAGATTCACACATTAAGAGAAAAAAATTGAGGACATTTATGTCTACAGTAAAGTTTCTACTGCCGATCTTGGTCAGCATTCAAAGCCACAATCACTAAAAGGTTAGAAGGAACAGCTTTTCCCTCTTTAGATGATTCCAAAAGAGCAGTAAAATTCATATCTTCAAACATAGGGGACAAAGCCTCATGTCCACCTTCTCATTCTTTCTTTTCATTTTTTCTTTTTAAATGATGTTAAATGAAATATTCTTGTCACTTACGGAATAGATTAAGGAGAAACATATAAACATTCTGGTAATATATTTTGAACATATGCTATCTTAAGCCAAAATTCCTGGTGTATATGGAAAATTAGCCGATTTCCAAATTTTCAACATAGAGTGTCCCTTCACCGAACATTCAAGAGTATTTTCCATCCTTCCAAAATTCTGTTCTAACTTTTCCACTCACAATTGTATTACAGTGGTTCTAGAGTCTTAGAACTCCAATTTACCCTCTAACTCAGGGGTCCTTTTACAAAGGCGTGGTAGCGTTTTTAGTGTGCGCTAAAAATAAGCATGTGCTAAACGTTAGAGATGCCCATATATTTCTATGGGCGTCTCTAGCATTTAGTGTGTGCTAATCATTAGCGTGCATTAAAACCACTATGCTTCTTTGTAAAAGACCCCCCCCCCCCCTCAGTTATTTGAACTGAGAGATTCTAGCCTAGAACAACCACCCAGTTCCATAATTCTTTAAAGAGTAAAATATTGTAGGTCTTACCAGATTAAGGGGGTCTTTTACAAAGACATGCTACTGGTTTCAGTGCACACTAATGATTAGCACACACTAAACGCTAGAGATGCCCATAGAAATATATGAGCGTCTCTAACCTTCAGTGCGTGCTTATTTTGAGCATGCACTAAAAATGCTAGCATGTCTTTGTAAAAGAATCCCTAAACAAAGTATTTGATTCTACAGTGCCTTCAGCCTTCTATGGAGGCTCCTCAGAACTTTGTTCCTTGGCTAGTCTGTACTACGCAGTGTTAGAGGCACCTACAGGTTTTTCCATCTCTTGGTGCTCACCTCTTCCCCCCCCCCCCCCCCCCCACCGGTGCAGTCAGGGTCATTCCAATACAGTCACTAAAGTAAGGGGTAATGATGTCAGGAGGCTGAGATGGAACTTCCCCTTTGTGGCTCAAGTAGGTAAGTACTGGGTTCTTTGGATCCCTCTACTCTTGAAGGGTTAGCAAACCACTGCACTCAGTGTTGAAGGCTGTGGCTCTCCCCCAGACACAGTCAGCGAGCTATCCCCATTCGATGGGATTTTCCAACAAATGACTCAATAGTCATCTGAATCAAAAGTGAGGCAACTGAGGTCACAAGGATCCTCACACAATGAGTATATGAACTACCTTTCTTCTCCTTAGGTATTTCGAACTAAGAAGAAACAGACCTCTTGTGAGAGCATCCTTCCCTATGGTGCCTTCTAGCCCCCGTCATTCTTTTTTGAAAAATAATGCATGTGTATATGTCTGGAGAAAAGCAATAGCACAATCTTTACAGCAAGAACACATCTCAGAATAGTAATTGCTGAGAAACCTGCTGTGACTGTCCAGATCTACCGATCCAATAAAAGCAAAAATACATTTTCCTTCAAATTTGTCACTAGAATGTTCTGTTCTATGTACACGATTCTATACTACTGCAGAAATTCAAATAAACAGAAAGCATTCAAACAAGGCAGGCTTAAATGAAATCGTTGAATATGGACTACAAAAAAACACTATAAATTCATAAAACACTTTATCTATGGATAGTTACATTTACTATTACAAGTGGGGTTATATTCTTGCACTCTCAAATAAAAAGAAGGACAATCCTTGCTCGATTTTGGTCCATTTCTAGGTGCTGCAGAATGAATCATTGTGAATATAATAAGTGCCACTGTTATTTCTTTAATACATTTAGAAACTTTGAGAATTATACTCTTTTAAGTTTAATGCTCATCTTAATCTGTTCCTTAACCATTCTGTTATCTCAATGTAGTCACATTTCCAAAAATGTATGCAATTATATTCTTTTATTCTCAGGCACATAAGGAAAATCCTGCATCAAAATATTATTAGTGACTCATTCCTAGATGTCATTTGCATGTATTAGCATCTTCCTTTTACAAGATTTTCCTTAATCATAATCTTTCTAATAAAAAAATCATAAAATGCACAGAATGAACATAAAAGTTTATTTTGGCATCATGTGGCATTAGAAATTGCTTTCTGTAGGGTGACTATTTTATGAGCCCTAAAAATGTTCAGGTTGTGATATTTCTAAATTATTGTTCATTATTTTTCATGCAAGATTATTTGTCCTTTTTTTAATACTGTCAGTATTTTTCACTGGTGATGTACATTAGCAACTGATAATGCAGGTAAATTATGGATAAAGTTTTAGAATCTGACCAGTGGGATAAAGACCGGTTGTGTTCTATTCTTTGCAATCATCATGGAGTCTTATTATATTGTTAATATGGTAATCTGAATTTGCTTTTTCCCTCCCTTTCAACTTAAACTTACTTGATACACTCATAAATGCAGATATGGCTGATTTCAATGGAAACAAATAACTGCAGCTTTACTGAAACCTTGTCAAAATAATTACAGTCTATGTGTCACGTACCTGGAACATCAAACATGGAGTCAAGCCTTCTTCCCTCAAAGTTGCTTGATACTTCCCTTCTGATGTCTACATTTTTAACGCACCTACATTTGTACTTGCCTACTCGGTACTACCTACACGCCTATGTTTGTGCGTGCCTATGTTTGGGCGCACCTACACTCTGGGTACACCTATCCTGATGTCAAATGGTGGAGGAGTAGCCTAGTGGTTAGTGCAGTGGATTTTGATCCTAGGGAACTGAGTTCAATTCCCACTGCAGCTCCTTGTGACTCTAGATAAGTCACTTAACCCTCCATAGCTCCTGGTACAAAATAAGTACCTGAATATATGTAAACTGATTTGAATGTTGTTGCAAAAACCTCAGAAAGGTGGTATATCAAGTCCCATTTCCCTTTCCCTTCCCTTTTTAACCAGGAGATTCCCTCTTCTCTTTGCCTCAGCTACTCTTTCCTGGTGTCTGATTTGTTCTGGTTATTCTGACCTTTGCCTGTTCTGACTCTTGCTTGGACCTGACCTCTACTGGATCGCCGCATGCCTCAACCTCAGCTTGGACCTGACTTCTACTGGATTGTTGCCTGCCTTGACTACTGCTTGGACCTGACCTTTACTGGATTGCTTCCTGCCTCGACCTAAGCTTGGACCTGACCTCTACTGGATTTCCGCCATTCCTTCAACACAGCTTGGACCTGACTGCTACTGGATTGCCACCTGCCTCAACCTCAGCTTGGATCTGACCTGCCTAGCTTGCTGCCCGTTTCTGGCCACCTCCTGAATCGTCCTGTCAGTCCCTCTTCCAAATCCTGCTGGCTGCCTGAACCCAGGGTCTCAACCCCTGGGGAACGGTGTTTTTTTTTTATTTATTTTTGTTACATTTGTACCCCGCGCTTTCCCACTCATGGCAGGCTCAATGCGGTGGGCAATGGAGGGTTAAGTGACTTGCCCAGAGTAACAAGGAGCTGCCTGTGCCGGGAATCAAACTCAGTTCCAGAGTTCCCCAGGACCAAAGTCCACCACCCTAACCACTAGGCCACTCCTCCTGGGTTTTCTGACTGCTGGTCTCTGGATCAGCACAAGGGCTCACTTGCTATTCCTGACATTCTGACACCCTCCTAGTTATGCACATATCCACCATGGAGTTCATTCAAGGGGCCCTTTTGACTAAGGTGCCATAGACAGTTACAGTGGGAATAAATGCAAACTACCTGTTTGAACTTGGCATTGGCATGACAGCATGCACTAATTGATATTGTAACTGGATACTCTGGAAAGGGACAGGAAGTGGGTGGGTTATAGGTAGGGCTGCTGTAAGAGAGTGGCAAACAGGGCAATTGCCATGGACCCCCATACCATAGGGGCCCCGAACCTGCCTCAATCTAAAGGAGGTATAAGCCGAACACCAGCCTTTGGGCCCCCTCCTCAGTTTCTGCCCTGGGCCCCTGAATGTCTAATACCAGCCCTGGTTATAGGCAAAGAACAAGCTAAGGCAGACAATCCACAAATGTAGAAAGAACACCAGAATCCAATGGGAAAGTATACAACAAGAAACAGGAGTCTGAGACAAATCTGGGCACTTCAGAAACAGACCAAGGAACACTAAATGTGAGTGGCCTAATGGTTAGTGCAGCAGGCTTTGATCCTGGCAATCTGGGCTCCTTGTGACCTTGGGCAAGTCACTTAACCCTCCATTGCCGCAGGTACCAAAAAACATAGATTGTGAGCCCTCTAGAGACACAGAACGTACCTGCACATAATGTGTACAGTGCTACATAGTAGCGCTATAGAAATGATTATTAGTAGTAGTTATTGATAACTCTTAATGATGACTTGACATTGCACCATGTTTCAGCGCAAATGTGCCTCCCTCAAAAGTTTCTTGACAATATCGTGTTGTCACAAATGAGTCTGTCATCAAAGGCTGAATTATTAAAATGGTCTTGAAAAATACCATTTTAAACAAAGTTGCAGTCTCAAACACATATGCTACTGCGTAGTAGGTAGAAAGATTAATCTTCATCTTTGGTGTTCCTTGATCTGTTTCTGAAGTGCCTGGATGTTTCCCACTCCTATTTCTTGCAATTAAGGCATGCATAGTCACAGCACTGCATGTTAACAGTTAGTCACTTACCCCTGGATTCTATATAGCGCATCTAGAGTTATGCGCAGTTATGCATGCAAATGTAGGTGTGTTCTATAACTACGCATACAGATTAATGTTTTAACAAGCTGTTAAGCATTGTTAATAGTGCTTGACAAGCAATAACAAGCACTAATTGACAAAAATTAGAATTTACACTCGTACATTGCTAAGCATAATGTACTGCACCTAAATTCTAAAGAACGCAGGCAAAAAAGGGGCATTCCAAATCGACATGCTTTTTTATAAAATATGGACTAGTGCATGTAAAGCTACACACAGGGATTTACACCAGCTTTTTGTTAGCGTAGATTGACACACATGGATTTAGTCACATGGACTACCTAAGCATATTCTAAATACCATGTGTAGATTTATATGCAATATTTAGAATACACAGGCGCAAATGCCTAATGCATGTTAATTTTAGGTGCAATATATATAATATCAGGCCCTTAGGGACCCTTTTACAAAGTGGCAGTAAGCACTAACATGTGCTTATTACACACTAAAAAGGTACAACCACAGGATGTGCTCAGGTGTCCCATAATCAGCGTACACCAATCCTGCGCTATAAAATATAAAATGTTTTTTTAGCACAGAGGTGTGTTTGGAAATGGAGAGTAGGTATGCCCTGCACTAATCAGGTAGTGTGGGTAAATTTCTGTGCACTGTCCATTTAGTATGGGGTTAGTAAATAGGTGGCAGTGAGACTCACACACTAATGGCCATGTGCTAATTGGGAAATTAGCGTATGGCCATAAAGGGGAAAAATAGAAATTGAGGCCATTTTACTGCCATGCTAAAAGTGACTTCAGCGTGTGGGAAACCCATGCGCTAAAAAGAGTGTAGGCCACTTTTTTGCCTGGCTTAATAAAAGAGACCCTTAGACATTTGCATTTTAAAAAGTATTGGTTCTGAGCACCTAAATTTTGGTGTATTAAATGATAAGATTCCAAAATTAAGGTGCCTTAAAAGAGAGTGGATCTAACAGCAGAGTCAGGATAGATGAATAAAAGTAGGCCTTAATGAGGGAGGGAGTTAATTCTTTAAGGAGAGCGCCAAAATGTTGTTGCCAAGAATGTACGTAAACAATCAGCATCGCGGTATTGCACAATTATATGCCAATATTCTGGCTACCCGCATTCTATAAAATGGTTCTTAAATGTGATGATGCATAGCTTGGAAGTGAAGTCTGATTGGACTGTGGGCGGAATTACACATTTACACATGTAAATTGTAGAATATTATAATTTTTGTACTCTTTTAGTAATCTAATTGTGAGTGTTTGTTCTGCTACCTTTATATTCTATAAACCAGGCATTTTCAAATCAGGCCTCGGAACATACACAGACACTCGGTGGTTGGGAGGCGGGGCTAGTGCTGGGCAGACTTCTACAGTCTGTGCCCTGAAAATGGCACATACAAATCAAGGTCAGGTATACATATAAAGTAGCACATATGAGTTTTTCTTGTTGGGCTGACTGGATGGACTGTACAGGTCTTTCTCTGCCGTCATCTACTATGTTACCATCCTGCTTTTTGTTGAAGAAGGGCGGCCATCTTCCGACACAAATTGGGAGATAGGCGCCCTTCTCCTAAGGGCGGCAAAATCGGTATAATAGAAAGCCGATTTTGGCCGCCCTCAACTGATTTCCGTTGCAAGGCCGGCCAAAGTTCAAGGGGGCGTTTTGGCAGTGTACTGAAGGCGGGATGGGGGCGTGGTTAAGAGATGGCCGTCCTCGGCCGATAATGGAAAAAAGAAGGGCGGCCTTGACGAGCATTTAGCCGACTTTACTTGGTCCATTAATTTTCAGGACCAAGCCTCAAAAAGGTGTCCAAATTGACCAGATGACCACCGGAGGGAATCGGAGATGACCTCCCCATACTCCCCCACTGGTCACCAACCCCCTCCCACCCTAAAAAAAAATTTAAAAACATTTTTTGCCAGCCTCTATGCCAGCCTGAAATGTCATACCCAGCTCCATGACAGCAGTATGCAGGTCCCTGGAGCAGTTTTAGTGGGTGCAGTGCACTTCAGGTAGGCAGACCCAGGCCCATCCCCCCCTACCTGTTACACTTGTGGTGGTAAGTGTTGAGCCCTCCAACTCCCCCCCCAAACCCACTGTACCCACATCTAGGTGCCCCCCTTCACCCATAAGGGCTATGGTAGTGGTGTACAATTGTGGGTAGTGGGTTTTGGGGGAGATTTGGGGGGCTCAGCACCCAAGGGAAGGGAGCTATGTACCTGGAAGCAATTAATAAAGTCCACTGCAGTGCCCCCTAGGGTGCCCCGTTGGTGTCCTGGCACGTGAGGGGGACCAGTGCACTACAAATGCTGGCTCCTCCCACGAACAAATGCCTTGGATTTGGCTGGTTTTGAGATGGCCGGCCTTGGTTTCCATTATCGACGAAAACCGAAGCCGGCCATCTCTAAGTCCGGCGATCTCAACATTTAGGTCGACCATCTCTAAGGTTGACCTAAATGTTGAGATTTGGCCGGCCCCAACCGTATTATCGAAACAAAAGATGACCGCCCATCTTGTTCGATAATATGGTTGGCTCCGCCCCTTCCTGGGGCCGTCCCCAGAGATGGCCGCCCTTATAGATGGGCGCCCCTTTTCGATTATGCCCCTCCATGTTACTCAGGTTTTAAGGATATCCACAGTGAACATATATGAGATAAATTTGCATTCACTGACTCTCTTGTATGTTTATCTATCTCGTACATATTCATTGTGGATATCTTGCAAACCAGGCTGACTTAGGGGACCTTTTATGAAACTTCAATAAGCACCAACATATGCTTACTGCAACAAAACATGGTGTACTGCAGGGTGCAATGAGGCACAGTAATTTCAGGATGTGTGCACGCTACCCATGTGCTAAAAAATACATTTGTTTTCACACTAGGGGTGTGTCTGTGGATAGAGAGTGGGCATGTTCTGCATGAATTGGTTAGCACAACTGTATTGCCACATGTTAACCGATTAGTGTATGATTAGTGCGTGAGCCTTTACACCTATAAAATGGATGGCAGTAAGGGCTCATGTGCTAATCTGTTTTAATGGCCACATGCTAATGACATGGCCATTAATACGAAAAATGAGGAGGTAAAAATGGCTTCAGCACACAGGAAAGACCTGTGTAAAGGTGCAATGAGGCCACTTTTTAACTCTGTTTGCTAAATGGGCCCCATAGTGGTGTCCCAAAGACTGACAACCCTGCTATAAGGGAAGTAGGCACCTACTTTTGTTTATATAACAGGCCTTCTTGGTGCCTGAAAATATGTGCCTCATTATATATTTGCCCTCTATGATGTGTATTTCTAGTTATGCACCTTAATAAAGTAAGCCTATAGCAGGCCGATATTCCAGCTCCTGGCCAGTTAATTTGCACTTTGCTGGCAGAGCGCTAACTGTTGCTGATCCTAGGAGAAGGGGGTGTTGCTGATGCTGGGTTTGGGATGAGACTGATACTGAGCCAGGAGAGGGGGGTCTGATGCTGCTACTGGGGCTGGGAGAAAGGGCTGGTCATCATAAAATGTGTCTTGTATTTTATTTATTTTTATTTTAGTTACATTTGTACCCCGCGCTTTCCCACTCATGGCAGGCTCAATGCGGCTTACATATTGTATACAGGTACTTATTTGTACCTGGGCCAATGGAGGGTTAAGTGACTTGCCCAGAGTCACAAGGAGCTGCCTGTGCCTGAAGTGGGAATCAATGGCACAATTTTTAGAGGGAGAGGATTATGCAAATATACCAATAAACCCCTATTTTTTTTTTACAATGGGAAAGAATCTAATAGCCTCAAAAGAAACCCCTAAATTTCCAAATGAGAAACATCTAGGATCAGAAGCCCAATAAAACACCCCGATGAAGTAAATAATACATAAATAAGTGTTTTATTGGATAAATACCGTAAGAACATCACTTTCCCTAATGCTCTCTCACATTTCCCCTGGTTTGTCTTGTTTCCTCCACTCTGTTCCTTTTCCGTGCTAAGGACTACAGAGTGACACAGCATGATCAATTCCACCAAGAAAAGTGCCCGGCAACAGTACACCGATAAACACTGATTATTTGTAAGCTTTAAAAATCTCTGATTAGCTGGAAAATACTCATACACTTAGGGGGTCTTTTACTAAGGTGAGCTTATGTTTTTGGCACGCACTAAAATTCTAGGCACGCTAAACGTTAGAGATGCCAATGCATTCCTATGGGCGTATCTAACGTTTAGCGCACCCATAATTTTAGCGCAAGCTAAAAACGTGAGCACACCTTAGTAAAAGATGCCCAAAATATTAAAATGTATAAACATCTAGGAATAGAAAGCCTAGGAATGCATCCATTTATAGTGGTTCTAAAATCACTAATTACACATATGTGACCATTTACACCTATTAATCAGCATTTTGCCCGTGCAAATGGAGTCTTTTCCTTCTATAACCAGCTCCATGAAGATGTTGTTGAATGAGTTGATTATGGTCAACATAAATGAGACTCGATTTAGAACTGATTCAGTACACATGATAAAGTGTTAATGTGGATTAAACCCCAAAACTTAACTCTACCTCCCCAAGGTCTACTTAAGGTCTTCTGCTAAAGCAATATAATTTGCAAATTTTAACATGTATAATTGTTCACTGCACTAGTAGGTAATGAGTTATTTTACATACTTTTGCATCTCATCATCTCATTAATGCAGATTTTACATTAACACCTACACAAACCACACTTTCAAGCAGTATTAACTGCTTGAAAGTATGCAGACATTTTTGCTTGTAAATGTTTTCATTACAGTTAGTAATAATAATATTAATCATATCATAAATGTATTATTCTGTAGAGATTGCATTCATTCGAAATGACATGACAAATGCAAAGATATTTCCCATTTTGTTTCATGTAGTTTTAAACCCAAAATGATAGGAAAAGGCATCATTAATGTGCACTATTTTGCTATAGTGCTCTTGGACTCATTTTCAAAACAGAAAAATGTCTAAAAAGTGGCATAAATCAGCATTTTGACATTTTTCTCAAAAAACCCACTCTACCCAAATATAGGTGCCCCCTTCACCTGTAAGGGCTATGGTAGTGGTGTACAGTTGGGGGTAATGGGTTTTTTGGGGGGAGGGTTGGGGGGGCTCAGCAGACAAGTTAAAGGAGCAATGGTGAGATGTGTACCTGGGAGCATTTTATGAAGTCCACTGCAGTGCCCCTAGGGTACCCTATTTCTGTCCTGGGATGTCAGGGGGACCAGTCTACTAAAAATGCTGGCTCCTCCTACATCCCAATGACTTGATTTTGTGAGTTTTGCACTTGGACATTTTTTTTTTTTTTTTAAATGGACCAAAAAACAAAACAGTATTTTCTAAAAGAAAAGATAGACATTTTCTTTTTGAAAATGGCCTTCTTTCCTATTCAGATTTGGATATTTTTTGCAAAACTTTCAAAGTCGGACTTAGACGTCATATCGAAAAAGCCCCTTTCTATTTCACAATTCTGCACATTATCTTGCAATGGTGTGCACTATGTGAGAACAAAGAGTGCACTATCATAATACTGAACACTATTTTGCAATCATAAGTACTATTTGAAAATAGTGAGTTCTATTTCAAAATAGCGCTCATGATTGTCAACTTGTGCTTATTATTGTGACACAGTGGGGCTAATTTTCAAATCACTTAGGGGGTCTTTTACTAAAATTTAGCTTGAGCTATCTGCAGCAGGGCCATAGGAATAAAATGGGCCCTGCTGCAGATAACTCAAGCTAAGCTGTAGTAAAAGACCCCCTAGACTTACAAAGTTCCATAAATTACTATGAAACTTTGTAAGTCTCAGGGCTTCATTTTACAAAGTCATTTCCCACACCGCAAATGAGAGGAAGACCATAGGAATTGAATGGGCTTCTTTTCATTTATAGCACAGGAATTTCTAGCTTAGCTTTGTTTAAAAAAATAAAAAAGCCCTAGTGCTTTGAAAATATGCCTCCACATGCACTATAGCAGAAAAGTGAGCAATGAAAAAAAGCATTGCCTAAAAAAAGACAAAACAAAAAATTCCATAAACATGGAAACAAAACAAAATTAGAATGTGTGTTCCTCTATACCCTTATTACTCTTATTGGCCTGATATTCAAAGGAGTCGCGCTCCTAACTTTGGTGTCCTTTCACTAAACTGTGGTAAAAAGTGACATGCGGTAGGGTGGGCACATTTTTGGGGGCACACGCTGGGCCATTTCTTACCACAGCTGGAAAAGGGGCTTTTTTTGAATGGGCCGGTAAATGGTATGCGCTAAAATGAAAACTAGTGTGCGTCTATTTATAGCCTGAGCCCTTATCGCCACTTAGCGAAAAAGGGCTCAGGTGCTACCCATGCGTTAAACGTGCAGTGTGTGCCAATTGCTGATTACCGCTGGAATGCTCCTGTGGTAGAAAATAATTTTCTACCTTGGGATTTGGAGCACATCAAGACAGTGGCATATCCACAGGTGGGCCTGGGTGGGCCAGGACCCACCCACTTAGGGCTCAGGCCCACCCAACAGTAGCACACATTTAGTGGTAGCTGGTGGGGATCCCAAGCTCCACCAGCTGAAGACTTCCGCCTGATGGTAGCGAAAACGCTACTTTCCACGATACTGGCACCTGCGCATGCTCTGTTTTCAGTGCGTGCCTGCTGCAGACTGCCAAGATGGAAAGAAGCATTTTCTCACCAGCTGAGATATTTTTTGGGTGGTGGTTGAGGGGAGGAGGAGAGAACACTTGGTGCCCACCCACTTCTTGCCTAGGCCCACCCAAAATCTGTTGTCTGGCTACGCCCCTGCATCAAGCTCAGAATTACCACCGGGCGCATGCACTACCCCAGCTGTAGTGCCGAACTGGCATGCTCTGCCTGTGCGTTAGCCCTCCGTGCCTTAGTAAAAAGGGCTCCTTTGAAAACTATGCTCCTAAACTGACCTGTTTGAAAATTTGCTAGAGCTGAGATAATACATTTTTACTCAAAATTTCACTGAACCCTTAAATTTAGGTGTATATAAAGTAGGTGGCAACAGGGGTGCATTTAGGATGTGGAAAAGAAGTTAGGAATTAGGGGCATAACCTTTAAGCTCCTAAGGGGCCCTTTTACTAAGGTGTGGTGAAAAATGGGCTGTGCTAGTGTAGGTGCATATTTTGGGCATGCGCAGATCCATTTTCCAGCGCACCTATAGAAAAGGCCTTTTTAAAATTTTTGCCAAAAATGGGCATGCAGCAAAATAAAAATTGCCACGTGTCCATTTTGGGCCTGAGACCTTACCGCCAGCCATTGACTTAGCGGTAAGGTCTCAAGCGGTAACAGTACGGTAATCATCTACGTGCATAGAATGATGATTACAGCCTGGTTTTTGCCGCACGCCAGAAAATAACAATTATTTTCTGGCACGCGTAGCAGACACAGGACAAAAATGAAACTACCGCAAGAGTCACATGGTAGCCGGGCGGTAACTCAAAATTGAAGTGCGGTGGGCATGTGTAGGCACCTGGTGGCTTAGTAAAAGGGCCCCCTAAATTAGGATACATTTTCAGCTGAAAAGTTATGCTCCTCAGACTAGCTGGAAATAGAGCACAAATTTAGCAGGCCAGTTTAGTAGCATAATTTAGGATTAAAGAATTTTCTGAATATCGGGCCTATTATTTTTATCTACCTGCACACCAAACTGCTGCTCAAGGTGATTTACAGTTAATATTGATACAAAGAACAGCATGTTGATCATTATTTTCTTAAAGACCCAGCAATTAAAACCAGAGTACAGAAAACATGAGCAATGAATGGTCATTGAAAATTTAAATGAGCCCTCAGATTTGAAGTTTTCCATCCTGACTGGTAACCACCTCTTTTTCTCCAAGACCATAGCCCAGGGGCCCAGTTTGGGTTTAGGCCCACCCAGCAGAGCACCTTCGTTTAAACGGCAGCAGAGGGAGCAGGCTGAGCTCCCCCGATCCTGCATCTGCCTCCCTCTGTCCCACCGCAGCGCTTCCCAGACGCTACCTACCTACCGCCGCCACGATCCTCCCGTTTCAGCAGCAGCGCGGACCAGCGGTAGCGATTCATGCTGCTGCTGCTTCGTTCTAACCCGGAAGCGTCTCCTCTGCAGCGTCCCGCCCCCATTATTACAACTTCCTGTTTCTGCTGGGGCAGGACGCGGGTGCTCGGCAGAGGAGACGCTTCCGGGTTAGCACGAAGCAGCAGCAGCATGAATCGCTACCTGAATCGCTACCGCTGCTGCTGAAATGGGAGGTACATGCTGGATCGTGGTGGTGGAAGGTAGGCAGCGTCTGGGAAGCGCTGCAGTGGGACAGAGGGAGGGAGATGCAGGATCGGAGCTCAGCCTTTTAAGGGTGGTGCCCCATTTAAGAGTGGGAGAGTTGGGGGGAGGTCTCCATAAGATACATGCTGCATGGGGGGGGGGCATGAGGTGGAGAGGGGCAAGAGAGAGAGAATTGTGGGACATAGGGTAGAGAGGGGTAAGAAAGTTAAAAATCTTGCATGGGGAGGGGAGAGGGACAAGAGAAGGAGAAATGTTGGACATAGGGGGTAGTGGGGAGGGAGAGATGGTAAATGTTGGACAGGGGGTGGTGAGGAGGAGAAGATAGATGGTGAAAAATTGGACATGATGGTGGAGGGCAGGAAGAGATATTGTAGGAGGAAGCGAGAGATGTTGGATGGGGCACAAGGGAGGGGGAGAGGCAGAAATGTTGGACATGGCACGGCAGTGGAAGGGAGGAAGAGAGAAAATGCTGCATGGGGGGAGGGGGGAAGAGAAGTGTTGGACCCATGGCACAAGAGAGGGAGAAATGGTAGAACGTGGGAGAGAGGGAGATATATTAAACCTGGGGGTGAATGAGAGGGAGAGAAAAACACAGGAGGTGGAGAGGGAAGAAAGGAGGAGATGTTGGATTCAGGAGCAGAAGGGTGATGGAGAGATGCCGGACAGTGGGAGTGAGGGAAGAGAGAGGGAGAAATGTTGGAACATGGGGGAGAGGGCAGGAGGGAAGAGAGAAGTAAGGCTACAAGAGTGGGGTGGGGAGAAAGAGGGAGCAGATGCTGGGCTACAAGGGTGGAGGGAAGGAAGATGGTGGACCATGTGGGAGAGGCCAGGAAGGAGAGGAAGCGGGTGACACGGAAATAAATAAAAAGATAGTGATTACAGAGGATAGAAATATGGTAATGAAAGGGAATGGAGGGCTGAGGAGGAGTGAGATGGGGAAATGGAAAAGCTAGTAGGTGAAGAAAAAAGATGAAAATCTGATAGGTAGCTGTAAACTAAAAAGGAGGAGAACAGTGAGAGGGTGAAATTTGAGTTGACAGCAAGGCAGAAAGAAGAAAAAAGAGAGAAAGAGCTAAAAATAAGAAGTCAATATGTCAGAAGCATGTGTAGTGAAGGTAAAAGAAGACAAATGGACAGCAGCCGCTCGAAAGAGAATTAGAAGACAACAGACAGGGAAACAGAAAAGAAGCTGCAACCAACATGATGGAAAAATACAATGTCCAGACCACAAAGGTAGAAAACAATGTATTTTGAATGTTTTAACTGGAATATGTTGGCTTTGGGAAATCTACATAGCAAATGTGTTTGTATCGTGTTCAGGAGAAAGGAAATGCATTTCTATTTTTATTTCTCCAGTGTTGAAGTACATGCTAAGTTTAACTTTTTGGGGTTCCGAGTTCAATTTTTGTCTAAATATTTTTATTTCTGATACGTGATCCCTTGTTCTGTATTTGGTGAGGGTCTGTTGGTGTGACAGTAATGGCAGGTTGGGAAATTGGAGGGAAGGCAGGGAGGAGAGGGGATCAGGGAGGGGGCCCTAGCATGTCTAACACCAGTTCTGGCCCTTGCTGTATAGCTGGTAGGGATCCCAAGCCTCCCCAGCTGAGGACTTCCTCCAAAGACGGCCGAACTTCCTTCTACCAAGCTCTGCAGTCAGTGACAGCATGCTTGAGGTCACCGATAGCTAAGCACGCATAGGGTGCTGGCATCAGTGGCTTACGGATGTTGCTACTGCCTGTCAAGTTTGGTAAAAGGGAGTTCTGGCCACCTTCAGAGAAAGTCTTCAGCTGACAGAGATTGAGGAACCTTATTAGCTAATGTATTTATATTTTGCGGTAGGGCAGGGCGAGAGAAAATATTGTGCCCACCCACTTTGGGCTCAGGCCATCCAAAATTGGCTGTCTGCTACGCCACTGCCATAGCCTACATGATCAGTTTACCTGAATGTAAAGAAAGTGAGCATTTTGGTCTATTGAAATTTGTGCTACCAGGTTTTCTTCTTTTTTGATATTGTGAAAAATGTTTAGCACATGTACCTTAGGGGTTCTTTTACTAAATTGTGGTAAATGCTTTATGGAGCAGCTGGTACAGGAGCTGACAGAGAAGGAAAAATTCTAGACCTTGTCCTTAGTGGAGCGCATGATCTGGTGCAGGAGGTAATGGTGCTGAGGGCTGCTTGATAACAGTGATTATATTTGATCGTATTGATATTAGCTTTGAAGTAAGTATACAAAAGAAATGAAATACATTAGCATTTCACTTTTAAAAAGGAAACTATGATAAAATTTTTTATTTATTTTTATTGTTACATTTGTATCCCACATTTTCCCCACCTATTTGGCAGACTCAATGAGAAGAACAGTGAAAAAAAAAACTTAGAGGAATGGCTGAGAGGATCAAAACTTTACATCAGGCATGGATGCTGTTCAAAAACACCATCCTGGAAGTCCAGGCCAAATATATTCCGCGTATTAAAAAAGGAAGACGGAAAGACCAAACGACAGTCGGCATGGTTAAATAGTGAGGAGAAGGAAGCTATTAGAACTAAAAGAAAATCCTTCAGAAATGGAGGAAGGAACTGACTGAAAATAATAAGAAACAGCATAAGGAATGTCAAGTCAATGCAAAGCAGCTGATAAGGAAGGCAAAGAGGGACTTGACAAAAGATTGCGTTGGAGGCACAAAACACATAGTAAAAGTTTTTTTAGGTAATTAAAAGCAGGAAGCCAGCAAAAAAAATGGGTAGGACTGCTAGATGACCGAGGAGTAAAGGGGGCGATCAGGTAAGACAAAGCCATAGTGGAGAGATTATCAGGCTTAGTTTCGAAAGAGAAGGGGCCCATCTTTCGACACAAATCGCAAGGTGGGCGTCCTTCTCACAGGGTCGCCCAAATTGGCATAATCGAAAGCCGATTTTGGGCATCCTCAACTGCTTTCCGTCGCTGGGACGATCAAAGTTCCCGGAGGGCGTGTCGGAAGCATAGCGAAGGCAGGACTGGGGTGTGTCTAACACATGGGCGTCCTCGACCGATAATGGAAAAAAGAAGGGTGTCCCTGTCGAGCACTTGGACGACCTTACTTGGTCCATTTTTTCTTACACAGTCTCAAAAAGGTGCCCAAACTGACAAGATGACCACCGAAGGGAATCGGGGATGACCTCCCCTTACTCACCCAGTGGTCACTACACCCTTTACACCCTAAAAAAATATTTTTTTTTCCAGCCTCTATGCCAGCCTCAAATGTCAATACCCAGCATCATGACAGCAGTATTCAGGTCCCTGGAGCAGTTTTAGGGGGTATTGCAGTTCACCTCAGGCAGGCGGACCCAGGCCCATACTCCCTCTACCTGTTAAACTTGTGGTGGTAATGTGAGCCCTCCTAAACCACCACAAACCCACTGTACCCACATGTAGGTGCCCCCCTCATCCCTAAGGGCTATGGTAGTGGTGTACAGTTGTGGGGAGTGGGTTTTGGTGGGGTTGGGGGCACAGCACTCAAAGTAAGGGAGTATGCACCTGGTGCTTTTTCTGAAGTCCACTGCAGTGCCCCCTAGGGTGCCCGGTTGGTGTCCTGGCATGTGAGGGGGACCAGTGCACTATGAATGCTGGCTCCTCCCACAACCAAAGGGCTTGGATTTGGCTGGTTTTGAGATGGCCGGCTTCAGTTCCATATTGGGGAAAACCAAGGGGGGCTCTTTTACCACCCCTAAACTATTATATATCAGCCACCCACAATTTGGACTGATAAAAAAACCAGGCTACATGTTGAGAAAGCAATCAAATTCATTCTTTATAAGAAAAACAATTCTTTTATTATTGATTGCCAATGCAGATACAATTGATTAGTTTCTCATGGGAGAGCAGCCCTGCTTGCACAAAGGTGCTGGCTGTGACTGTCTCTCATTCAATGATCCAAAGACCATTACTTTATACATTACTCTTGATTAACAGTTCATAGGCAGTTCATATGAATAAATAGGTGGTTAGTACTTCTTTGAAAACCTAGTCACCTTACTCAGGAATTATCTTGTTCTCCTTTTGGCCATCTGTTTTCCCCAAGTTACACTCCTAAGTTGCTAAACCATTTTATCCTGACATGCAACTTTTACCACTTCTTTTTTTCTAGGCCTGTTTTCCCCCTTGTCCTTCTCCTTTTGTCTGCACGCAAGGGTGTCTGCACATATCATGAGGTCTTGAGTCACACAGGCCTGTGTCAGCCTTATTTCTTTTGGGGTCTGTTTCAAGTCGTCCTTTTTAATTCTGTTTCAAAGTGCCCTCACCTTCTACATCTCTTCAAGGTGCCTTCATATTCTACACTGGTTGGTGTCCTGGCATGTGAGGGGGACCAGGGCACTACGAATGCTGGCTCCTCCCATGACCAAATGGCTGTGCACTAATGGTTGTAACAAAAGAGAGGGAACAAAGTACAAACTAAAGTCCAAACAAAAAAAACAGCACCACGGGCCTTTAAAAATGGAACACAGTTCTTTAATGAATGAGCCTTGACAAAAAGACCCGACACGGGCCGTGTTTTGGTGACTAGCACCTGCGTCAGGGGTCACAGTGATGACGTGGAAAACTTGGGGAATAACTCGAATATATTCCTCTACAATATATTATTCCTTACCCCACGTCTCATGTAGTAAAAGTAAAAGTGAAAGTGCCTTGGTGCTTTGTAGCTTTTACTACATGAGACGTGGGGTAAGGAATAATATATTGTAGAGGAATATATTCGAGTTATTCCCCAAGTTTTCCACGTCATCACTGTGACCCCTGACGCAGGTGCTAGTCACCGAAACATGGCCCGTGTCGGGTCTTTTTGTCAAGGCTCATTCATTAAAGAACTGTGTTCCATTTTTAAAGGCCCGTGGTGCTGTTTTTTTTGTTTGTGCACTAATGGTGACATTAATGTATGCAAAACAAATAATCCCAATAACTCACTGGTAAACTAATATGAGCACCAACCACAACCAAGAGAAAGCACACATTAAAATTTAAAGAGTAATACCCTCAGACATTTTGATCATCCACTTGGCAGTCATCATAAATAACCTCTGCAAGGTAAAATTTTGCAATTCTTTCACCAGGCAACTTACTCCAAGTAGCAAACAGTCCAATCATGTGCTACAAAATCAAAATGTACACACCAAGTTTTAAACATTTTTTAAGACTGTTTTTAACTGTTTTCCTCCTTTTACATATCCATCATACTCAACCATTAAATCTGAAAAGGCAGCAAGTAAAATATAAACATAAAGCATCCCACCAGCAGAGCTTTTCAGATTTAATGGTTGAGTATGATGAATATGTAAAAGGAGAAAAACAGTTTAAAAAACTATTTAAAAAAACAATTTGCATGAACATTTTGCTTTTGTAGCACTATTGCACAGTTTGCTACTTGGAGTAAGTTGCCCCAATGAAAGAAGTGCAAAATTTCACCCTTTTGCTGTTATTTATGTTGACCGCCACATGGGTGTTCAAAATGTCTGAGGGTATTACTCCTTAAATTTAAACTTGTGCTTTCTCCTGGTTATGGTTGGTGTTTACATTAGTGCATGGCCATTAATGGGGAAAAATAGAAAATCGACAATTTTACTCCTGTAATAAAAATGGCTTTAGCATGCAGGAAAAAACCCATGCAAGGGCATGCTAAGACCACTTTATAGTGGAGCTTAGTAAAAGGACCCCTTAGATTCCTCTGTCCTAACAAGGATGCTCATGTTAGTATTTTCTAAGTTGGATGACTGTCTGGACATGTTTATGTTCTTTCCCCTAGTGGTAATCGTTGTAAATTCTATCTTCCTTCAAATGTCATAACATTCCTCTTAATTTCTGTTCGAAGAGCTTTCCCATGAGACAAGCTCTGCTGTACCCATATTATCTGCTTGCTTCTAGCAACAATAGTAACTAATGTCTCAGAGAGATTTGTGAGCTGGTAATTGACAATAGCTGTTTCTGAAACAATTTGATGTGATTTGCAGTTATCAAAATGTTACGAATGTCTAAGTGAGACTGCCAAGAAAGTTGAAGTGGGAAGGATGTAACACGAAAATTTTACATCCTTCCCACTCCATTAGGTCTAATAATGACTAAAAAATGCAAAGGTTTTCAAGAAGTGCTAATAGGAAATGATTCTTCAAAAAAATGTTGTTTTTTTTCCACATTCTTGTTTTCTATTGCTACAACTAAATGTAGCAGGTAGAAACTTGGAACAAATCTATTATCACCTGAAAAGAAGTCTTATCTTCACATTCCTGTTTTTGATTCTACAGTAAAAAGAAGAAAGCACTAAACTCCCTGTATGTGGCTATCACCAGTGTTTAGGGCTGTGGGCAGAAATGTTATGGTCCAATAGTTAATCAGCCTCATTAAGTTTAGACATTGCAGTTGCCAACTGTTTCCATTTGTTCAGAGTTAGTTGATCCAGTGCTATTTTTACTCAACTGCATTTAATGACTTGCAGTCTTGATTTTTTTTTTCTGGGAACTAGAACTGAAAGCCTATGCATGCAAAACAGTTAACGAAGGACTAGATTGACATATCTTTAAAAATAAGTGACTATGGGTAACCCCATTCAATAAACATTGAGGCTAAGGGAAAGAGAATGAAATGAGTTACTAGTTCCACTGTTGCCTCACTCTATAGAATTCATCAGTGTATTAATGAAAAATGCCGCCTTAGTTCAGGATCAGTATCTGAATACAAGAACCTCCCATGGCAGTATTTTGTAGAAGAGCAGCCTAATGATTAGTGCAGTGGCTTGAAAACCAAGGAAACTAGGTTTAATTCCCAGTGTAGTGCCTTGTGACTCTGGGTAAGTCACATGGAGGGGCATAATTGAACGAAAATGTCTATCTCCATGGGCGTTTATCTCCGAGAACGGGTCCGTGAAGGGGCGGACCGAACCGTATTTTCGAAAAAATAGACATCCATATTTTATTCGACAATTTGTGAGCTGGGCGTTTTTGTTTTTCAGTGATAATGGAAAATGAAAGCGCCCAGCTCAAAAATGAATAAATCCAAGGCATTTCTTCGTGGGAGGGGCCAGGATTCGTAGTGCACTGGTCCCCCTCACATGCCAGGACACCAACCGGGCACCCTAGGGGGCACTTTTCCAAAAACAAAAAAAAAGGTAAAAGAGCTCCCAGGTGCATAGCACCCTTCCCTTGTGTGTTGAGCCCCCCCCAAATCCCCCTCAAAACCCACTGCCCACAAGTCTACACCATTATTATAGCCCTAAGGGGTGAAGGGGGGCACCTACATGTGCGTACAGTGGGTTTGGGGGGTTGGACGACTAATAAGCATTAAGCAGCACAATTGTAACAGGTAGGGGGGATGGGCCTGGGTCCACCTGCCTGAAGTCCACTGCACCCCCTAACAACTGCTCCAGGGACCTGCATACTGCTGCCAGGGAGGTGGGTATGACATTTGATGGTGAAAATAAAAAGTTGTGAAACATCATTTTTTTGTGGTGGGAGGGGGTTAGTGACCACTGGGGGAGTCAGGGGAGGTCATCCCCGATTCCCTCTGGGGGTAATCTGGTCATTTAGGGCACTTTTTGGGGCCTTATTCGTGAAAAAACAGGGTCCAGGAAAAGTGCCCTAAATTCTAGCTACAAACGCATACTTTTTTCCATTATCGGCGAAAGGCGCCCATCTCTCCTCGGCCGATAACCATGTCCCAGTTCCACCTTTGCCACGCCTCCAACACGCCCCCGTCAACTTTGTACGCTTCCGCGATGGAGTGCAGTTGAAAACGTCCAAAATCGGCTTTCCATTATACCGATTTATTCATTTTTGTGAGATAAACGTCTATCTCCCGATTTGGGTCGAAATCTAGGCGTTTTTCTCTTTCAATTATAAGGTGGTAGCTAAAAAGCCTGAAAAAGAAATGACCATGTGTTAAGTTGGAACTTCCTGCATGGCCATTTTGGGAGGAGCACTTATCATCACTCATTGAGGTGGCAGTAAGAGATCCCATGCTAAACCAGCAGTAACCAGGAAGTGTACGGTTCTGCCTATTTACCGCTGGGTAACTCCCAGTGGTAATATTGCCATGCATTGAGGAGTGAACTACTACCAGAGGCCACGTTAGGCCTTCAGTAGTTCTGATTTGCTGCGCGGCAACCCTTTAGTAAAAGGGCCCCTTAACCTTACATTGGCCCAGGTACAAAGTACCAGTATATAATATGTAAACCACTTTGATTGTAACTACAGAAAGGCGGTATATCAAATCTCATTCTCTATCCCCTTTCCCATTGAAAATATATAATTTTAAAATTAAAAAAAAAAGTGTAGCCAATATGGGGGATATTTTTCATGTCATGTCTTCCTTCCTTACTTCTAAAATGGAAATATTCAAAATTGTTTCTGGCTTTTTGAAAACTGCCTAACCTAAATGTGGGTATAATAATGTATATTATTTTAGGAACAATTCAATGCACCCATAAACTGTTTGAGGGTTGTGCAAACAGTTCCAATAATCTATTTTTAAAAATGCAAGTCAGTATGGAGTCTGGAAAACTGTAATCCAAATTCAAATACATTTTATGATTAGCAGAGATGCCAAGTTACCCAATTCCAGGCTGGAGACTTTTTGGCCAATCTTAGTTTTGAACATATAATCCAAAATCAGAGTGGGATTTGTAGTGCCTAATCCTGCCCTTTGAAACAGTGCTATAAATCCCATAGGACTAGATTCTATATATCACACCTAAAAAATCAACGCCAAAATGAAATACTTCTAAGCTAATTCTACAAAGTATTGCTTTAATTTAGGTGTACTTATAGAATAAACCTAAATTTGCACGAGGTTTATAGAATACGCAGAGCACCTGTCTGTACGACTAAATTTAGTTGCAGGCAGCTCCGCCAAGTAAAACTTGTGGGCTCATTTTCGAAAGAGAAGGGCGCCCATCTTTCGACACAAATCGGCAGATGGGCGGACCAAAGTTCACGGGGGCGAGTCAGAAGCATACCGATGGCGGGATTGGGGCGTGCTTAACACATGGGCATCCTCAGCTGATAATGGAAAAAAGAAGGGCGTCCCTGACGAACACTTGGCTGACTTTACTTGGTCCTTTTATTTTACGACCAAGCCACAAAAATGTGCCCTAAATGACTAGATGACCACCGAAGGGAATCGGGGATAACCTCCCCTTACTCCCCTAGTGGTCACTAACCCCCTCCCACCCTAAAAAATGTTTATATATTTTTTCCAGCCTCTATGCCAGCCTCAAATATCATACCCAGCTCCATGACAGCAGTATGCAGGTCCCTGGAGCAGTTTTAGTGAGTACTGCAGTGCACTTCAGGCAAGCAGACCCAGGCCCATCCCCCCTACCTGTTAAACTTGTGGTGGTAAATGTGAGCCCTTTAAAACCCACCAGAAACTTAATGTACCCACATCTAGGTGCCCCCATTCATCCCTAAGGGCTACGGTAGTGTTGTACAGTTGTGGGGAGTGGGTTTTGGGTGGGGTTTGGGGGCTCAGAACACAAGGTAAGGGAGCTATGCACCTGGGAGCTTTTTCTGAAGTCCACTGCAGTGCCCCCTAGGGTGCTCGGTTGGTGTCCTGGCATGTGAGGGGGACCAGTGCACTATGAATGCTGGCTCCTCCCATGACCAAAGGGCTTGCATTTGGTCGTTTCTTAGATGGGCATCCTCGGTTTCCATTATCGCCGAAAATCGGGGACGGCCGTTTCTAAGGTCGACCTAAATGTTGAGATTTAGGCGTCCCCGACCGTATTATCGAAACGAAAGATGGCTGCCCATCTTGTTTCGATAATATGGGTTTCCCCGCCCCTTCGCGGGGACGTCCTACAAGGACGCCCTCAGGAAAACTTGGACACCCCATTCGATTATGCCCCTCTTGGTTTAAATCCCGATGCCTAAATTAGGCGTGGACTGAGTGTATTCTATAACAATGCATATGGACTTTAGAAATAGCCATGAACTGCCCATTCCACGCCCATGGCCACACCCCCTTGTCAACTATTAGGCTCATTTTCAAAAGAAATAGAAGTCCAAAAAGTGACATAAGTCAGCATTTGGACGTTTATCTCACAGAAACGTCCAAATCAGTATTATCAGTGTTCAAGGTGGGACTTGAGCATTCCTAAGACATAGACGTCATTCAGCAATAATGGAGCAAAACAAAGATGTCCAAGACTAAAACTTAGGCATTTTGAGCTAGGCCTGTTTTTATAATGGAGCGCTGCAATGGGACTTGAACCTACTGATTGGCTTGTTAATCAATTAAGTTGTGTACCATTTATAGAATTTGGGAGTTAGTGCATTTCATCCTGGCACCTAACTTTAGGCCAGCTATAGAGAATTATTCCCTTTGTGTATTCAAGGAAGATCATTCACAGTGTAGATAATACCTCTTTATGGCTGGATCATCACCAACTAATTGAATGGCTCAGTACAGTGTGGAACCTGATTGAAAGGGGTTAATGACTGGTTTATATGCAGGGGTGAAGCTTAAAGGGGAAGGAACTGTGAGTCAGTGCAGGAGATAGTTTGGGTAAATGGGATAGTATGCACGCACGTTTAATTGTTCTTTTAAATGGAATGTTGAATAAAGTTGAGGTCATATTTTACCATCACCCCTAGATAATGTTTTGCTCAGTTGTTGAAGTGAGGAAAGGGTACAAATACCAATGTTAGCTTATTTAGCACATACAAAGGGAACAGTCATCTTACCAAGAACATGTTAAAAAGAAAGCATCATGCAGGGTTTTTATTATTTAAGTTTTATGACTTTTATTGTGTAAATGGTGATTTTGTATGAAAGTGCCAGCATATGTACAATGCCAGATTTTAGGGCTAGTATTAAACACTCTTGCAAACCCCGGGTCAAATGACAAACTAAGTAACAAATAGAAGGAAATATTTTCTCACTCAACGAAATTAGTTAAGTTCTGGAACTCATTGCCAGAGGATGTGGTAACGGCAGTTAGTGTATCTGGGCTTAAAAAAGGTTTGGTGAAGTGCAAAAAATGCAAACAAAACCTATTCTAAATTTCTGAAAAAAAGGAGATGAAAAGACCTCATTCAGCTGGTGCAACTAACGTAGCCAATCCCACATAAGTGAAGCTCAATTTGCCCCCTCACTTACCTCCAGCAAAAAAGTAATCATAGGTCTAAACCTCTCTCCTAAGAAGTTCCAAAAACTTTATTCAATTTTTAGTCCCACACTTAAGAGTGAATAAAAAAGCACACTTAGCTTGTTTCCAATGTCACTCCATTGAGTGTATTCTCATTCAGTGGGAAACTGGCAATTACAGCGTTCTCTTCCCACTGTGAACTCCTCTTTCGGGTTTTCCTACTTTGTCTTCCACTTACTGTGCGGCACTGCCTCCAGAATGATACAGCACTAGAAGTTATGTGTCCCAATGGGGACCTGTTTCGCTAATGGCTTCTTCTTGGAGACCACACTGTGCAAATATTTAGCACTTTGATCTTCCCTGGCCCAAGGTCTTTTCCTCTCCTTTTTTCAGAAATTTAGAATAGATTTAGTTTGAATTTTTTGCACTTCACCAACTCCTTTTAAGTAGTTCCTATTTATTATTGGTGATTAAGATCTGGTTTGAGTTTTTCTTAAAAATGATTTTGGACAAATTCCTGAAGGAAAAGTCCATAGTCTGCTATTGATACAGACATCGAAGAAGCCACTATTTGCTTGGGATTGGTTAGCATGAAAAGTTGCTACTATTCGGGTTTCTGCCAGGTACTTGTTACCTGGATTGACCACTGTTGGAAATAGGGTACTATGCTAGATGGTCCATTGGCCTGACCCAGTATGGCTATTCTTATGTTTATGTTATGTTCTTAATACACATGCCTCAGAGCAGATGTAAATGCTTTGTCTAGATTAGTGTTTTTCAACCCAATCCTCAGGGACCATTTGGCCAGTGGGTTTTCAGATACCTATCATGATATGCTTGAGATGTATACCATACACGTCCTCCATTGCATGCAAATATCTCTCATGCATATTCATTGTGAGTATCCTGAAAACCCGAATGGCCAGGTGGTTGAAAACCACTGGTCTAGATTACTTAAAGCATACATGTATTGGCATTGGAAAACTGAAAATATAGACATAGGTACCAATATTAAGCTAGAGATAATTGAGTAGGAAAGGCTTCCACCTGGTTATCTCCCACTAACTGGGGTGATACCTCGTTTCTCAGCAGCACATAATTGGATAGTATCACTGAAAATCCAGGGACATAGTCCAGATAGTTATCTGGGTACCAGCGCTGAATCTAGCTGGCACCCTGACACTTCTGGTGGCCAGGCAAGTCCCATGTATTCAGTGCAAGTAAACAGACTAGGCCCGACATTGAATATCAAGGTCAAATTCTACCCACAGAGGTCAGTGCCTTAAAAATTGCTGATGGCCATGGACTGAATATCTGACCCACTAGTTTTCTGGTCCACCGAAACCTCATTCACATGATAGCTTGTACGTGCTGCAGATCTACACATGGAAGCAGCAGCTTTTCTAAACTTTACATGCATAGAGCTTTTACATGTCAAATGCTACTATTTATTTATTTTTTAAACTTATAGTTTTTGTTTGCAAATGCTATTACTTATAAATGCCACACAAGCTTTCTAAAATCACCTTCTAAAGGACATCTTTTTATATGTGTTTCTGAAAAAAAAAAGATACGTAGAAGTGAAATAAGTCTGAAACACAAAAAGAAAGAAAATGTGAAGGTGAAAAGTGAAAAAAACCCCCAAACATTTTGTTTATCAATATTCTCTGAAGTAGTGATTCTAGAAAGACCACAAACTGATTGCGAGGAATTTATCAATCCTAAAGAGAGTATATGCATGAAGACAGCAAAACTGAAAATAAAGAAAGCAACAACAACAAAAAATGATATACATTTTTAAAAGGGCCTAGTCATGTTAGAGGCATAATTGTCTACATGGGTTACCATTAAGATGGGTTATTTTACTACTAATTTGTGCTATTTTACCACAGGCCCCATTTTACACAATGAAAGCTAGGGGCCCTTTTAATAAGCTACAGTGAAATTTCCATTTACAACAGCTAAATGTGGGATTTTACCCCACAGTAGCTACAAATTTAATGTGGCAGCTGTTGGAGGATGTGCCCAGTATGCCCTATATAGGTTGCATGTAAAACAGCCCATTACTGCTCAGTAATTGATGTGTAGATTCTGTGGAGCCACATGGGAGGAGATTCTTTCTATGGCGCCTACGGGACTGAAATCAGTGCCAACTAAGTGTATTCTATAATCGGTGCCTAGATTTAGGCGCTGATTATAGAATATTCTTAGTTCATATTTCAGCACCTAAATCTAGATGCATCCATTTACACCAACGAAAACTTGGTGTAAATCCCTGCACGTACATTTAGGCGCACTAAGCCATATTCTATAACTAGGTGCGTAAATTTTGGAATGCCCTCAAAATGCATATTTCTCTGCCTATAACATGCCCCTTTTTGCCCGCATGCCTTAGAAGTTCAGCGCACTTGATTACAGAATACACTTAGCGAGTTGTGAGCCTAAATTTTAATCAGTTCCAATTAGTGCTCATTATTGTTTGTTAAGTGCTGTTAGTGTTCATTAACTTATTAAGCTTGTTAAATGACGTGCATTGTTATAGAATCTGCGCTGATTTTGGCGCTGATCTTTAGGCCCACTATATAAAATCTGGAGTTAGTGCCTCCTGTTTAAGAGGTGGTAAATGGCCCTGTGTTTACTCTATGTTAATCAGTTAACTCACGGTAAGCACAGAGTATTAACTACCAAATATCTTCCATATAGTTTCTGCCCATGCCATGCCCCCTCTGAAAAAAGCACATAATACATGTTTTGCATGAAAAATCTATAAAAGTCGCTAAAAATTGTGTGCACAAATTTCGGTGTGTGCCCAATATGCACATGCAATTTAATTGAATAAGAAGCTAATTGGCGCTGATAATTGGCTTCCTAAAAAGAAACTATTGGTTTTAATTGGATTTAATTAAAATTGATGTGCTTAAATTTAGGCATGGGATCCATGAGTAAATTTTACATTTGGGTCCAAAATGGGGGTATGGCCATGGGAGGGTCATGGGCAGATCAGGGGCGCTCCTTTAATTTACGTGTGTTGTTATAGAATAAAGGGGATCTGCACCTAATTTAGTGGTCCTTTTATGAAGCTGCGGCAAAATGGGGCTTGCACTGGCATCGGCACATGTTTTTGACATGCACCGAGACCCCCTTTTACCACAGCGGGTAAAAGGCAGGGTTTTTTTTTAAAGAAATGGATGTGTGGATAGTGAAGTATTTGCTGCGTGCCCATTGAGATGGCAGTAAGGGCTCTCGTACTACCCTGGCGGTAACCAGGCAGCACAAGACACTGTTTGATTACCGCCAGATACATCGATGCTGTAGCACTGGAAATGGTGCATGCAGGGGGTGGGAACTACCACTGGGGTGCTGCGGTAGCCTGGCGGTACTTCCGGTTTAGTGAGCGGCAAGCCCGCATTGGGCTTACCGCCTCTTTGTAAAAGGTTTTGATGGTGTAAATGGCTGCATCTAAATGTATCATACTTCAATTTCCACAAACCCAGTTCTTATTCTTCCAACACAATTTCTTCACATTTTTCTTTACCATCCACTTTTTAAAAATAATTCTTTAAATAATTCTTCAGAACTTTTACATTCTCGCCTCAGTAGTGCAAAATTGCCTAAACATAATTTTATGGCAATTCTAAACTGCACTAATTTCTTCATCGGCTCTTATTGCTTATATATCATTTTATAGCACTTATCTTAAGTATATTCAGACTGGGGGCTCAAATGTGTCCGACATGCATGTTTCGCTTTCCAGCTGTGTCAAGGACCTCCCCTACAAAAAACATTTCAATAAATATCACCTTATCAATATTATGTATGAATAATACTTTTCCTACCCACACATAATAAACCCCTTAAATCATTCTCTTATATTTACCCTTATGCCATTCTAGCGCCAGCTTGACCAATTAATCAAAGGAACAATTCCTGTCAAGATGGCCGCGGCGTCAAATCTGAGGCTATGTTTAGGCAATTTTGCACTACTGAGGCGAGAATGTAAAAGTTCTGAAGAATTATTTAAAGAATTATTTTTAAAAAGTGGGTGGTAAAAAAAAAAAGTGAAGAAATTGTGTTGGAAGAATAAGAACTGGGATTGTGGAAATTGAAGTGTGATACATTGAATTTCCCAGTAAGAGATTTATATATAATACCGTTTGGACTTGCATCTAAATGCAGTTCAGGGTTCCTGTCTTTAAGTACTATTTTTATGCCAGTTTTTAGGTGCCATATATAGAATTTGCTCCTTAAAGTGCAGTATCTGCCAAATTATCGCAAAGGCCCTTAACACAGATGTGCATTAGCAGCGCTATATGGTAAACCCCACATTAAGGGCTAGATTCTATATCTGGCGACTAAAATCTAGGCGCATCCAATTTAGGTGCCTAGTACTATTCTATAAACCATGTCTACATTCAGACTCGGTGTATGGGCCGGATGGATGCACTTAGATTTAGGTGCAGCTATTTACGCCAGTGCGAGTGCTGGTGTGGAGGTGCATCCCCTAATCCCACCCAACACAACCCTGCACTCCTCAATAGCAGTTCCATGCCCCCCCACAACAGCCCACCCCCTGACACAATACCCTGTCCTATCCTGTACAACCCCACTCCTGCCATCAAAACTTACCTTCCAGCACAACCCTTCCCTGACCCCAGTGGCATACTAAGGGGGGGGGGGGGGCGGGGGGTGCGGTCCACCACGGGTGCACACCGCTGGGGGGGTGCCTCGATCCTGTACGCTACGTCTGTTCTGTGCTCCCTCTGACCCGGAACAGGTTACTTCCTGTTCCAGGGCAGAGGGAGCATGGAAACGAACGAAGCGGACAGGCGCGGCACCCCCCCCAGCGGCGTGCACCAGGGGGTTCTTTCGCCGAGGGGGGTCGCACTGCACCCGGGGGGGGCGGGGCACATCGGCAATCCGCCCCGGGTGTCAGCCCCCCTAGGAACGCCACCTCCTGACCCTCCTTATATGGAAAGATGGCACCTAGTGATGGTACTTCTATTATCTACTACTAGAGGTCATTGTTTCCATTCTGGATGACAGAGTCAACCTTGATGGCAGCAAAGGGGGCATTGCTGCCACTTAGTATCCAGCCGATACTAATGCTGATTCCTGGGTAAATCCCAGGGGGGAGGGTTTGTGAGGTGGATTAGGGTTGGACTGGAATGGGTTGCTTGCAAGGAGTGAGGTTGTACAGGAAAGGGCAGAGTATATGTGTCAGGAATACAGGATTTTGTGTGTGTGTGGGGGGGGGGGGGACAACTTGGAACTGCCATCGAGGAGTGCAAGGGTATCTGGAACTGCCATGGGGGTGGGTTTTCTTCTGTATATTAAATTGGGGGCTGCAGGTAGGGTTCAGGTGCTTTCAGGGGTGTTTGTGTGACTAGGAGATCAGAGAGAGGGATGAGGGACAGCGCCACCATGACTCAACCTTTGTTGTTGGTCCTGTGGCATGCTGCATACAGCAGCAGGTAGTGCAGCTGCTCCCATGCTCTCTGCACATGCATGTAATATGGTATTGTGCAGTGTGTAAGCATCTGCTTGATGCACTAAATGCAGGGCAGATCCTGGTCACTCCCCCTGCATTTACTGTACAGGTTTTGGAGTTACCGCATGTTAAATTTTGCATTACACATGCAAAAACCGCAAAACATACCACACTTTAGTAAAAAGGCCCTGTAGTGCACTGTAAATCAACTCAATGCTATGAATTAATTAATGTTAACACCTTCTAACATGTGCTGAAGAAATATATTTTTTAAACAAATATGTGAATAAAACTAAATAGTGTCCTAAAATTGGGAAAAAGACCAAAATGTACACCAAAATAAACGTTTGCCCAAATTCCATGTCTTTTCTGGAATGCATTTCAAAGTGATATCAATGGAAGTGCAATGAAGACTGGGCTAAGCCTGTTTAAGATGATTACTTCAGCTTCCACTGACAGGACAAATGTAAATTCATCACCTGTGGTAACCCCAGATGTATCACATTGCAAATCAACACATGTACGCCATACAGCTAGCTGGGTTCGAGTCCAAGGCTGTTGACGGATCATTAGTCAATGCTTAGAAAATGAATATAAAAAAATTCAACTTCTTTTGGAGCCTGGGAATCCTGCTAATGACACACTCGGAGGCAAGCAGTAGTAAAATGTATTGGTACTGATGTGTCTTGAGACACAATAAGCTGTCAGGCTCCTAAAGACAAGGGAAGTATTGTTGTCCCTGATGGAGTTGTGTGTTACTTCAGTTTATGCCAAAATATGGTGAGCAGAGAATGCTAGATTATCTCTGTCCTGACCAGCCATCAGACCTGCCAATCCATTTCTCTGAATGAACACAGGAAATGCTGCAATCTCTTTGGCTGCCTGCTGTGACATGGCTGAGTGAGCTGGGATTGCAGAGCTCATTTCACAGAACAATATGTTTTAGCTGGTGCTTGAACACAAAAGAGCATGCATTTCTGAGTATGGAAAGGGCGTGGAACATGGGTCTCTCCAGTCTTGCTTCTTACTTCTGCCTGTTATAATGTAGCACTAGCTTCTTAATGCAGACTATGGTACCATTGATGCCACATTTGTTTCTCTTTGAACAAAATGAATGTTTTTTCTTAATGTTTTTCACTAATATTTGCATTATGCAGGTCCAACAGAAAGTATATGTCTACTTTTACACAACAATGAGGTGGTGGTGGTGGGGGGGGGGAGGGGGTGAATTCTGTATATGGTGCCAAAATCCATACGGAAAATATTTTCACCTAAGCATATTCTATAAGCGGTGCCTAGATTTAGGTGTGGTACATAGAATATGCTTAGTTGATATCCTAGCGCCTAAAACTACTTGTGTCCATTTACACCATGAAAACATGGTGTAAATCCCGGCGCAGAGTGCCATATTGTATAACTATGTGTAAAAATTTCAGAATGCCCATGAAATGTCTATTTCCCTGCCTATAAGCACATCCCTTTTTCTGCATGCATTATACATTAGGCATAGCGCGTTGCAGAATACGCTTAGCGAGTTCTGCATATAAGTTCTAATTACTGCCAATTAGTGCTCATTATTACTTGTTATCAATGCTAATTAGCTTGTTAAGCCAATTAAGTTATGTGCGTTGTTATAGAATCCATCTCGATTTCGGCGTGGATCTCTAGGTACGCTATATAGAATCCAGGGACACAAGGGGAATTCTGTATAGGGCACCTAGAGTTAAGTGCTGGGATGATACAAGTTAAGCACAAATTCTATACAGGCAGTTCTGTGTGGAACTGTCTTTATAGAATACTTGTAAAAAAAGCCCGTTTCTCAAAAACATGAAACGGGTGCTAGCAAGGCTATCATGTAATTGCGATTATGTTTTTAAGGCTGTTGTTGAAGTGATTTCTCCTCTCTCCCCTGCCCTCCCTTCATAGTAACATAGTAGATGACGGCAGAAAAAGGCCTGCATGGTCCATCCAGTCTGCCCATGACAAACTCATATGTGTATACCTTACCTTGAATTTGTACCTGTCCTTTTCAGGGCACAGACCATATAAGTCTGCCCAGCAGTATTTCCCGCCTCCCAACCACCAGTCCTGCCTCCCATCACCGGCTCTGTTACAGACCGTATAAGTCTGCCCTCCCCTATCCTCGCCTCCCAACCACCACCCCCTCTTCCCCCAACTGCTCCTTCCATGTCCAGCGATTCTTCCCTCCCATCCCATCCGTGTCCCGCGATTCTGGCCTTCCTTCCATGTCCAGCAATTCTCCTCTGCCCTGCCCTGCCCTCCCCTCCATGTCCAGCGATTCTCCTCTGCCCTGCCCTCCCATCAGTGTCCCGCAATTCTCCCCTCGCCTCCCATCCCCTCCATGTCCAGCAATTCTCCTCTGCCCTGCCCTTCCTTCCCCTCGATGTCCCACAATTCTGTCCTCCCCTCCATGTCCAGTGATTGTCCTGTGCCCTGCCCTCTTATCCGTGTCCCGCGATTCTGCCCTCCCCAGCGATTCTCCTCTGCCCTGCCCTCCCATCCAGCGTTCCCTGCAGGCATGTTGAGCTCACGTCCCCTCCCCTCCAGCGTTCCATTGCCTTCACTTGCTTGCGTTCATAACATCCTGATGTCAGTTCACCTCCAGTGTTCCCTTCTCTCTCACTTCCCCGCCCTCCTCTGATGTAATTTCATCTTTGCGCGAGAGTGGGACAGTGAGAGGGAAGGGAACGCTGGAGGCTTGCTGACATCAAAATGTTACGAACCCAGACAGCCAGACAGCCATAGAACGTTGAGGTATAAATTATTATATTAAAACTAGCTTAAGTATTTGTTGTTGCTAAATTTAGATGCAAACATTTATGCCTAGCAAAGGCTGGTGCAAATGCTTGAGCCTGACTTCTGTCAGATGCAGAAATTGAAGTATTCTATAACTACACACCCAAATCCTGGGAATACTCAAGACCCACCCTCTTGGCCATGCCCACTTTGGAGTTGTTTGCAAAATGAATTAGTGCACAGGTTTATGGAACAGAAACAAGGAACAGATACAGGCATAACCAGTAATTAGCTTATTTCCATATTTAGGAGGTTGTTTACTAAAGCTTAGCTCGGGTTATCTGCAGCACAGCTCATTTTATTCCTATGGGCCCAGCTGCAGATAACTCAAGCTAAGCTTTTGTAAACAACTCCCTTATATACCACGTTAGATAAAATTCTAAGTAGTATACTAAATTACATTCATAATAAACTAATGCAAATTACAAAGCATTCAAAAATCTAACATACATGTAAAACAACAACAAAAAAAGCCAATTAAGACTACAAAAAACTGTACACTTTACAGATTAACTGTAATCTTCAAAATCCTGTTTATTAATAACAGGTTTTAAGGCTTGCATGTAATATTAATAATGACAGAGGCTTTTTTGACTCTTGTGGAAGTGCATTCAATAACAGATGTCCGAACACTTCAAACCTTCTCTGGCAGGCTATATCCATAGAATGTGGGAAAAGAGGGTACATCTAACAGAGCCGTATTCATAGATCTCAGCAATCAGGGCCTTATAGATCAAACTTAGAATGTTAAACTTAACACAAAACGAATGGGTAACTAGTGCACTGTTTTTAGTATTGACATAATCCCCAGGATTTTATATATTGTGCCTAGCGTTCCATGCCGTAATCCAAGCATATTCTATAACAATGTGTGCAACTTAATTGGCTTAACAAGCTAATCAGCATTGATAACAGCACTTAACAAGCAATAATGAGCACTAATTGGCAATAATTATAATTTATGTGCACAACTTGCTAAGTGTATTATGTAATGCAGAGTGCCTAAATCCTAATGTGCTTAGCCAAAAAGGGGTGTGGTTATAGACATGCCGGTATTTACACCATGTTTTCCTTGGTGTAAATGGACATGTGTAATTCTAGGTGCTGGGATATCAACTAAGCATATTCTATATACTATGCCTAAATCTAGGCGCTACTTATAGAATACGCTTAGGCAGAAATTTGATTTGTGCAGATTTTTCAAGTGCCATATATAGAATCTAGCATAATAAGACCAGTTCAAGCACTTGTAAGGCTGATTATTGATTGTAATCACCAATTTAACTAATTACTTTAAGTGCATATCTGTGATCTGCACCCATAATTGCACGCCCAACTTTGGGTGACCTATACGGAATTTGGGGCCATGTGTGTAGGTGTTTCTGGTATTATAGTTGAATGGAGCAGAGGTGGAGTTGAAGGAGTTTCATGAATAGATTTTATCTAGCTATTTTAGGGGCTGTATATTCCTCCTTATACTAGGCCTGTAAGATGGCCCTGCTAGCCCTCAGATTTCCTAGTTTTGCTGTCATCAGCATAATTTTAGTTTCTCCCTGCAGTTGCATGTAAGCAAGAGTGCTTTATCAGTAAATGCAAAGTACATATCACACGCCAAGGAGAAACTCAGGAGGAACTGAGGCTATGAGGCATATTTTCAAAGCACTTAGCCTCCCAAAGTTCCATAGAAACCTATGGAACTTAGCCTCCCAAAGTGCTTTGAAAATATGCCTCTATGTGTCCCATATATGGCAGATACAAATGGATATAACCTTGATAGTGATGAGAGACTGAGGACCCTGCAGAGTCCAAGATGTTCCAACGGAAATATGTGTTCAGAGAAGAAGGACACCAGGTGTTTCATACTAGTTTGCTACATGGTTTTTGCATGCTGTGATCACGCGTTACTGATAAGGCATTAGCCAATGGCCACAAAGTGTGCATTTGAACACAAGCAGGAGAGGATGATAGAATAGAAGAAATTGCCATTTTTGTATATTACTATATTGTGTAATGGAAGGAAACAGGAAAATCCATATATGGTCACAAGTTAGTTTAGGAGAAATCACATGATTTAGGAGAAACAAAACTTACAACAGTATATATATGATAACTGAGAAAAGTTGTGCTGAGCAATTTTTTTATTTGGTCTGTGCATCTGGCTACTGGTTGTGCCTATTCCTAAGTCTGATTGTGTTTCTTATTCCAGCCACTAGGGATGAAGTGTTTTCCCCTCCCCAGGGGCAAGGGACAGAATTACACAAGGCCCTTTTATAAAGGTGTGGGAGGGCTAATACACGGATAGCATGTACCCAATTGGCTCTACCACCAGGGTAACGAGTGCACCCAGCAGTAATTCTGATTTTGGCATGTACCGAATCCCATGGTAGAAAATAATTTTCTGCTTTCTACCATGGGGGGGGGGGGGGGGGCGCAATCCCAGTAGTAACTAGCAGCGTACCCACTTTGGCGCATGCTGCATGGTTACCACATGGGTAGCATGTGAGCCTTACTGCTAGGTCAATGGGTAGTGGTAAGGGCTCAGACCATAAATAGGCGCATGCTAGTTTTATTTATTTATTTGTTGCATTTGTATCCCACATTTTCCCACCTATTTGCAGGCTCAATGTGGCTTACAATGTTCCGTCATAGCATTCGCCATTCCAGAGTGAAAGATACAATTGGTGTTACATAAAGAGCAAAAAAGGCCAAATAGAATTAAGCAAACAAATATAAAAAGAGAGCATTCAGAGTATAAGGTTAAGTGGTGATGTCTTATAATTACAATTATGGATCATTGTGGTATGCCGTGTTGAAGAGATAAGTCTTCAGAGATTTACGAAAGTTAGGTAGTTTGTGAATTGTTTTTAAGTTAAGTGGCAATGCATTCCACAATTCCGTGCTCACATAAGAAAAGTTGGACGCATGTGTTAGTCTGTATGATCCGCATTAGGCCCATAAACATTTACTAAAGTATATTTCCGGACCCCCAGGGAAAAGACTAAGTAAAAAATGACCCCAGGGACGGGAGTTATTAGAAGCAATTGTGCCCCCCCCCCCCCCCCTTTGTCTTGGTGCCTTCGCAATTGGAAGTAAAGTATAAAAAAGGATATTTACGATGGTTACATAGGTGCTCATGTACTGGTTTCAAATGAGTCTCCTGAATCAGGGCTATGTCCACCTTCAATCAAATCAACTCCCTAAATAAAAGCTGATATTTCATAGGAATATTCAGTCTCCTTACATTCAGGAGCACTAGTGAGATATCCAACATCCAAATAAGAATATAGAAAGAAAAAATCTTGGGACCACAAACCCTGCACTCCATTCCATTCAACATACCACCCACCCATCCTCCTCCCCCTCCCCAATCATAACCCAAGCATAACCACCCCCCTCCCTCCATCTCCCACTTCCCGCCCTCCCTCCCTCCCACCACCCTCGCATCATTCCAAGATCCTCCCCCAACCAGAGAAGAGGTATCAAATAGAGAAAATGTACCCCAGATCCTATCCCCCTCCCCTCCTTTAGTTATACAGAACATAAAACTGAAAATTCCCCATACAACAATCATAGAACATAAATTCTATCAAAAAGGCCAGAATCAACTGTCCAGCCGATATCGGACTAAAGCAAGGTCAGCAAGCAATGTACAACCAAAAAAGTACATATCAGAATAGACAGATACATCATGGAAGCTGGCCTGCAGGTTGCAAGCGCTTATGCCCCTTTGCTATCCACTGCCACTTCGGGTGCACTGATGTCGCTGAGGGCCTCACTTTATTAGGAGTCATCAAAGGTGCAATCGAACCTCCCTCTGGCAGAACCACACGAGCTTCAGACACCGATTTAATCTAATGCATGTGCCCATCTTTATAGAACACCAAAGCAAAGGGATGCCACCAATGATAGCGAATGCCCATCTCTTGCTGCTTCGCCGTGACCGGCCTAAGGTCAGCTCAACTTTTTAAAGTAGCTAAAGCCAGGATAAGAGTCCCATTGAAAATTGGAAATCTTTCGGGCCACCTGCAACACCCGTTCTTTAAGTTTATAGTCTTGAAAACATGCAATAATATCTTTGGAGAGATTTTCTCACAGGGCCCGGAGGTCTATGGGACCACTCTAAGACAACCGCAGTAGAATCAGTAGGTGTGCCAGCTTCAGTTAACAGCAAACTCACCAGGCGCTGCACCACTGCCTCACAATCCAGGTACGATGGGGTATCCGTAAACCCACTAAAAAAATTGCCTGTTTCCAACCAAAGTAAAAAATGGCCCATTGCGTGCCTAAAAGATGCATCCACACTACTACAGGCCACTTTTTAACATGGCTTTGTAAAAGAACCCCTTAGTTTGGGTTTAAAATGCATCGGTACTGATAGTGCTGTTGTTAGAATTTTCGTGTTTGAGAGATTTCTAAGGATGTCACTTTAGTAATGGCTGTATTTTTTCTTCTGTTATTTTTATGGACATGAATGCTTTAGGGTGGGGTGGCTACCAGATTGATATGTCTAACTCTTCACAGATATATTGGAGAAGAAGGGTTTAATCAATAGGTTTGAATTGTTCAGTAAATGACATGGGATTCCAAAGATTTGATGGTAGAAGGCAGATTGGGAGGGACTATCAGTGTCTTCTTATTAACTGCTTTGATATATCACAGCCAATTTCTGTCTTAACTGTTAGAAGGAGAAAAAGGAATTTTATTTAAAAAAAAATCTGTTAAGGCACCTGACAATTAGTTGAGTTAGGGAACAATCTGAATTCTTCCTTGTTCAAGTACCTGTTTGTTATGTGAATTAAATGTGAATTAAAGGTCATTGTTAAACAAATACGATATTACTCAGGAACTAATTGCAGAGAGATTTCTGGAATTAATGATTAATACAGAAACCTGGTTTACAGACAAGGAGGGACTGGTGGAACAGATTATGGGGCTCATTTTCAAAAAATAAAAGCATCTCAAAAACGGCATAAAGTGACATTTGGATGTATTTCTCCAGAAAGACATCCAATCATGATTTTCAAAGCTCAGATTTGAGACTGTTTTCTCTGCAGTTTATGCAAATCACATGGGGGTGTGTTGGGGCGGGATTTGGGTGTTTCCAAAACTTGACCATTTTTCTGTCATAATGGAACAAAGCGAAAATATCAAGGGCTAAAATTTAGATGGTTTGATCTAGATTTGTTTCAATTACAAATAAATTATAAAAAGCTGTCTTAAATGACCAGATGACCACTGGATAGATTAAGGCTTTAACCCCCCCCCCTTTCTCCCCAGTGGTCACTGACCTCTTTTCACCCCCCCCCCCCCCCCCCCCCCCAAAGATGTGAAAACACTATACATATCAGCCTGTATGACAGCTTCAGATGTTATGGACAATTGTATTAAAGCAGTAAGCAGGTCCCTGGAGTAGCCTAGTGATCAATGCAATACACTGTAGAGAAGGATCCCAGGCCCATATTCCACTCTAACTGGGACACTTGTGGTGGAAAGTGTAAACCTTCCAAAAATGAACAAAAAACCTAATCTACATATATACAGATGAAACCTGCAGCCATAAGCGCTATTGTAGTGATATACATTTGGGTACAGTAGGTTTTAGTGGGTTTTGGAGGGTCTCACCTTACAACACAAGGGAGTAATGGTGAAATGTGTACCTGGGACCTTATGTGTGAAGTTCATTGCAGTGCCCCACTGCTCTGCTGGAATATCTGTGTAGCCAGTCTTCTAAGAATACTGGACCTTTTGTTATGGTCATCAAAGATAGACACACTGAGCAAAAACAACATCTAGCAAATAGAAATTATCGAAACAAAAAGTTTGACATTTTTTTTGTTTGAAAATGGCATGTTTTGTACTGAATTTTTGGATATTTCCCACAAAACATCCAAAATCAGATTTAGACATCATATTAAAAATGACCCTCCACATGTTAAATGGGTTATGCAATTCACTCTAGTATGAGAAAGAAAATAAGTACATACGTATTGCCATACTAGGACAGACCAAAGGTTCATCAAGCCCAGTATCCTGTTTCCAACAGTGGCCAGTCCAGGTCACAAATACCTGGCAAGATCTCGAAAAAGTACAAAACATTTTATGCTGCTTATCCCAGACCTCGACCTATAATGGAAAAAAAGGGCATCCCTGACGAACACTTGGACGACTTTACTTGGTCCTTTTATTTTTACGACCAAGCCACAAAAAGGTGCCCAAACTGACCAGATGACCACCAGAGGAAATCGGGGATGACCTCTTCTTACTCCCCCAGTGGTCACTAACCCCCTCCCACCCTCAAAAATTATGTTTAAAAATATTTTTTGCCAGCCTCTATGCCAGCCAAAATATCATACCCAGCTCCATGACAGCAGTATGCAGGTCCCTGTAGCAGTTTTAGTGGGTGCAGTGCACTTCAGGCAGGCGGACCCAGGCCCATTCCCCCTACCTGTTAAACTTGTGGTGGTAAATGTGAGCCCTTCAAAACCCACCATAAACCCATTGTACCCACATGTAGGTGCCCCCCTTCACCCATAAGGGCTATGGTAGTGGTGTACAGTTGTGGGTAGTGGGCTTTGGGGAGCTTGGGGGACTCAGCACACAAGGTAAGGGAGCTATGTACCTGGGAACTTTTTCTGAATCCACTGCAGTGCCCTCTAGGGTGCCCGGTTGGTGTCCTGGCATGTCAGGGGGACCAGTGCACTACTAATGCTGGCTCCTCCCACCACCAAATAGCTTGCATTTGGTTGTTTCTGAGATAGACGTCCTTAGTTTCCATTATCGCCGAAAATCAGAAACGACCAAGTCTAAGGACAACCATCTCTAGGGACGACCTAAATGTCAAGATTTCGGCGTCCCCGATTATATTATCAAAACGAAAGATGGACGTCCATCTTGTTTTGATAATACGGGTCTCCCCACCGCTTCGCTAGGACGTCCTGCGAGGACATCCTCAGGAAAACTTGGACGCTCTTCTCGATTATGCCCCTTCACATCTTTTTTTAATTCCACTATATCTGCACCTTTTCTTATTTATTTATTTATTTATTGCATTTGTATCCCACATTTTTCCACCTCTTTGCAGGCTGAGCGTGGCTTACAATACATCATGAATAGTGGAAAGATGAAAGAAAGTATACATTTAGTATTACAGAGGATCTAGAGTAACGTGATAACTAAGAACATGATGGTAGTTTAACAAGCAAATGTTGTAAGGCAATTCTGGATGTACCAGTGATCAGAATTGAACACAATATTCGAGGTGCAGTCGCACCATGGAGTGATACAAAGGCATTATAGTGTCCTCATGTTTGTTTTCCATTCCTTTCCTAATAATACATAACATTCTATTTGCTTTCTTAGCCACTGCAGCACACTGAGCAGAAGGTTTCAACGTATCATCAACGACGACACCTAGATCCCTTTCTTGGTTGGTGACTCCTAACTTGGAACCTTGCTATAATTCGGGTTCCTCTTTCCCACATGCATCACTTTGCAGTTGCTCACATTAAACGTCATCTGCCATTTAGATGTCCAGTTTCCCAGTCTCGTAAGGTGGTATTTCTGTGATCTATAATGCATCTTTACATGTAGAAATGGTTGATATTATTGTATAGGATGGGTTGGAAGGTATGAGTCTGAAAATCCAGTTTTATTATACAGTTTAGCCAATAGGTCTGATGATATTTTATAAGCCACCGGGAAGGTGGGAAGATATAGCATTGGGCTTATTTACATTTATTTGTCAATGTTCATCTTCTTTTAAGACAATTCTTATGGTGGGTGATTTTAACTTGCATTTAGAGAATAGATATGATAAAGATGTTCAATGTTTTTTTTTTAATTTATGCCTAGTTTGGATAGTAACTAATGAGGGAACACACAAAGTAGGATATATGTTAGTTCAATATTTTCTATTGCTTGATGTTGGGAGAAAGGTCTTAGTAGATAGCTGAAAATCAAAGAATCTGCTTTGGTCTGATCATATTTTGCAAGAATTTAAAATTCATTTGGTTTGAGAAAAATCTATAAATTGACCAGTTGATAATCTATGGTCTAGGGGGAACGTAGAACCTGGATCACTTTGGAGGGAAGTAGAAGATAATGTGCTCCATTTAAATGATCTTCTGGTTGAATCCATGTAGACAAAGTGGCATGATGTGGCCTCAACAGCTGTAGATAGCGTGGCTCCTTTAAAGGAAAGGAAGAAAGTTCAATCAAAGGGGAAGTCTGGTATACATCCTAAGAATTAGGACAAATAAAAAGGGATGTAGAAAGCTGGAGAAGAAGTAGTTAAAAGTAAAAAGTGTAGATATTAAAGAGGAATTAAGAGTCATAATTAAATATTATAAAGAACAGTTGGAATTGGATAAGAGGAAGTACTATCCCCCAGATTCTATATAGCACACCTAGAGATCAGTGCCAAAAATCGGAATGGATTCTATAAGAATGTTCGCAGTTTAACAAGCTTAAGAAGCTAATGAGCGCTGATAGCAACACTTAACAAGCACTTAACAGTACTTAGGTTCACTAAAACAAAACAAAAAAAATCCAAAACTTTAGGTGCTTTTTGTTGACTCTTGGTTTCTAGTCTCAATTTTCTGTCCTTTTTTCTTCTTCTTAAGTTCCTCTTAACCTCACCTTCCCTCATGCCTTCAATTCCTTTTTTTGTTCAGGAGAATAGCCTGATGGTTAAATCATTAGGGTGAAAACCAGAGGAGGGAAGATTCAAATCCCAGTGACACTCCTTAAAATTATGGACAAGTCACTTATTCCCCATTGCCTCAGGTACAAACTTTGATTATAAACTTTTCAGGGACAGAGAAACACTCAAAGTACCTTAGAGTAACTTGAATTAAACTACTATTGAGAAAGCTAAATCCAAATCCCCTTCCTTCTATTCTTTTCCCCCCGTCTTTTCTGTCCCTCCTCCTCTTCACATGCTCTCCAGTATAGCAGGGCTGCAATTCTTCCCAATGAAGGTGAAGCAATAATCTAGTAATGGAAGATTAAACCTTTTGTTGGCTTTTCCCTGTTTTGTGGTACAAACAAATTAGCATTTTCTGATTGTCCCACTTTAAATACTTAGGGGCCCTTTTACAAAGCAGCACTACAAAGTGGACTTAGCACGCCCTTATGCAGGTCTTTCCCATGCTAAGGCCATTTTTAGTGCTGCAGTAAAATGGCCGACTTTCTAATTTCTGAATAATGGCCATATGCTAATGTTGCCATTAGCACTTGGTCATTAAAAAAGACTAGTGCGTGAGCCCTTACCACCACTTATTTTGCACGTGCTAATTCTGTGCTAATCACTTAGTGTGTGGTAATACAGATGTCCTGATTACCGCAGAAATGCCCTCTCTCTGCCCCCAAATATGGGTAGTGTGCACACATTTGGAACTTACCAGGTGACACATGAGCGCACCCCATGGCAAAACATTTTAAGCTGTGCTTTCCACAGCTTAGTAAAAGGAAACCTTATCCTACTAAAGTAAAAGAATTCAACTTACCGTGGACCATGTTTAAAAATGTGCGCTAGCCGTGTAGATGCCCATAGGCATCTATATGGTTAGCACGCACTAAAAATGATAGTGTGCATTTGCAAACAGGACCCTAGCCACCTTATAACTGAAAGAGAAAAATGCCTAGATTTTGACCCAAATCGGGAGATAGACGTTTATCTCACAAAAACGAATAAATCTGTATAATGGAAAGCCGATTTTGGACGTTTTCAACTGCACGCCATCGCGGAAGCGTACAAAGTTGACGGGGGCATGTCAGAGGCGTGGCGAAGGTGGAACTGGGGCGTGGTTATCGGCCGAGGAGAGATGGGCGCCTTTCACCGATAATGGAAAAAAAGTATGCGTTTGTAGCTAGAATTTAGGGCACTTTTCCTGGACCCTGTTTTTTCACGAATAAGGCCCCAAAAAGTGCCCTAAATGATCAGATTACCACCAGAGGGAATCGGGGATGACCTCCCCTGACTCCCCCAGTGGTCACTAACCCCCTCCCACCACAAAACATGATGTTTCACAACTTTTAATTTTCACCCTCAAATGTCATATCCACCTCCCTGGCAGCAGTATGCAGGTCCCTGGAGCAGTTGTTAGGGGGTGCAGTGGACTTCAGGCAGGTGGACCCAGGCCCATCCCCCCCTATCTGTTACAATTGTGCTGCTTAATGCTTAGTCGTCCAACCCCCCCAAACCCACTGTACCCACATGTAGGTGCCCCCCTTCACCCCTTAGGGCTATAGTAATGGTGTAGACTTGTGGGCAGTGGGTTTTGAGGGGGATTTGGGGGGCTCAACACACAAGGGAAGGGTGCTATGCACCTGGGAGCTCTTTTACCTTTTTTTTGTTTTTGTAAAAGTGCCCCCTAGGGTGCCCGGTTGGTGTCCTGGCATGTGAGGGGGACCAGTGCACTACGAATCCTGGCCCCTCCCACGAACAAATGCCTTGGATTTATTCGTTTTTGAGCTGGGTGCTTTCATTTTCCATTATCACTGAAAAACAAAAACGCCCAGCTCACAAATTGTCGAATAAGACATGGACGTCTATTTTTTTCGAAAATACGGTTCGGTCCGCCCCTTCACGGACCCGTTCTCGGAGATAAACGCCCATGGAGATAGACGTTTTCGTTCAATTATGCCCCTCTATATGTTCTTGAAATTAGAAAGAATGTAGACATCTTACATGTCATATATAAATGTAGGAAGCAGATATTTACTGCATATTAGACCATTTTATTTATTTATTCCACGTTGATATACCAACCTTCTATAAATAAACAGAGCAGTTTACAAAAGCTTCAGCTCAATATAATTGATAAAATAATAAACATTCATATTATAAATAATACAATAGCACAAATTCACCCACCACATGAAGGGAAACATAGAGGAGTTAGCCCATATATAGTTGTTTATAAATCCCACAATTATGCTAGGGACATGAAAAAGTTAATGAAACAAAATAAGTTTAAGGTTCTTTTTAAAGCTATCTAAATTAGGTTTCAGTCATAGATGTTGTGGCAAAGAGTTTCACAAAGCTAGACTTCTTTTACTAAGCTCCATTAAGCAGCTAGATTAGGTTTTACCATATGGTAGATTTTAGCATAGACACACTAACAGCTACTACATATTAAAACCAACAACATGATAAAATCAACACTAGCTGCCTAACGTGAATAAAGTGAGAGCTAGCATGACTTAAGAATGTTGGAGGAGTGGCCAATTGTGCAAAGAAAAGCTACGAGAATGGTAAGGGATTTGCATTACAAGACGTATGAGGAGAGACTTGATGACCTGAACATGTATACTCTGGAAGAAAGGAGAAACAGTGGTGATATGATACAGACGTTCAAATATTTGAAAAGTATTAATCCGCAAACTAACCTTTTCCAGAGATGCGAAGGAGGTAGAACGAGAGGACATGAAATGAGATTGAAGGGGGGCAGACTCAAGAAAAATGTCAGGAAGTATTTTTTCATGGAGAGAGTAGTGGATGCTTGGAGGTGGTGGAAATGAGAACGGTAACAGAATTCAAGCACGCGTGAGATAAACATAAAGGAATCCTGTTCAGAAGGAATGGATCCTAAGGAGCTTAGCCGAGATTGGGAGGCAGAGCCGGTGGCGGGAGGCGGGGATAGTGCTGGGCAGACTTACATGGTCTGTGCCCTGAAAAGGACAGGTACAAATCAAGGTAAGGTATACACAAAAAGTAGCACATATGAGTTTATCTTGTTGGGCAGACTGGATGGACCATGCAGGTCTTTTTCTGCCATCATCTACTATGTTACTAGCATGCAAGTGGGTATCAATCTCTAGCTGTCATGACTGCCAATAGTGTGGCTGTACTTTCTGACACCTCAAGAGGATGTGCTAAGTGTAACCACACTACTGTACTCAATAGCATAGCCACTGACCTAATAATCCAGGTCCTTGACCCCTCGGTTGCCTTCCCTCCCAAATCCTATTATCCGTGACACCCTCAATCTGATCTGATTCCCCTAACCCCTGATTTAACCCCCCCTTAGTATATCCCTCCAAATTCCCCAGCTCCCTGATTCAATCCCCCTGATAAGTTATCTGAATCAAAGCCTCATTCATAAAGTTCCAAGGAAACCATCCCTCCACCCTTGTCCTCCATGGATTTCTCCTACCCACAGGACTTACCTGGAGGTGATCCCTCATAGTCCACTGAGACACGCTTGACATGCTTTTCCCACTTGTTCATCATATAAATATAAGCTGTGACCTCATTTCTCCAAAATAGTCTAGTTCAAATCTTATGCAATATATATGACAGAGCACAGTCATGAGGGAGGACAGTCAGTCTGAGGTTCCTTGCCTTAGAAACTTCTTGCAGGTCAATTCCATATACCATGTGAGTACAAAAAATATCACCTACCGGAACTAGATTCAGCTAAATCTGGTCAAATTTGCATTTTTATTAGTATCTTGCAATATGTTTTGCATGTCAATTTTCACATTCCTTTTCTTGTGCATATACAAGGATGGAATACAATCACACCATATAGCAAGTGTGATGTAGGATCTGAATGGATGGAATGTGGCATTTCAGATGATACTTATTCATCTGTCAAAAATGCATTTAGCCAGCATTACTTTGCACTTGGCTGAGAAAACTGACTTGTTATGTACACTAATTAATTCATAATCTTGCTCAGTCTGTTCTCTGTATACAAAATACATCCATAATACCCAACAACTCTTCTTAATTAGCACCAAGGAATACATTATTGTTAATACACATTGAAAAGAAAATCTCCAGCATTGTTGAACAAAAATGTGGAAACCTTTGTAGCAAGTTTTCAGATTGCTTATTTTAATTTCCTTAATGTTAGATATCCTGCAGTAGAATTTATTTATTTTGCATATTTGAAACATCAAATGAGATGTTGCTGTTTACAGTACCTCAGTGTTTCTGATTCTTATATCAAAATCCTGCTCAATAATCCATTTAGAATTTTTTTATCATATAATTATTCACAAATTGTCTGCTGATACATTAGTTGAGTTTCAGAGACCATTTTTGATCTACATTAACTGACTCACTAATATAAAAGGAGACAATCAGAAAAATTGCTGAAGAAAAGAATAAAAATAATTCTATATAATACATTCACCTCTTTTTCATAAGGTGACTTGGCAATATAATAAGTGCTCTAACTTCTGCACTCAGGCACGGCAGCCATTTTGAATAGCTGGCCATGCTAGGTAAGAATGAGTGGATATCACTCTTGCCTGTTTCCCCCTAGACCACAAGAAATGAGTAAGGTAAGCCTGGCAGTCCTATGGGAATGGGACGGAGGACTCAGGACATCTTAAATATTCTTGGGTTGGAAAGGGAAGATTGGAAGGGGAGCAACAAAAACACATCGTCTGCTACTTGGAGGTTAACTGGGCAGAGGCTGATATTCAGATGGTGACCGGTTAACCTCACCGCATAAAGTTGGGACAGTCTTTTTACTGTCCTAACTTTATGCAGTTACCTAGCTGGTTAATGGACTGAATATCACCAACTGGCTAGGTCACTGCTCTATCTTAACTCTAGTCCTTGATGTGCCCCTAACCTCGCTGGTTAGGGAAAGACTGGTTAGTGGGGATATTTAGCAGCACTGTCTGGTTAAGTACCATTAAATATCCCTACTTAGCCCTATCAAGCGATTTAAATGGCAGGAGCCTCTCTTGGCCATTTAAACTGCGTTAAATGTCAGGTCCAGTAATAATAATGGATGATGGCAGATGAAACTCAATATGGTCCATCCAACCTGCTAGGAGGGTTGCCAAGGCAAAACCTACTGCAAGTTCAAGTTACTTCCTTCGCGACTTTGCTCTTCTTTTTTTTAGTAGGGGGAGGGAATATATCTGGTGCAGTGCAGGTTACTTTCCCCATGCCTTTGTTTTTATGGGTTGTACCTCCAATGAAGTACAGCTTAATTTTTTTATAATTTCACATGAAAAGCGCAATGGTTATTTCACAGTTATTTTGAGTTGAAATGCTACATTCTTGGTTTCTGTCCTGTTGTTCTTATTGAATTTCATCGCCATTTTAGTCTTCTAATACCTCCTTTGGGAGGGCAGTCCAGGCATCCACTACTACTTCCATGAAGTGATATTTCCTGAAATTCCTCAGTGTAGCCTCATTTCATGTTGTTTAGTTTTAGGATTTCCCCTCATTTGAAAAACAAAATCACATTTTTAATGAAATACCTTTCAAGTATCACATCTCTGTCATTCTTTTCCTCTCAAATACATATATTTAGCACCTACAGTCTCTTCTCATATGTCTTCTTATGGAAATCATTTTCCATTTTGTTCTTGTTCCTCTCTATTTGGCTCTTCAACCTCTCTATGTCCTTAGCAAGATACCACTTTCAGAACTGAACACAGTACTCCAAATAAGGTCTAACCAGTGTCTTACATGGACATTATCACTTTCTTCTCTTGCTGGTTAGTCTTCTCACTATGTAGCCTAGCATCCTCCTTGTTGAGTTCAATATTCAAATTAATTTAACTGGCCAGAATCAGCTCCTGGCCAGTTAAATCATTTGTTCGGGGCTAACCACTCGTTTTCAGTGACACTTAACCAATTAGTGCTGCTGAAAATGCTTGGTTAATGCCTAACTGAAAACCAACTATTTTGCTGGAGCTATGGAGGCGGAGTCAGCACTTAACCATTGTGCAACTACAGCTGGTTAGGTGCTGTAAACCTAGAAATTCAATGCTGGAGCCCACACATGGCCTGGCATTGAATTTATGGGCATTATACCAATGGTGGTCATCTAAACGCTGAATGCCACTGGCTGAATATCAACTCCGTTGTTTTTCCACTTTGAAATCCTCAGACATTGTCACTCCAAGGATTCTCTCCTAGTCCATGTACATCAGCCTTTCCCTTCCTATCAGATGCATCTCTCTTGGGTTTCTGCACTACAAATTTAACATTCTACACATCTTTGCATTAAAGGTTAACTTACAATTATTCAGTTTTCTAGGTTTTGTAGATCACTTTTCATATTTACATTCTCTATGAGGTGTCTACTCTCTTATAGACCTTCGTGCCATTAGCAATTAGGCAAATTTTCCCTTCTAACCCTTCAGCAGTATCACTCATGGTACTGTTAAGTAGGCCAAGAGACCTATAATAGTAGCTCTGTATATGTGATCAATCTCTATAAGCCCACTCCTCCTTTGTTACTAGCAATGCACAATTCTGGAATAGTCATAAGTCTCTTTAATACCTGATATATCACCCATCAAATTTTATCTGAGTGGTTTACATACATAATTATACAATAATACAAGAATTCCATTTAGATGGGAAAGGAGGAAAAGAAGTAGTATAATAGAATTACAGTGCCTTCCAGGGCACCCCACCACACTCTTATCTTTATCTTCTCCAACTTCAATTTCCTTCCCACAGGTGAAGACTTATAGGGAATCTTCCTTAAACAAATAGGTTTACAGGTCACTTTTAAATAAAGGTAGAATCTCCTAGGATCTTATGGATAAAGGAGCGGAGTTCCAAAGTCTACTACACTAAAAATCTTATTCCTAATACACTGAAACTTTATTTGTCTAAAAGTAGGGACCTCAAAGAGGATTTGTTGGCTAGACCGAAGAGCTCGGGGGGAATAATATTGCAGTGGCTGATTCTGGACATAGAGGAGTTTTCTTATTGCAAGCAAAGCACAATGAAGATGACAATGAACCACCATACAGTCAGTAACTGTTGTTATAAAAGCTTTAATCAAAGCAAGGCATGACTCAACATTGATCTATATTTTGGCCAACCAGTCTACATCAGGAGTCCAATGCCCTTAATAGCAATAAACTCAGGTTGCTATGCTCTGAAGCACTAGGTAGATGGTGGTCATTAATGTGAGAAGCACACTTACTCATGTTAACAGTGTTCTGTTGAAGTTTGTTTAGCAACTGTTAGCATAAGTGAGTGTGTTTCGCGCATTAGTGGCCACCATGTAACTAGTGCTTCAGAGCATCGCAACCTGAGTTCATTGTCATTAAGCGCGTCAGACTCCTAATGCAGGCCAGTTGGCCGAAACACAGGCCCATGTCGAGTCAGGCCTTGTCTTGATTAAAGCTGTTATAAGAACAGTTACTGACTGCATAGTGGTTCATTGTTTTTTTTTTTGTGTGCTTTCTTTGCTGTTTGCATCCTTTGCATATCTAAATTTTCAAGATCTTTATGAGATTAATCTTCAATTCCAAAGCTGTCAGACAGTATGGGAATTGCAAGCTGGTTCTGGCACAGGTGGAAAGAAAGTAGAAGGACAATGGTGTGGTGACAGGCAAAATACCTATATATACCCATAATGCAGCAAATAAATAAATAAATAAATAAATATGGAAGCCTGGCCTCTGGCACTAATACTGCAATATTACTACTAGAGGCATCAGTGGCCATTTTGGCCCGAAGAAGCATTGCAGTGGGAACAATTGGGTATTGTTCCTGCCCACTAGATTCCAAGGACCCCCAGAAAATCTCACATTGGGATTAGGAGCTACCATGTTTAGAGAGTATGCAGCACATCATTAATGCGGTAACAAAGGATACTGCTCTTCTGCTGTACTGCAGTTATCAACACCTATAGTTGTAAAGACAGTCTCTTCTGATTCAGATTGAGGATTGAGAAACAAGCCATGATCAGCCGAGTCATCCAAAAGGCTTTGACAAAGTTAGAGCCATTGTCTGAGTTGGTCATTATCACCTTAGCAGCCAGATTATATTTACTATGGATAATCTCAAGAGTTGAGACTATCAGATCATAAATGTGTTGCCCCTTTATATGTTGACATGTAAGAGCAGCAGAGTGGCACTATAGATAAGTTTTGTCTAACCAGTGAACAGTCATACCGAAGAAACTGTGATTATGACTTGTCCAAATACCTGCACTTGTGCAAACAAATGCCCCCCCCCCCCCTGATAATTAAAAGCATTTAACCAGCTATCGGGCAATATTCAGTGGGAGATCGCCAATTATGTCCCTCAGAATATTGATGGTTAGCACTTAGCAGATAACCAGTTATATTGTGCAATATAACCGGCTATCCACTAAAATTCAGTACATTGCTGGCTGTTTCATGGCCAAAATAGGCCGTCAAAATTGCAGGAATATCTTTGGCCAGTTTAAACTTAATCAGCCAGCACTGAATATCAGTTTGGCCACTTAAATTTGAAACCGGCCAAAAAGCATTTTTATATTCAATGCCGGTCACCGGATATGGCCTGGCATTGAATATCCAGGATGACTGCCAACTACAGGAGTTAGCAAGGCTCCCTCTCACAGTCTGAACATCGGGCCCATGGTGTTTTGTTCAAGTGAGCTGTCAGTGTTTGTTTCATTTCGCCAAATTTATTCTTAAGATGTCCAACCAGTTTTCTGACTCATAACTGATCTCGCTAGTTGCAACCCAATGAGAGCTTAACGAAAGTTGGCTGCTCAACAATATTGAATCTCTCCGTATCTTCTACAAGAATATGAGATCATCCATTTCAGTCTATGATGTCATGGTTAAAATCAACAGTTGCTTGAACAAGATTTTATTTCTTTGCTGGCATTGACATCACTTCATTCTCAGGTTTGTGGCTTACCAGACACAACTTCCACCTAACATAAATATTGTTATGTTTTTCACTTACTAAATTTTTTTTTAATGACAGAAACAGAGCACTTAAATGGCGAAGACCCAGTCATCTTTATCAGCTCATGCTGCACACTTAAACATTTTCACTGAAAAGGAAGTTTGCCAGAAACTGGAACCAGCTCAATAAAGGGCTTAGTGACTCAAAGAAAATTGGATGGGTGTCACTAAAAAGTAACTACATAAAATGACTAGGCATATTACTCATTACTGAAAAATGTAATATATTACTGTTATTTTATTACATTTTCATGAAAGTAATCACAACAGCACTGCATGGGAGGAGGTTTTACCTCAGGGATGGTATCATGTCGTAGGTTCTTGCCCATATGTGTGGCTGAATATTTGGTGGGTTTGCAATCAGGGGTGAAGCCATGGGGGTGGGAGTTACATGCAGGGTGGGATGCCATTGGGAGAGATTGCTGTTGGGTAGTATTTGCCATTGGGGGTATTATTGGGTAATTGAGGGAACAGAGGCTGATGTGGGGTGTTGGTGGCATGGTGGTCCTGACATCTGGGGTTTGGGATGATATTAGGGAAGACTGCTGATTTCAGTGGTGATATAGCATCAAGTCTGAACGTCTACTGTCAACCAAGGATTCTGCTCTCACAGGAAAAATGTTTGTTAGATATTTCCTCCTTTCATCAAGTCTGTTCAGTTGAGGATCAATGAAGATGTTTTGTGTAAGTGATCCTGTTTCATGGAATAGCTTACCTCTAAATTTTAGGAAATTAACATCAATTACCCATTTCAGAAAACAGCTTAAAGCTTTTATGTTTCAGCATGCATATGCTCTGTGACAAGTTGTAACACATGTTAAATAGGCAATATTTTGTTGTATAGTGATATGATGTATGTTGTTGCTATATTTTGAAGTTTATGAGTTTTATATATAATTTAATTTAGATAATGTGGAATAAAAATTTGTTAAATAGAAAAATCAAATAAATAAAATTACATCTGTCCCTAGAGCAGACATTTAAACATAAAAACATAGAAAATGAAAGTAGATAGAGACTATATGACATATCCAGCCTTCCCATCCACATCATCTTTAGTCTCTTCCTCTCCCTTTGAGATCCTACGTATGTGCTTGTCCCAAGCTTTCTTGAATTTAGATAGAGTTTTCATCCCCATCACCTCAACTGGTAGACCATTCCATGAATTCATCACCCTTTCCATTAAGTAGTATTTCTTTAGGTTACTTCTGAACCTATCCCCTTTCACCTTCATCCTATCACCCTCATTCCAGAGTTTCCTTTCAATTGAGGCTCACTTTGTGTGCATTTATGCCATGGTATAGAGTAAATAACTCAGGTTAGTGCCCTAACACTGCTTGATACCTTCCCTCTTAAATGTCTCCATTTAACATGGGGATCCTTATGAAAGAAGGGTCATAGGTATTTCTTTTATAAGAATGTGTATTACTTTTTTTCACATTTAATGTGACTTTGTTTACCTTTAGTTGCTTTTAAGGGCATACATATTTTTCTGTGATTTATTTTTTAAATATGCAGGAATATATTAACACTTTACAATGTATTTCTTGACAACTATCCCTTGAAAAAATTAGCTTTCTTAAGTCTGCATTTTGATTCAAATTTTTAATCACAATTACACATTAAAATTTTTAAATTGTGATTAATTGCAGAATTAAATGTATTTTTTATGTATTTATTTATTTCCTACTACAGATCCTTGTGACTCTGGGTAAGTCACTTAACTCTCCATTTCTCCAGGTACAAAATAAGTACCTGCATATAATATATAAACTGCTTTGATTGTAACCACAGAAAGGTGGTATATCAAATCAAATCCCATCCTCCTTTCCCAAAGGTCTGCCAATCTACAACTAGTACTACTACTACTTATTTCTATAGTGCTACTATACGTATGCAGCTCTGTACACTGGACATGAAGAAATAGTCCCTGCACGACAGAGCTTACAATCTAATTAGGGCAGACAAACAGAAAAAATAAGAGTTAAGGGAAATACTTATGGTGGGAATGATAAATCAGACATAGATACTGAACAAATAGAGGTTAATAGTTAAAAGCAGCCTCAAAAGGTGAACGTTTAGCCTAGATTTGAAGACGGCCAGAGATGGAACTTGACGTACTGGCTCAAGAAGTCTACTGCAGGCATATGGTGCAGCAAGATAAAAGGAACAGAGTCTGGAGTTAGCTGTGGAGGAGAAGGGTGCAGATAAGAGAGATTTACTCAGTGAACAGAGTTTTGGGGGAGGAGCGTAAAGAGAGATAAGAGTGGAGGGGTACTAAGGAGCTGCAGAGTGAATGTACTGTATGTCAATAAGAGGAATTTGAACTGTATACGGAAATGGATAGGGATCCAATGAAGTGACTTGAGGAGGGGGCTAATATAAGCATAGCAACACTGGTGGAATATAAGTCAAGCAGCAGAATTTTGAACATATTGAAGGGGAGGGAGATGGCTTAGTGGGAGACCTGTGAGAAGCAAGTTGCAATAGTCTAAGCAAGAGGTGATAAGAGTGTGGATAAGGGTTCTGGTAGCGTGATCAGAAAGGAAATGATAAATTTTGGTGATATTATAGAGAAAGAAATTACAGGATTTAGCAGTCTGTTGAATATGTGCAGAGAAGGAGAGAGAGAGAGTCGTCGAAGATGACCCCAAGTTTACGAGCTGATGAGAAAGGGAAGATGAGAGTGTTATCCACATAGATAGAGAATGGGGGCAGAGGAGAGGTTGGTTTAGGGGGAAAGATAAGTAGCTCAGTCTTTGTCAAGTTTAGTTTCAGATAGTGGTGAGACATCCAGGCAGCAATGTCAGACAGGCAGGCTTTGACCTGGATTCTTTGACTTTGACCTGAATTCTTGCTGAAATTTCTGGTGTGGTGTTATGTATTTATTATTTTTATTTGGATTCTTCCTCACATCATTTTCAGTAGTAGCTCAAAGTGAATTTTTATTAAGGTACACCAGGTATTTACCGTATCAGGCTCACAATCTAATTTTGTACCTGAAGTAATAGAGGGTTAAGTGAACTGCCCAAATCACAAGGAGCAGAAGCAGCAGCAGCAGTGGGATTTGAACTGGGTACCCCTGGATATCAAGGCTACTCTTTCACTCTATACATATATGCTGCCTTTGGCCTGCTCCAAAGTGGAAGAGAGCAGAAGATATGTTTGGGAGGAGACAGGAGATGCTACAATGTGATTAATTGTTTTAATTGTGTCTCATATTTTAAATCACAATTAATGCATTAATTGCAGAGTTAACTGTGATTAAAATGCAGCCCTAGTTTTCTTCATATCTCTTTCTGTGACTTGTATATCTAAAAACCAGTTTCATTTACAAATCTGAAGCTAGGGTACAAGAAAATTAAAATGATATTTTTACTCCAGGTGTTCATACAGTCCTTATACCTACATATATTTCTAGATTTCTATTTGTTCCCTTTTCTCTCCTTCTGTGCCTCCATATATATATACACTTTGCTACTGCCTCATTGTGTTTAAGGATTATTTTGTTGTGCTATACTCATTCCCTTCCTATGATTGCCTTTATGCTGTTTTTACTGTTTCATATTCTGCTGATTTACTGGTATTTTATAATCACCTTGATGTCTAATGACGTTTTGACAGTATAACAAGGTTACAATGAAGAAATAAAAAAAAATAAAATAAGCTTGAAGCTAAATGCATTTTCCTTCTGCAAATACCTAGTAATTATTATTAATTACTTTGTAAAAGGTACCTTTAATGATGCATTATGTTATCACTTGGAGACCAATATACTAAGCTGTGAATTATTCACTGTGGGAGCCCTATGCTTGGCAAAATATGTAAAATAGTCAGAAACATGAAGAAATGACAATATTTCAGTCTTTTGAATATTTTTATGTGCAAGGTATCCCCACTAGACAATGGGCTCTTTTTAACAAGCTGCAGTAACATTTGGGCTTAATGCAGGTCAATGCATGATTTTCCTGCATACTGAGTCTAGATTGAATGTATCACTTTTGTAGGGCTTTTTCATATTTAGTATCTGCAGCTGGTGTGCTAATGTTCTCGTTAGTTTGTGGTACCTGCAAAAAATTAACATGAGAGCACTTGCTGTCTCCTATTTAGCAGGTAGTAAGTGCTCCCAGTTTAACCCTACATTATCCAGATAGCACACACTAATCCTAACACATTAGGGCCTGGATTCTATATATGGTGCCTAAAGTTGCACGTACCAGTCAAGGTGTATAGTTGATATGCATGTACAACTTAATTGGTTAACAAGATAATCGGTGCTTATAATTGGACGCTAACTTGCAAATTATCAGCACTACTTGGCACTAATTAGGATTTACATGTGCATCTTTCTAAGTATATTCTGTAACATGGTGATCATATATCCTAATGCGTGGCTCACAAAATGGAGCATGGTCATGGGAAGGGCATGTTTCTAAAAATTACGTACAGTGTTATAGAAGTTATAGAATATGTCCGATCTACACCTAAATAAGACATGGGCATTTACACCAGGTTTTAGTTGGCGTAAATGGCTGCACTTAACTTTTAATTGTGGGGATGGCTGCTACATGTATTCTATAAACAGTGTATTTTAGATGGGGTTTATAGAATAGCACTCAGCTCAGATTTTCAGTGCCAATTTCTTTGGCACCATATGTAGAATCTGGCCCTAGTTGGATAACACAAGAATGCCCACCCTCCACCCACTCTCTGCCTGTCCTATTTTTTTTTTAATGGGCAATGTCAGGTTATGGCATGCAAACAGGAAAAGTACCACAAAATGCTTTAGCGTGGATCTCATGACTGATGTTGGGCACTGGGTTTACATTTGCTGAAGCTGGCATCCAACATATGCACAGAAATGACATTATTCTATAACATTGTACCTACCTTCTGGAAACACCCCCTGATCCATCCATACTCCTCCCAAAGCTATGACCCTTTTGAGATGTGCACTATGAAATATAGGTGCAAATGTTTAGAATAGCAACTAGAGCAGATGATATGCAAATGCAAATAGTTGCCAATTAAGTCCCATTATGGATTGTTGATGCCTCATTAACTAATTAATTCACATGCTCATCTGCCCTGGGAGACCTATATCCAGGGGTATATGTAAACGTTTGACTGAATGAGTTGCTCATCATCTCAGAAATCAATAGAAACAATTTAAACCATTCTTCCCGAGGGCTATATTTCGCAACCTGATACAATCAATGGTACTAAGCCATGCAGATTACTACAATGGAATTTATGCAGGATGCAAAGAACAAATTATAAAGAAACTCCAGACCGTCCAGAACACAGCAGCCAGGCTTATATTTGAAAAAACACGTTATGATAGTGCCAAACCCCTCTGAGAAAAACTGCACTGGCTCCCAACCCAAGAACGCATTGCTTTTAAATTCTGCACCATGGTTCATAAAATTATCAACGGTGAAGCCCCGGGTTACATAACAGACCTCATAGACCTGCCAACCAGAAATACAACAAGATCAGCACAAACTTACCTAAATCTCCACTATGCAAGTAGTAAAGGACTCAAATACAAATCAACTTATGCATCCAGCTTTTCTTACTTAAGCGCACAACTATGGAACACACTTCCAAAGATAGTAAAAACAATGTACGACCACCTAAGTTTCCAGAAAGAACTAAAAACAAACCTGTTCAAAAAGGCATACCCCACCAACCCAACATAAAAACCTAAGTTCCTACGACACTGCAAATCCAAAGACTGTAATGGACACACCTTAACCCTCATCCTCCCTCCCTAACTTCCCCCAATGTGTCTACCAAATGCGAACCTTCTTTTACCACAATAACACCTTGTATTTGTTCATACCTCAACTGGTGAACGCCATTATGGTACCATATAAGCCACATTGAGCCTGCAAATAGGTGGGGAAATGTGGGATACAAATGGAACAAATACATAAATAAATGGAAACTGGTGTGTGAAGGTGTTTTTGCAGACCAGTGTTTAAAAAAATACAAATTATACCTCAGCAATATGTAGTTATCTTTTTATTGTTATGTTGTGGTTTTTATTATTGTTTATTTGCTGGACACCAGATAAAATCTTCAAGCATAATTGTGCTACTCAGCTAATTTCAAGCAAATGAGACTATCCTGCTTATAATCGAACGAGAATAACGCCCAAGTTCCGACCTAAATCGGGAGATGGGCGTTCCTCTCACAAAAACAAATAAAGCGGCATAATCGAAAGCCGAACTTTGGACGCTTTCAACTGCACTCCGTCGCGGATGCGGACAAAGTTGACGGGGGAGTGTCGGAGGCGTGGTGAAGGCGGAACTGGGGCGTGGTTATCACCCGAACAGAGATGGGCGCCCTTCGCCGATAATGGATGCGTTTGTAGCTAGAATTTAGGGCACTTTTCCTGGACCCTGTTTTTTGACGAATAAGGCCCCAAAAAGTGCCCTAAATGACCAGATGACCCCCAGAGGGAGTCGGGGATGACCTCCCCTGACTCCCCCAGTGGTCACTAACCCCTCCCACCACAACAAATGATGTTTCACAACTTTTTACTTTCACCCTCAAATGTCATACCCTCCTCCCAAGCAGCAGTATGCAGGTCCCTGGAACAGTTGTTAGGGGGTGCAGTGGACGTCAGGCAGGTGGACCCAGGCCCATCCCCCCCCTACCTGTTACAATTGTGCTGCTTAATGCTACTAGTCGTCCAACCCCCCCCAAACCCCCTGTACCCACATGTAGGTGCCCCCCTTCACCGCTTAGGGCTATAGTACTGGTGTAGACTTGTGGGCAGTGGGTTTTGAGGGGGATTTGGGGGGCTCAACACCCAAGGGAAGGGTGCTATGCACCTGGGAGCTCTTTTACCTTGTTTTTTGTTTTTGTAAAAGTGCCCCCTAGGGTGCCCGGTTGGTGTCCTGGCATGTGAGGGGGACCAGTGCACTATGAATCCTGGCCCCTCCCACGAACAAATGCCTTGCATTTATTCGTTTTTGAGCTGGGCGATTTCATTTTCCATTATCGGTGAAAAGCAAAAACGCCCAGCTCACACCTTGGCGAATAAAGCATGGGCGTCTATTTTTTTTAAAAAATACGGTTCACTCCGCCCCTTCACGGACCCGTTCTCGGAGATTAACGCCCATGGAGATAGGCGTTTCTGGTCGATTATGCCCCTCTATGTAAACCCCTGCATACAAGCAAAGAAACATGACGGCAAATAAAGGTCAAAAGGCCCATTCAGTCTGCCCATCCTCAGTAACCACTAACTCTTTCTTGCCTAAGAGATCCCTGTTCCACGCTTTCTTAAACTCTGACACAGTCCCCGTCTCAACAAACTTCACAGGGAGGCCATGCCACGCATCCACCACACTTTCCATGAAACAGTATTTTCTCCAGGGGCGGACTGAGAGTGGTCTGGGCCCCCGGGTACTGAAAGTGGTCTGGGTCCCCCGCCTGGCCACTGCCCGATGCCCCCCTACCGCCGCAGCCAACTTCCCCACCATCCCAGTTCTTTCCTACCCGCTGCGCTGCTGATACTCCCCCGCCCGCAGATGCAAATTTCAAAAACTGACATATTTCAATCACTATAATGTAGGTCAACAAATACACATAGAACAAAAAAAAATGGAAAATATGATGATACCAATTTATTGGATCAAATATATTTTCCAGTTAGCTTTCAGAGGCCAAAACCTCTTTCCTCAGGTCAGGGCAGTATACTGCTAATAAGGTATTCTGTTCTGACATGAGAAAGGAGGGTTGGGTCTCCAAACATTAGCAAAAATGTATTAAAATTAGTCCAATAAAGATATCATCTTATTTCCATTTTCTTTATTAACACGGCTACCATACTACTTTATACTAAACTAAACTTAAAATTCATTTTTCCTACCTTTGTTGTCTGGCTGTTTACTTTTTTCTAATCATGTTGGTCCCAGTCTCTTGTTTCTTTTTTCCTCAATCTCTTCTTAACTCTCGCCAGCGTCTATTCCTCTCTCTCCCCCCCTTTCCATCCAGCATCTGCTCCCTCTCTTTCTTCCCCCTTTCCATCCAACGTCTGCCCTCTCTCACACCCTTTCCATCCAGCATCTGATCCTTCTCTCTCCTCACTTCCATCCAGAGTCTCTCCTCTTTTTCTCCCTCCTCCGTCTAGCATCTGGCCCCCCTCTCTCTCTTCACTTCCATCCACTCAGGCCCCTCTCTCTCCCCAGTTCCATCCAACATCTGCATCCTCTCTCCCCCTTCCATCCAGCTTCTATCCTCTCTCTCCTCTTCATCCAGTGTGTGTCCCTCCTCTCCCCATTTCCATCTGGCATATGTCCCTTCTCTCTCCCTCATCCAGTGTGTGTCCCTCTTTCCATCTGACATCTGTCCCCTCTCTCCTTCTCATCCAGCATCTGTCCTCCCTTCCCCCTCCATCCAGCATCTGTCCCATATCTTGTCCCTTCCATCCGGCATCTGTTCCCTCTCCCCACTCCATTCTCCATCCATCGCCTGTCCTTCCCTATCACCCATCATCTGTCCTTCCCCATCACCCAGTCACCCTGTACCTAGGGTCCTCTTTATTCCTGCTCAATTTATATGTCCCCACTATCACCCCACCTAATCACTATATCTCCACTCTTCCACCCTACCTCACTTACAATCACACCCTCCCCCTTCCATCCAGTGTTACAGTCTTTTTTTTCAGCCCCACCTAACATCCAAACCTTCTTTCCCCCCCCCCTCCACCAGACACCCCCACTACCACTGGCACATCAGGACCAGGCTATCCCCACTCCCACCCAATACCCCCCTGCCGTAGCCACCACTGTTGTTTCAGCAGTGGTGACAAAAATAAAAAAAAAAGATTCCGGGGCTGTACCGTTTTTTCCTTCCCACTCACAGTTGACCGGCTCTGCCCTGGAACAGGTAATTGTTAGAGGAAGGCGGGACCGGCAGCCGCGAACAGGAGGAACAGTGCGGCTCCACGTTACAATCTTTATTTCTGTTTTTGCCGTCACTGCTGTAACAGCACCAGCACCAGCAGCAGCAGCAGCAGTGGTGGCCGCAGCAGGAAGGTAGTGTGCAGTGGTGTGCTGGTAAATGTTTAACAACAGGCTCTCTCCCTGGTCAACCTGTGCACACCCCTGTCCACCTCTGCGCCCCCCCCCCCCCAAAAAAAAACCTGCAGATCTGGCTATAGCCGAGGAGAGAGCCTGGGGAGGGCAATGCATTACTCTCTCCAGGGAAAAAAAAAAAATTAAATGATACCAGGTTCCAATCTAATTCATGTTTAATGTGGGATAAAATGCCATAAATATGTAAATAAATATAAACTTTTAACGTTGAGCACCTAATTCTCAAAGTGGACATATTCCAAACACTGTAATGAAAATAAAATGATTTTTTCTACCATTGTTGTCTGGTGACTTTGTTTTTCTGATCATGCTGGCCCAGTATCTGATTCTGCTACTATCTGTTGTCTTAACTCCATTTCCAGGGCTTCCTTTCCATTTATTTCTTTACTTTCCTCCTTTCTTCTTCATTTCTTGCCCTACATTCGTAAGTAAAAGTTGGGTCCTCCACAGACTTGACTGTCCAGTGGATCCAGCTTCTGACTATTTTCTCCATCCATGTGCAGTTTTTCTCCTCTCTTCCTTTTCCCTCATCTCATCTCCTTCCTCTCTCTTCCCTCCCCTTCATTCATGTCCAGAATTTCTTCTCTCTCCCCTCCATCCATGTGCATCTCCTTCCTGTCTTCCCTTCCCTCCCCTTCTTCCATGTCCAATTGTCCTCTCTCCCTGCCCTTCCCTCCATCCATCCATGTCCAGCAACCATCCTTTCTCCCCTGCCCTCCCCTCCATCCACCCATGTCCAGCAACCCTCCTCTCTCCCTTGCCCTCCCCTCCATCCTCCCATGTCCAGCAACTCTTCTCTCCCCTGCCCACCATCCATCCATCCATCCATATCCAGCAATTCTCTTCTCTCCCCTGCCCCCCTCCATCCATCCATACCCAGCAATTCTCTCCTCTCCCCTGCCCCACTTTATCCATCCATATCCATCCATACCCAGTGATTCTCCTCTCTCCCCTGCCCTCCCCTCCTGCTCCCATCCATGTCCAGCGATTCTCCTTCGCCCTCATCCTCCCCTCCCATTCATATCTACCTGCCTGCCCTCTTCTCCCCCCAACATCCCCCTTTTTCTTCCTGCCACAGCGCCCTGCGTGGTTTAAATCTTTTTTATAACCTCCATTGAAGCGGCCGCATCATTGAAAGCCCTGCCCGTCTGTAGCCTTCCCTTCATCGTGAGTTCATTCCCTCAGAGTCCCGCCTTCGTGGAAAGAGGAAATGACATTAAAAGGCGGGACTCTGACTCGAACAAACTCTCGAAGGGAAGGCTGGAGACAGGCAGGGCTTTCAATGACCTGGCCGCTGCGACGGAGGTAAATAAAGATTTAAACGGGAATGGGGAGAATAGCAGGAGAACGGTGGGCATCCGGGCAGAGCCTCTGGGCCCTCAGGCACTGCCCGGTTGCCCAAACAGTCAGTCCACCCCTGATTTTCTCAGATTGCTCCTATGCCCATTTTATCTTAACTTCATCATATGCCCCCTCATTCCAGAGTTTTCCTTCATTTGAAAAAGGCTCATCTTCTGTACATTAATGCCACTGAGTGCATCAACCTCCATCTGCACCATCATACAATACTGTACCTACATTTACAGCATGTTAGATGCATCACTAATAATGCTGATGTATGCACTAGGTGTAATGCACACACAATATGTGCTGTAGTGAAAAAGAAACCCTTTAATACCTCTCCTGAAATCAGTGGCTCCCTCAAATGCTGTTCCTAAATCCCTACCCCCTGAAAGCCCTTAATGAAATCCCCTACCTCTCGAATGTCCCTCCTGAAACCATCATGCCCCATTGCCTTCCCGCATGCCTGCCAGCACCCCAGTTCAAAATAGCCCCTCTGACCTGTAGTAGTGTCACTGTACTACTGTTTGGGGTCAAGCTACCTAATAAGGAGTCACATCCACTCTTCATCCATTTCTCACGCCCTTCCATGATGAGCACTTAGGGCCAGATTCAGTCAATGGCACCCAAAGTTAGGCACCGTTAAAATCAGCTCTAAGCACCAATTCTATAAGAGTCACAAAGCACTAAACAAACTTGATAGAATAGTTCTTCGTGCAGACTCCTGTGCCCAAATTTGGCCACAAAGACTTATGTCTGCTAAAAGCTGGCGCAAATCCTTGTGCTCAACTGATGGCAGTTGGGTGCAGAAGTCCAAGTATTCTATAACATTGCACATAATTTCTGGGAATGCCCCTGACCTGCCCATGTCCCTCCTCTGGCCACACCCCCTTTGACATGCACACTATGGAATTTAGCCACAAAGGGGGGTTTCTATGTATGGTGCCTAAACAATCTGCGTGATAAGCATTTCCTTCTACACATATTCTATAAGAAACACTTAGATTTACGTACAGTATATAGAATATGCTTAGGCGGACCTCACTGCGACTAAAACTATGCACAGCCATTTGTACCAACAAAAACCTGGCATAAATCCCTGTGTATAGATTTACGCACACTGGGTCAAAATTCTATAACAATGCACATAAATTTGGAATGCCCACAAAATGCCCATTTTCCCTCCCATAGCCATGGCCATTTTTGCCTGTGCATTAATGATTTAGGCACACTGCATTACAGAATATACTTAGGAATTTGTGCATGTAAATTCTAATCATTGCCAATTTGTGCTTATTATCGCTCATTATAGAATCCATCTGGATTTCCACATGAAACTCTAGTCACACTATATAGAATCCAGGGGCAAGTGTTATAGAATAGTGCATAGGCACATGTGCATGTAAGTTCTAATTAGTGCCCATTAAAAGCCAATTAAATCATAAGTACATAAGTACAAAGTATTGCCTAACTGGGAAAGACCAAAGGTCCATCAAGCCCAGCATCCTGTTTCCAACAGTGGCCAATCCAGGTCACAAATACCTGGCAAGATCCCCAAAAAAGTACAAAACATTTTATACTGCTTATCCCAGAAATAGTGGATTTTCCCCAAGTCTATTTAAAATTGGTCTATGGATTTTTTCTTTAGGAAGCCGTCCAAACCGTTTTAAAACTCCGCTAAGCTAACCTCCTTTACCACATTCTTTGGCAACAAATTCCAGAGTTTAATTACACGTTGAGTGAAGAAACATTTTCTCCAATTTGTTTAAATTTACTACATTGTAGCTTCATCGCATGCCCCCTAGTCCTAGTATTTTTGGAAAGTGTAAACAGATGCTTCACATCTATCCGTTCCACTCCACTCCACTCATTATTTTATAGACCTCTATCATATCTCCCCTCAGCTGCCTTTTCTCCAAGCTGAAGAGCCCTAACCGCTTTAGCCTTTCTGCATAGGGAAGTTGTCCCATTCCCTTTATCATTTTTGTCGCCCTCCTCTGCACCTTTTCTAATTCCACTATATCTTTTTTGAGATACGGCAGCCAGAATTGAACACAATATTCGAATTGCGGTCGCACCACGGTGCGATACAAAGGCATTATAACATCCTCATTTTTGTTTTCCATTCCTTTCCTAATAATACCTAACATTCTATTTCCTTTCTTAGCTGCAGCAGCACACTGTGCAGAAGGTTTCGACGTATCATCAACTACGACACCTAGAACCCTTTCTTGGCCTGTGACTCCTAAAGTGGAACCTTGCATGACATAGCTATAATTCGGATTCCTCTTTCCCACATGCATCACTTTGCACTTGCTCACATTAAATGTCATCTGCCATTTAGACTCCCAGTCTCATAAGGTCCGCTTGTAATTTTTCACAATCCTCCCACGATTTAACGACTTTGAATAACTTTGTGTCATCAGCAAATTTAATTACCTCACTAGTTACTCCCATCTTTAGGTCATTTATAAATATGTTAAAAAGCAGCAGTCACAGCACAGACCCCTGGGGGCCCCACTAACTACCCTTCTCCTTTGAGAATACTGCCCATTTAACCCTACTCTCTGTTTTCTATCTTTTAACCAGTTTTTAATCCACAATAGAACACTACCTCCTATCTTATGACTCTCCAATTTCCTCTGGAGTCTTTCATGAGGTACTTTGTCAAACGCCTTCTGAAAATCCAGATACACAATATCAGCTGGCTCACCTTTATCCACATGTTTGTTCACCCCTTCAAAGAAATGTAGTTGATTGATGACACAAGATTGCTGGCAACATTGTCTCATTGTAAGCCCCGCCCCCTCCTGAAAATTTAACCTCCGAACAAGGAAGTCTGAGTGCCTCTTTAATGTAGTCGAGCCAGGCACTCAGGAAATTTCTCAGGAACAGAGGGAGCAACACAAAAAAAAAATATCAGATCAAGATGGAAATGTTTTTTTTTAAGAGAATTTTTATTTAAACAAAAAAAACTTCAGCTCAAATAATAAGAATTCACTAATGACTCTATTCACAGAAACATTCTAACACCTAAAATTCTGTGTTTAAATTTCCTAATACCCCCTATTTTCAATTACCTAATAAAAAAACATTCACAAGGTTTAACAACAGAAAATTCTAACGTTTGTTTTCTATTCCCTCCCCAGGTTTCTTTGTCCAGAAAAATATCAATATCAGATAAGTATCTCTTCAATTAACTCCTAAACCAAACATGCATGCAATTAAATTAGCTTAGTAATGGTGTACTGTCAAGAATTGATCCTTTGTTTATTTTTCTTTCCAGGTTCCTCTTCAGACGGATCTCAGGTAAGTATATATTCTACAATTCTGTCCTCTTCATTCTCTCTTACTTTTGTGATACTCAAAAGGATACTTTTTCTAAGTTTGACTGTGTCAGCTTTCTTTCTTTTCTTTCTCCGTGGACGGTGGGTACCATTTGATGAGTTGTCACGTTGATCCCTGGCCAGGGACTGTACCTACTATCCTAAGCTTTTAATTAAATCAATAATAGAAAACCCTAATCCCTGACTGATAGGCAATAACCCATTTTCATCAAACTTTAAACACTTTCCTAACTAGCTGTCCCTTTAAAAAAAACATATAATTGAGTTTCCCTATTCTGTCCCTCCCACCATTAATTAAAAAAAAAAAAAAACATTAAGTGAATGTGAAGCTCTACCTAGAATCACTGGAAGCATAAACTTCTTTAAAAGTAAAATTGCTTCCAATTTTTTATATACCTCTGTCCCCTCAATATAGTGTACAAATACCTTTTTCTTCAAAGAATTGTGTTCCACAATTCTAATGAAACTTCTCAGCTTAAATACTCCTTATCAAATTAAACAGACTTTAATCCTATCAGCACTTATGTTAATATATGAAATAAGCGCTTTATCAAACTAAAAACCTACTTTGTCAGTTTATAACTAATATTATTACACTAACAGGATTTAGATGCAACTCATATTTTGTTTTCTCAAACTGTCAGGTAACCCAGTCTCTCACTAAAGCCCTTTATCCGCGTCTGGCTTTTTAATTTAAGTTAATACTAACAGGCACTCACTTCACATTCAACCATTACCTTCCCAACCCTCTCAAATCTGTTTTTTTTTAACAGATTTTCACTAAAGCTAGAGACAGACAGCTAACATATGTCTGCTCTGCTCTATCCTTACCTCCCAACTGCCTAACAGTAACATTTGGAACTCTGTCTATGTCATACATAGCACAACTCCCAGCACAAGCCTTTGCACTGCTCACTGTCTCCACATCAGATCCAGAAGGAGCCAGGTAATTTTTTTAAACTTTAACCCATAGGGTTACATTATTATTCCATGCTTTTGAATAAGCTCTGTAATTTTATTTTTTATAATTCTTTATAATTTTGCCCAGCACCGACGTCAGACTCACCGGTCTATAATTTCCCGGATCTCCTCTGGAACCATTTTTTAAAAATCGGTGTTACATTGGCCACCCTCCAATCTTCTGGTACACCACTCAATTTTAAGGATAAATTACATATTACTGACAATAACTTCGCAAGTTAATTTTTCAGTACTATCAGTACTCTGGGATGAATACCATCCATTCCAGGAGATTTGCTACTCTTCAGTTTGTAGAACTGCCTCATCACATCCTCCAGGTTTGCAGAGAATTCATTAATTTTCTCCGACTCTTCAGCTTTGAATACCATTTCTGGTACTGGTATCCCACCCAAATCTTCCTTGGTGAAGAGTGAAGCAAAGAATTCATTTAATATTTCCGCATACAGCTTTGTCTTCCCTGATTGCCCCTTTTACTCCTTGATCCAACCGATTCTTTTGCCGGCTTCCTGCTTTTAATATACCTAAAAAACATTTTACTATATGTTTTGGCCTCCAACGCAATCATTTTTTCGAAGTCCCTCTTAGCTTTCCTTATCAGTGCTTTTCATTTGACTTGACATTCCATATACTGTTTCTTAATATTTTCAGTTGGTTCCTTCTTCCATTTTCTGAAGGATTTCTTTTAGCTCTAATAGCTTCCTTCACCTCACTATTTAACCATGTCAGCTATCGTTTGGTCTTCTGTACTTCTTTTTTAATATGTGGAATATATTTGGCCTGGGCTTCCAGGATGGTGTTTTTGAACAACATCCATGCCTGATGTAAATTTTTGATCCTCGCAGATGCTCCTCTAAGTTTTTTTTCACCATTCTTCTCATTATATCATAGTCTCCTTTTATAAAGTTATACGCTAACTTATTTCATTTCCTATGTATACTTACTTCAAAGCTAATATAAAATCTGATAATGTTATGATCACTGTTATCAAGCGACCCCAGCACCATTATCTCCGGCACCAGATCATGCGCTCTACTAAGGACTAGGTCTAGAATTTTTCTTTCTTTCATAGGCTCCTGTACCAGCTGCTCCATAAAGCAGTTAATATTGGGGTAATTGAAATCACCCATTATTATTGTGTTGTCCAGTTTGTTTGCATCCCTAATTTCCTTTAACATTTCTGCATCCGTCTGTTCATCCTGGCCAGGTGGACAGTAGTACACTCCTATCACTATCCTTTTCCCCTTTACACATGGAATTTCAATCCATAGTGATTCCAAGAAGTGTTTTGTTTTCTGCTGAATTTTCAATCTATTTGATTCAAGGCTCTCCTTAATATACAATGCTACCCCTCCACCAATTCAATCCACCCTGTCACTACGATATAATTTGTACCCCGGTATGACAGTGTCCCACTGATTATCCTCCTTCCACCAGGTCTCAGAGATGCCTATTATATCTAATTTTTCATTTAGTGCAATATATTCTAACTCTCCCATCTTATTTCTTAGGCTCCTGGCATTCACATATAGACATTTCAAACTATGTTTGTTGTTCCTATTTACATCATGCTCAGTACTTGACAGTATTAATTTGCAATCTTTTGTCTATTTTTTATTTTTTAAGGACAGCCTTTATCTACTATGGTTTCTTTTGCAACCTCACTATCAGGATACCCTATCTTCCCTGTTTTGGTGATATCTTTGAAAGATACTTTATCCCGAATCATGTGCTTTTATGCGACTCCCGAATCATGCGCTTTTATGCGACTGTAGGCCTTCCCCCCGTTTCTACTTTAAAAATCCATTAATATTGTTATCACCTAATAGACTAAGTAGTTTCCAGGTACATCTAGGATCCACACCCAAATTTCGACACCCAAATTTTGGTGATCTATATTGAACCTACGGGTTAATATGTGAAGTAAACTGTAATAAGAATCACAACTATAGTGATTGTTTCCACAGCTATGCACTAACACTTACTGTGCACTATTTCATGCGGTAACTATATACCTCACTTTGGTAAACAGGCCCATAAGCTTCAATAAAAATAGCACACTGTATGCTTTGATGTTTTGTTAACATGGAATGGAGAAGTCAAAGAAATAAAGTCAGGGACAGAAGACCAACACTTCCACAAGGGAAACCAGATGGACAAAGAAAGGTGAAAGAGCCCAAAGAAACCAACTCATAAGATGACCAAAAGCTTTTAAAGGTTCATTCTCCAGTGTTAAAAACAGGATGCACTGGTACATATGACCGAACACATCCTGTATTTTAACAATGGGGAATAAACGTTTAAATATTTTTGGTCATCTTATGAGTTGGTTTCTATGTGATCTTCCACCTTTCTTTGTTTGAACTTGAAGAAATGTAATTGTATGGAAAAACATTTTCTACTGTTCCTGTTGCTTATTGCTGAATAAACTTAACCATTGTTAGAATTATTCCCTTGTACCCTGTATGGAATTTTTTTAGAAAGTGAAACTGCAATAATGCTGCAAGATTTTGATCCCTGAGATGTATTTATGTTTTCAATATTTTTCACCCATGGTCTGCTCTTAAATCTAATTAGAACTAAAACAAAATCCCAAATTGTCTTCTAAATGACATAGAGGGAAGCATCTATATTGCAGTCAAGGCAACATTTTATTTAGAAAACTAGGTTCACCATCCCCAAGGCTACTGAGGCTTTTATAGTGTCACTTGCTTGTGAAATTCAAGTCGCTTTTAAAAATAGGGGAAAATTGATGGAGATTGTATGAGACACAATAAAAGATGGTTTCTTGAAGCAATCTTTCCTAATTTGTCCGAGTGCAAATGTTCCAAATCTCCCTTGTTCTAGTCTCAAGCAGGAATAAATATATGTGTTTCTGATGTTTGTCGTTGAGGGATTCAGTGAGTGAATAAAAGAAGCATGCAGAATGCTTTGGTGAGCATACATGTGGGTGAAATGGATATGAATGGATCATTTATGACTTCTCATTCTGACAACTCCAAACAACTACTTGAAGACCTTTTGGGAGATCTTTTTTGTGAATATCTTCATTTACATCAGCTGCTAGTAGTTTGTTTATTTTATTTATTTATTATCTCATTTGTACCCCACAGTTTCCCAACAGTGTCAGGCTCAATGTGGCTTACAATGCACCACAGAGGCAGGCGCCAATGCAGTAAAATGAAGCTAATACAGCAAACCTACAAGAGATAATGGGGAAGAATAGGAATGGATGGAAGGAGAGGGCAAATTTTGAGGGAAGAGGGAAGGGGGATATGTCCAAATGTCTCTAGATCAGTGTGCTTCCAGCAGTGGAGTCACTGGGGGAGTCCGCAGGGTAGGCACTTCTGAATAACATGGTCTTCAGCGATTTCCAGAAAGTTAGATGATCTGTAGTGGTTTTGATGGACCTCGGTAAAGAGTTCCAAAACTGAGTGCCAATCTATATAACAATTTGTTTAGGTACTTTATTTTTTTTCTTTGGGGGGGGGGGGGGGAGTCCTTACAACAGATTCCAAGAAATGTTTGGGTGGATGAAGCCTGTTAAACATAGCTTGTGGATATCTACTTTTCACAAAAGGGATTATGAATCAATGGCAGACTAATTCTTGTTTTCTCAGTTATTATTATCATTTATGAAGCACCAGCAGGTAGTCACAGCACTTTACAGACTCAGGGCAGAAAAAAAATCCCAGTTCCAATTCAGACCTTACATCTTATGTTATATGTCTGTAAATATCATTTTATTGTAGTCTTCATGCACCACTGGGAACAGTGTACGCATCTAATACCCTTACAGGAGGTGCAGACTTCATGAAACCTCCTTATGCATCAGGCCACTGTCTCCAAATCTGATGGAACAAGAAAAGGGTCAAATGATTTCCCAGTGTATCTGCTGTTCTTATTCTCAGATGACAGTTCTTAAATTTTAGGAAAAGCACATCAGCAAGATAAGACTGTGATGAAACTGTGCTTTATAATGGAATCCACATAGCACCCATCAATCAGATGATCATAAATCATCCTTTGAGATGTAGAATTAACTTTTCGGAGTCCATGGTTGTTTTGGTAGAATAACTTGTAAACTGTGGTAATAGACCCCCCCCCCAACTATTATATCAGGGATAACTTTACTTTAAATACTGCTCAGTTGTGCCAGTTTAAACAAAATTCTAAGTCAATGTAGATGATTAAGATTGTTTGAAGGAGTTGGCTAACTTGATATTTTTATGTCACATTGAGGGGGGACGTTATTAAGCTGTGTTAGGGCTCTAAGTTGTGTTATTTGCCCCTTAACATGTGTTAAAGGGCACTAGCGTGACTTAATTACCATAGTACAGTGATAACTAAGGCACCAATGGTTACACAGCAGTGAGATGCAAATGCATGTAAAGCAGCTCATTACTAGATAAAATCTATGTAAGGCAATGTGATGTGGTGAATAGTGCAAGTTGCTTTACAGCTGGAAAAAAAACTCCAGCAGAAAAATGAGGTTATTTTACCATCCTGAGAGCATCAGGCCTCAAAGCACAGCCTGATGCTCCTGGGCCACATCTTAAAGAGGCCATGATGCTGTCCCCCACCTCCTTGAGTAGCACCCACAACCCCTGATCACCCCCCCCCCCAAGGTGAAGTAACCATTACTTCCCATCACAGCCCCCCCATCTGATACAAAGCCCCCATGATGAGCATCCCTGATCCAAAGCCTCCCCTCCCCAAAGAAACCCCTACTCCCCAAAGGACATCCTCATACACCAGGGGCCTACCAGCCCTTACCTTTTGGTTTAGTGCTTTCTTGGTCAGGAATGATTCCAAGTTGCTCCTTCCCATTCTAGTGCCATCACTCAAAATGGAACCTCTTGTTGGTCTTGCGTTACTACCACTAGGGGTCATGCTTCCAGGTCAATGGACTAATGCCATGTGCGAGGTGGCTCGTAAGCAGCATTAAGTCCTTTACTACAGGAGACAGCAACCTGCAGAACAAAGATATTGCAGTTTGGTGACTCCCATGGTAAATTAAAGTGTAGAAAAAGCTGTCCTTTTACCACATCATGATAACTTCTCTGCTTATTCTTTTATTTAACAAGTCATATTTAGGTCTTCATTTTTAAAAGCACCCCTATTTGCCAAAAGCAGTTTTTAAGCATGCCGATCACCTATGTGTACATGGAGAGAGATTAGTGTGGGCGCATAAACAGTGATATGGATTCTGCAATTTACAAGGGGAATACATAGTGCTGTTATAAAATAAGTACTTGACTGCATTTATACCTGCCCTGAGGAAGGTATAATGCCTACTGGAAAAGTAGGTGTAAAGGTTGAGCCCAGCTCCACAATTTATTTTACTATGTTAAGTTGTTAACAAAATTGCAAGTTCTACGTTAAACTGGACCTGCTGTACATCACCTTGGGTGAATCTGTCTATAAAGGCGGTTAATAAATACCAATAAATTAAATCCCCCGGCATAAAGAAACTCTCAGCAACAAGAATTCCCTTGTTATATTATCTCTCCCCCCCCTTTAACACTCCTCCAATATCCCTACCCCTACTGGGGTCCTACAGTCACTGGTGTTTAGAGGAAGCAGAAGTGATGCCCAGTGCTGACATGAATGTCTTAATTCCTATCTTCACATCCTTTCTAAAACTGGGCATAGCATCTTTTATTTATTCCATCTATATATCATTTTTCTACAGAACCAAGCCTGCTCACAAGGTTATAGAATAAGCAACCTCCTCAGCCAGTATAGCAGGAATTAACTTTAATTCAATGGAGGTAGGGTTTTATCTTCATTTAAAAATGTAGACATATATTGACTGGTGGGGAGGAGCTGGAAATGATTGATATACAAACAGCTATATAAAGTCCCATCTTCCTGTACCTCGGTCTCATATTATATTTAGAAAGAATCTGATACTACATTTTATCATGGTAATAATTCTGTTGTTTTAATATACACTAAAGGGATGTGCATAGGTAAAAATAGTTTTGCTCTGTTGTTTTAGGTTTTCTTTCCTAATGTTTCAGCATTTATTTTGGTTCATCATACATTCATGTTAATAATTCTTTTAAAATGTGTATTAGAAATGTTTTAAAAAATGATAACTAATCACCATGAGTTGTTACCATGTGATGTAATTCTAATTTATATTGTGGAGAAAAAGACCTCAATAGTCTACGCTTGGCAGCAGATCGTAAAAATGTTTGTCTAAGTGCCAGCTTCTTCTAGATAATGGAAACCATGGACGCCCATCTCAGAAACGACCAAATTCAGCCCTTTGGTCGTGGGAGGAGCCATCATTTGTAATGTACTGCTTAGCCCTGGATGTTTTTGCTTTGTTCCATTATGGCAGAAAACCATCCAAGTTCTGGGAACACCCAAATCCCACCTCCAACATGCTCCTGACACACCTCCTTGTGATTTGGATCCACTGCAGACAACCTGCATAGGAAAACATTTTTAAAATGTGTTTTGAAAATAGTGATTTGGACATTTTGGACCAAAAACACATCCATCTGCCACTTTGTACCACATTTTGGATGTTTTTTTCTGTTCAGAAAATGTGCCCCTAAACCAGTTATGTATGTACTATGTGGTCCTTGTACTAAAATGTGGTGATATCTGGACTTAACACATTTTAATGTGAGACTTTCCTACATGCTAAGTCCAGATTTAATGTGGCACACATGGAGGCATTTAAAAAAATCTATGGGCCCTGCTTACTAATCCACGCTGTAGGTGCGCTAACTTTTTAGCGCACGCTAATGCTAGAGACACCCATATATTCCTATGGGTGTCTCTAGCATTAGCGTGCATTAATTTTTAGTGTGTGCTAAAAAGTTAGTGTGACTTTAGCATGGCTTAGTAAACAGTCCCTATATTTTAATGCAGGTTGTGCACTGTCATTAGCATGTGGCACCTACATATGGTTTAATGCAGGAACATTTACCACTTCCTAGTTAGGAAAACTAGGTGCTCCCACGTTAACTCGGCATTATTCATTTAGCATGCACTAATTATAACATGTCAGCTGGATGACGTGGGAATGCCCACTCTGAACCTATTACACACCTCCTCCTAAAAAAAAAAAAGATGGCCTCTGAGAATTTCCTAGACATCTGAAATGCACACTTAGCCAAGACCTTAGAGAAAACAGCACCACTAAAAAAGGTCTTTTGCCCCACTCACAAACACTCACCTTGGTTTTCTCCAGAACTTTGGATCCTTAAACGTGAAGGATGCAAACTGGAAAGGAGATGGCGCAAATCTCGCCTAGATGAAGACAGACTAAACTGTAAGAAGCACATGGTAAAGTACCACCAAGCCTTAAGAGCAACCAAAAAACAGTATTTATCTGAATGCATTGCACAGGCTGCCAGTTCAACCAAGCAGTTGTTCAGTATAGTAAACAGCCTACTGCAGCCCTCACAACAGAACCAGCCTGCCCAGTCTAAACTGAACTGCAATGCTTTTACTGCACACTTTGACAAACAAAATTAAAAGTCTCCACCAGGATTTACAGGCAATCCCACCCAGTCCCCAACCAGTCAACCAGGGGTGCACAAACTCACCCCCTCATGACAGAGACACATGGGACACTTTTAACCCAATGACTGAGGAGAGCCTTGACAAAATTCTAAGAGACCTTCGACCAACTACCTGCTCCCTCGACCCTCTGCCCATCAAAGATAGTGTAGCAGGCAAGTATGGGCCTCATAGAAGGCGCCACAAAAATTGTGAACACCTTTCTTTCTAATGGGCAGCTACCAAAAGCATTAACAATGGCAGTGGTCCACTCTCTGCTGAAGAAAAACAATCTTGACTAGGACAAACATGACAATTACAGGCCAGTATCCAACATCCCATTTCTAGGGAAACTCATAGAACAGTCTGTGTTCATCTTAATGACTGGTTAGATAAGCGAAACTGGCTAGATTCATGTCAATCTGGATTCAGACCTGGTTATGGTACAGAAACAGTCCTCGTATCCCTACTAGATGATCTACACAGTGTCACGGTTGTGGCTGTGCCCTTATGTTCGGACCTACTGTTTATCTGTATCTAGCTCTGTGACCTCTCCAGTCTGTCTTTTTTCCTGTTGTTCTTCCTGTAAGCCAAGCCTCGCCTTGGTCTCCCTGCTTCTGCTTCATTTCCTGTTGTTGTTCTTCCTGTTAGCCAAGCCTCACTTTGTTCTCCCTGCTTCTGCTTCATTTCCTACTTGTGACATCATCAGCCTACTCCTTTATACGGACCCAAGGAGCTTTCCTACGTTGCCTTTGCAACAGGTCTATTTTCCTTTTTCTTGTTGTTATGTTGTTTGATTCTGGGGAAACTGGTCTTCTTATTATGCTATGTCTTTGGGCACAGCCCTGAGCCATGTGTGAGCAGTTTTGGCTTGTTTTCAAGCAAAGCCCTTTTCTGTTTCTCTGTGTGTGCTGTTCTGGTATTAAACTGTGTGGATTACTTGTCTCATAACTTTGCTCCTCAAGCAAAGTCCTGTTCTGTTTTGCTTCCTTGTGTGGTTTCCCTTGTTACCTTTCACTGTTCAGAGAGCCGGCTGTTGCCAGCCCAGCTGCTTTTCTTGATTACTTTGCTTCCACAGCCTAGCTGCTTCCCTGATTAGCTTGCTCCCGTGCAGCTGGGTGTACTCTGTCTATGCCTGCTTTTCCCTTCCTTTCCTGGCTGAGTTCTGGTAAGAACTTTGTTGTTTTTTCCTTTGTTTGCTTTAAACCTTTGACTGCAGTGTAAGCCCTGCTTCTTAGTGATTTGTGTTTTAGAAGCAGCCTTTCCCTCTAGCTTGCTTTAACTCTTTGTTGTGTTTGTCTCCTGATTCTTGTGAGCTTTGCTCCTTGTGTATGCAAAGGCAGCTTTCCCTGTTTGCTTAATATTCCCTTTGTCTCTAGTGTCTGTTATTTGATTCTGTGACACAGCCTTGTGTATTTTTGTGTGTGGCTTCCCTTTTCCCTTGAGTGCTGTATGGCACAGCCTAGTGTATTCCTTTGAGTGGCCTCCCTTTCCCTGAGTGCTGAATGGTTCAGCCTAGAGTGTGTTCCTATAGTTGGCTCCCTTTTCCCTTGAGTGCTGTATGTTACAGCCTAGAGTATTCCTTTGAGTGGCTTCCCCTTTCCCTGAGTGCTGAATGGTTCAGCCTAGAGTATGTTCCTATAGTTGGCTCCCTTTTCCCTTGAGTGCTGTATGATACAGCCTAGAGTATTCTTTTGAGTGGCTTCCCCTTCCCCTTTCCCTGAGTGCTGAATGGTTCAGCCTAGAGTGTGTTCCTATAGTTGTCTCCCTTTTCCCTTGAGTATCCCTTTGAGTGTCTTCCCTTTTCCCTGACTGCTGTAAGGTACAGCCTAGAATGTTCCTATGAGGACCTTCCCCTTTTCCCTGAGTGCTTTATGGTACAGCCTAGAGTGTATTCCTATAATTGGCTCCCCCTTACCCTTGAGTGCTGCATGGCCAGCCTTGTGTATTTCTATGAGTGGCTTCCTTTATCCTTGAGTTCTGTATGGCATAGACAAGTTCTGTTCCTGTTGTGTGTTTGAGCAAGTTCTGTCCCTGTTCCAGTCAAGCCAAGCCAAGCCCATTCCAAAATCCTGTTCCGGTCAAGCCAAGCCAAGCCCGTTCCAGAATCCTGTTCTGGTCAGCAGCTTTTGACACCATGGATCATGATATCATGCTAGCACGACTGACAGAAACAGGTATCAATGGAACAGTACTTGCTTGGTTCAGATCCTACCTATCAGTCAGGCAACAATCCATAATGTTTGGCAGCAACTCATCACCACCATGGACACTGACCTGCGGGGTACCACAAGGATCAATGCTGTTACCTATTCTGTTCAATATCTACCTCAAACCACTAGCTGAGCTGATTCGGTGAATAGACACTCAGTTCTACATCTATGCGGATGATGTGCAGCTACTCATATACATTGAACCTGACTTACCTATAGCCTTGAATAAACTGATTACCCGTCTAACATCAATTCAAGAATGGGCTAAACACAACAAACTTTGCCTGAACCCAAGTAAAACTGAGCTTCTCTGGGTCCCTTACATTGAGAAGGTAAATCTTATCCCAGTTGTACATGCCATGATAACATCAAGACTGGATTACTGCAACTATATAATGGTCTGATTACAAAGGGCCTGCACCAGCTCCAGTTGATTCAGAATGCAGCAGCAAGACTCATAGAAGGTTGCAAGCAATGTGATCATATCACACCATTTTTGCAAAAACTTCATTGGCTACCAGTATAATACAGGGCTAAATTTAAAACTCCATGTCTGATCTTCAAGGCCCTGAAAGGAAGTGGCCCTGAGTACCTAAAAAAATAGAATGATCCTCCACACACCGCCAAGGACACTAAGGTACTCCCAAGGACTTTCACTAACCACACCATCTCTAAAAGACATTACACGATGTGATACCCGCAAGCGAGCCTTCTCCGGAGTAGCCCCCACACTCTGGAATGCACTGCCGGAAAAGCTGTGCTTAACACAAGACTATCTCTACTTCAGGAAGCAGGTGAAAGCTTGGCTCTTCAACCAGGCCTTTAATAGAAGAAGTAACTAACTCATTAGTCTCACTTACACACACACAAGGAGTGACTCAGGCTGCATATACTGCAGCAGGACATGTTTATCCACTCTTATCATAGCTGAATTAATATTTAACCATCTCTCTGACCTCATGTGCAACTTTCTTTAAATCAATCAGCTTACTTTCTAACTCTTCCTACTTTCTTACCTGTCTACATGTTACATCTTTGCTTTACCCTTCACTATCAATTATAATGTTCTATTACGATTTGTGTTGACATTGTAAGTAGTATACCATGCCATACTTTGTATTGTTACTTGAATATTTTTACTGCTGTAATTGCCTATTGCTCATGTTTGATCTATTCTTACTATACACCGCCTTGAGTGAATTCCTTCAAAAAGGTGGTAAATAAATCCTAATAAATAAATAAATTAAATAAATTATGGATATATAAGCTATATGTAGGACGCCTTACATTGATATGGTGCAGTAGCTATACAAAGCCTGCACCTATGAAAATGCAAGCGGTGCAATTATGGTTCTCTACTCAGCCAGTCACTATATTAATGAATGACAACGTGTGACCTGAGCACTTCTTAAACATTAATATTATATTTGCATTACATAATGTTTTGATTACTTTTTATAATTTACTGTATATCATTTTATTTTTTTCATTCATTGTTTACAATAATATCTAATTATAAGTTATCTATGCCATGGTCATATTTAAATATTTATTTAGATCATTTATACCCCGCCTATTACCACATAATGCATCCCCTAAGCGGCTTACAATGAACTAATGAAACATTTACAATGACAGTGGGAGGAAGAAGGGAAGGGAATATAGCTACAATATTTAATCAAATAGGTAGGCAAGGAAAAGGAAACAACAAGAAAAGAAAGAAAGAAAGTAAGGAGTCCAAAATCAGATCTTGAGTAGCTGAGATGCTGCAGGCAGGTAATCAGAGCCTGCGAACAAGACAGGAATGCGGGCGGTAGCCAGCGGCTGGAATCGGCGATCCAGGAGGAAACAGGGCCCCTTCAACATGCAGCACTCTCCAGGCATGAAACAGCCGCAGAAGAAAAGACCAGCAGCCAGCATCGCCGAAGACGACCACCCCAGTCCAGCAGCAAAGCCGAGAAGGCCACACAATGAAGCAATGCACAAAGGATCTTCCCATCGCGAAGGAGGCCCCGATGCCCGACAGCCAGCCACAAGCTGCACAGCAGACCATCATGGAGTGGAGCAGTCTGACGGAGAGGCCGAAGGAGAGCCGGATCAAACAAACATCAGAGAGGAGCCAACCAACAGTGGCACTAGTGACCCGCATCGTGGGGAGCCAGTCCCCGCACCCCTGCTCCCAGTATTGGAACATCAATGTAACCGAGTGCGCAGCCAGACCGCCGACACAACGATCAAGGATGGAAGTCTGCTCCCTTTGAAGCCCTGGTCCGAAACAGGCGCCGAGGAGAGAAGCAGACCACTGCGGTACCAAACGAAACCGGTTCGCGCAAAATCGGGCCAGCAAATAGCCGGACAGCGGTACAACTCCACGATGTTATCTGGAGCTAACGTTTTTTTAGCCCGTTACTCAGCGGCCATTTTGATGGGTATCTCTATCATGTTTCCCCTCTCTCACCTTTCTTCCAAAGTATACATATTTAGATCTTTAAATTTATCCCCATATGCTTTCTGATGAAGACCACTTACAATTTGAGTAACCGCCTTCTGGATTGATTCAATCCTAGCTATCTTTTTGAAGCTGTGGTCTCCAGATTTGTATGCAGTACTCTAAGGGTCGTGTTTATTATGGCGCACTAGTGTTTTTAATGCATGCTAATTTTTTTTCCTGCTGGCTATTTCTCTTCTTATGCACCTAAGCATCATTCTGGCTTTGATATTGCATTTTCTACTTTTTTGACTACCTTAAGGTCATCGGATGATAACCCTCTAGTTCTATTCTTCTTTCATGCACAGAAGTACTTCACCTCCTAACCTGTACTGTTTTTTCAGGCTTAGATACTGTGTTTGATATGAAACCAATTTCCAATCATATATTTATTAAAAGCCTTACCACACTCTTGCTGTGAAAGATTTCCTGTCTATGAGACCAGATAACCCCTGCAGCTATGGGTTTATGGAAGGGGGAGGGCTAACAAAGAGGACAGGTATGGCATTAAAGAAATGACATTAAAATTAAACTGCCACTGATTGTATACAATTTAATCCAAAGTCTAGAAATCTGCAACTGCCAAAATGAATTCTTTACTAAGGATCCAGAATAAATGCCTATTCTGCTTAGCAAAATTAATTAGATCCAATCAAAACAGTTAAATTGCTAGGATCTCCATACCATTGTTAATGGAAGCAATCCCTAATCCTGTATTAACTGAATAGACAGTAGAGAAATTACAGTATCCAATAACCTTATATAGTTTAGTACCACTCTATCACAGTTTAAGCAGTGGAAGAGGACCAAAGGAAGGCAAAAGAAGGATTTTTTTTGGGGGGGGGGATGGGGGTTGTTTTTGTTCTTGGTTGTTTTCTTAACATAAGAACACAGGAACAGTACAGACCAATGGTCCATCTAGCCTAGTATCCTGCTTCCAACAGTAGCCAATCCAGGTAACAAGTACCTGACAAAAAACAATTAGTAGCAAATTTCATGCTACCAACCTTAGTGCAAGCAGTGGCTTCCAATATGTCCTTCTCAATAACAGACTATGGACGTTTCCTCCATGAACTTGTTCAAACCTTTTCTTAAACCCAGATATTTATTTATTTAATACATTTGTATCCCGCGCTTTCCCACTAAAAGCAGGTTCAATGCTGCTTACATAGTATTAGGTTATACAGAATTTTGTTAGATAGGTAGGAAAATTAAATGTAGCATAGGAATAGCTTGGATGAGTCGGTAGTGATTGGATGGATAAGTGGAAGAATGGATGGGTTGGTAGGGATAGGTGATGTGGGAGGTGATGTGGGAGATGTAGTTACCACATCCTCTGCTAGTAAGTTCCAAAGCTTAACTATTCTATGAGTGAAAAAAATATTTCCTCCTATTTTTTTAAGATTATTTCCATGTAGTTTCATTCAGTGTCCATTGGTCTTTGTTCTTTTTGAAAAAGTGAAAATTTGATTTGCTTCTACACATTCTGCACCACTAAGGATTTTATAGACCTTAATCATATCCCCCCCTCAGGCATCTCTTGTCCAATCTGAAAAGCCCTAAACCCCTTTAGCATTTCCTTATATGGGAGGAGTTCCATTCCTTTATTGTTTTGGTTCTTCTTCTTTGAACTTTTTCTAATTCCACTACATCTTTTTTGAGATGCAGTGATCAGAACTGAATACAATACTCAAGGTGAGGTCGCACCATGGAGTAAAACAGAAGCATTATAATTTTTTTTGTATTATTTTGCATCCCTTTCCTAGCATCCTATTTGCTTTTTTGGCTGCCACCACTTACTGGGCAGAAAATGTCAGTGTATTGTCTACAATGATACCCTAGATATTTTTCTTGAATGCTGACTCCTAAGGTTTACCCTACCATCAGGTAACTATGATTAAAATTATTCTTCTCAATGTGCAATACTTTGCATCTGTGCATATTAAATTTAATCTGCCATTTGGATGCCCAATCTTCCAGTTTCCTAAGGTCTTTCTGCAATTTTTCACAATCCACATGTGTTTTGACAACTTTGAATAGTTTTGTGTCATCTGCAAATTTAATCACCTCACTCATTGTTCTATTTTCCAGATCATTCATAAATATGTTAAATAGCACTGGTCCCAGTACAGATCCCTGTGGCACTCCAGTATTCACACTCCTCCATTGAGAAAAATAGTCATTTAACCCTACCCTCTTTTTCTGTCTAATAACCAATTCCTAACCCACAGGCACTGCCTCCTATCCCATGCCCACCAGCCACCCAGCTATCTACATTCCTAATAATAAAATCATCAACTACAACAGCTGTCCTAACCCTTCCCTCCTGGACAGAAGCACCTGGAGACATATCCTCAGTGTAAGAGGATATTCCACCCTCCCCCCCCCCCCTTGTTGGGCATGTCCTTGCTACAGGAATACTTCGTACTTCACCAGTGTGAGGGCTGTACTTTTAGGAGACCTTCAGAGGCTGCCAGATTGGAAGTGGGACTTCTCTACAATGTTCCTGTAGGCCTCCTCTATGTATCACTTCCTCCCTCTGCTCCTCCAAGTCTGCTACTCTAGCCTCAAGAGAATAGACTCATTCTCTGAGAGTTAGGAGCTCTTTGCATCTAGCACACACATATACCCTTTTGCCAACTGGGAGATAATCATACATGTGACACTCAATGCAAATGACTGAATAGCACCCCACTTTCTGCTGGACTGCTGTCTGCATCTTAGTATTACTGTATTGATTAAACTTCTGAAGGTGCTAGGGATATTAGATTAATATAAAAAGCCTTAAGATTATATGGTATATTGTGTGATTTATTAATTGTTTACTTCTCAGAAAGCAATTAAATGTACTAATGAAAGCTCCCCTCTTCTTATCCTAATTAGAATTATTGAGTATTACTTAAGACTATAAATGAAGAGATGTGCTAGGAGCAGGTGGGAGTTGGAGAGTTTGTTTAGGAATACAGACTGAACTAGGCCCTGCTGTTAATGTTGTATGCAGTGGTTCAAGTTTTAAACATTATGGGGAAAAGGATAGTGAGACTATTTAATAAAGTTTGCTTTTTCCTAATTCTAGCTGTCTGTATAAATAAAATTGCCTTACCTTTTTTAAATTCCAACCTTTAAATCACCAAAGCACAGAGTACAAAAAATGTTCACGTAACCAGAGAAATGTCTTCTTCTCTCAGAACTTTTCAGCAATAAACCATAAACCATGGTTGTTTCAGTTCTAAAAGTTAGCCAAGTAATCATAGCTTTCACTGTATTCTCTATTTATTTTGACCATGTTTTGGAATACATGCTTTTCAGAATTTTTACAAAATTAAACATAGGGGTGAAAAGAAGAAGTGCTGGAAGTCTTGAACAATGATTGCAATTTGGGTTTGTTTGTTTGTTGTATTTATTTTTAAACAGTCAGCGAAATTGTGTGAAATCATGTTTTGCGATGTTACAATGTAATATCTTAGTCCAGCAAGCTTGACAGCAAACTTTAGGGTGGAAGGACCAAGGGGCCATTTCAAGTGTGGTGGGTGTAGCACTTGCAGCATCACTACTGAATGTAGAGAATTTACCAATCCGGTAGACTCAAAGAAATATCACATTAATTCACACACAAATTGCTGTTCAGATCATGTGATTTATGTGTTGCAATGCCCCTGTTATAAGATGTATATTGGAAAAACTACAAGACAACTCCACATTTGATTATTAGAACATAAATCTTGTTTGAAAAGGAAACAACTAGGGGCCCCCTTAGTAGCACATTGTAACATCGCAAAACATGATTTCACACAATTTTGCTGTTTCGTAACTGATCAAATAAAAGAGAATAGAAGAGGAGGCAACAGAGCAAGATACCTCCTCCAAGCAAAACAGCAATGGAGTTTTAGACTTAAATCATTAGAACCTGATGGTTTCAACACTATGATTCAATGGGCAACTTTTTTGTAACAAGGTCTCTTTAAAGCACATCTTGAGTAAGATCCCTTTAAATCTTTTAACCAATAGCAAGACAGGGGAAGGAATGAGCGTCATTATATAGTGGTCGCCATTTTATAACAACCCACGTAACAAAGTGAAACCACGCCGAGTGAAGAGTAAGTTTATGCAGTTCTAAATGGCAGAACTAGACAACAATAGAGTTTCAACAAGTGAAAATCGTAATGCAGAATATCGGAGGTTGGCATTCTATTATTATTTTTTCTATTATTATTTTTTAGTGGCTGATTTATGTTTTGACTTACAGACAATGACAGATGCAGTACGAGGTCATTTTTCCTTAAAAAAGCCAAAGACGGCGAAACGAGACCCCGTCGGAGTAGAACGGAGTGGAACCATACTGCAATATCACGATACTAAGATAAGTGCCAGACACTTTCTGATACAGCAAATTAAAAGTTATGTCTTAGTTTGCACAACAATGAGGTTTTTTAGCCGATGAAGATTCCATCCCGTAAAATCAGAATATAATGTTTTCTGGATCGGGAATTCAGAAGCTTTTTCCTCCATCAATATATGATAGTTGTAGCCATGCCATTCACAGCCATTCTTTAAAATTTAAGTAACATGTTGTATTTATTTACCGTGTTTTTGAAGAAATTTATCCAAGGCAGTATATAGCAAGCATAACCCTAAGACAGACAATAAACAATTAAGGGGTCCTTCTATTAAGGTGCACTACTGGATTAGTGAGTGCTAATTATTAGCGTGTGATGAATCTGTTAGCCCACCTTAGATAAAGGACCCCTAAAGCATTAAAAGTATGCACAAAACAGTACACATTATGGTAAAATATGCTACGTACAATGCCAATGCAATACATATTAGATACATCTTAATAGATAGCGTAGAGGATAAGTAGAAGTAAAACAGAGACAGATAAGATAAGATAGAGTAACAAGAGTTAGATAGAACGTGAGAGTGACTACCTTATGGAAAAAACCTGGCGGGCTCAAACCATGGGTTAAATAAGTCTGGGAGCCGAAATAGTAGTAAAAAGTATATTTTATTATATTCAGAGATAAGATACAATAAATCGGACTCAACACAGAGCTGTGTTTCAGCAAATAAATGCCTGCTTCAGGAGTTGTTATCTCTATGAACAGATATAGATCATAATATTCAGGCAAAATCATAATTATAATTTAAAACATGAAGTTAAAATCTAAACTTTTCAAATCTTGTGGCTAAAAATCTATCATGAACCATGATTAAACAGGAGCAACTACAAAATTAACAGGTAAATCTAAACATTGAGACAATATATATGAGAACATATGTATAAAAAGAAATATGTATAACATAATAAAAACATTCTTGTATACAATAACATGTCTACTGTCAAGCATGTGCTAGCTGGACCTTTCGGATACACAAAATGTATAGGAGAATTCTACCAATCGAAAAGGCTTGCATGCACATATGTAAAACCACCTATTTACTGAGAAACATTGTGCTAAACCAAACTATGGGCCCTGTTTACTAAGCCGTGCTGTAGGCATGCTAGCATTTCTAATGTGCGCTAATGCTAGAGCTATCAATACATTTCTATGGGTGTTTCTAGCGTTAGCATGTACTAATTTTTAGCGCACACTAAAAACACTAGCGCACCTTAGTAAACAGGGCCCTAAGAGCGTATAACATATACCCTGCTACTGGAGGATTACATAAAGTGGATACTCTATATGGAGTGTAACTAAAAACCTTCATCCATACTCCTTTTCTCTAACTGCGTCTTGGAGTATCCCGTTAGGATCTTGGCTTTCTCTTTCTTTTCCATGTTTTATTTTGTTTGATTTCTATTGATAACCTTTAAGAGTGGACTAACACAGCTACCACACCTCTTTCTTATGGAAAAACTGCACATAGATTTAGAAAAGATGCACAAAAATGACCTCAGCTAGGTTATCGTGTGGTAAGCAAGTTCTGCTACCGTATGTAGGCTACCAAAATCATCTCTGTGAACATTTACCCCATCTGTGATCTGAGGTAAATGGATGCTGACTAATAGTATTGGGCTATTTCTGATTTGGGTAATTAGTATGAAAAAAGAGAAAGTAGTCATAACAATATGTCTATTATAAAGGTTTGTATTTTGCTTTTGACTAGAAATGAGTTTATAAACAGTAGGCACAGTTGAAAAATGAGTGTTAAATTTTCCATATGCTCATACACTACATTTCTCTCCTGTTAATTAAAGGTCATTAGAGGTGTTGAATAAAACCCTGCAGCTGATCCTGTGAAGTATTTGCCACGCAAGGAAAACACTTGTCACCTGTGGTATTGTACAGCACATAATCAACAGTAATTAGCAAATTGTTCAGCAGAATGGTACCGCAGAGGCAGCCATTAACATATTTATATATTGAAGCGCATGGTATGTTTTGCAAACATGGCATCCAACAAGAAACTGGATAACTTACAGAACACTTCATTCTGGTGCTAGACACAAATGAACAGAACCACTCCCTTGTCCTCCCCTAAAACAACTATTTCAGAACTTCCTGGTAGAAAGCAGCTCAAGCAATATTTATTTATGCATTTGTTTATTTGCAGTCTGTGAATCCTCTAGCACATTCTTGACTAGGCCTGATAGACACACTCCCACATTAAGGTATGCTGCCAGCTGCTTTATGAAGGACAACAATGTGATTAAAAGGGTGCCATACAATACAGCAAGCTAATTAACAGAACCACAAATAATGTGCTTTGTAAATGATTGATGTGCCAAATTAAAATCAACATCTGATCCTTTCGGTCTGCCATGCACTCTTTCAATTCCAATTAAGCCTGATGGGAGACCTTGAATGGTACTGATTTTCAGGCTTCCATTAATGATTTTTCACTGATCTACCAATCAATTGGAGCTGTTATAAAAGCAGAGGTTATTACTGGTACTGCCAAGATTTTGTGAATTGCATGCAGACTGTTGAGTTTGAAGTGAGTCACTTGAATCATTGAATTTTAGCAGATCTGCTTAAATATTCAAAACTAAACCTATCAATTGAAAGTTTGGTGCATTATATTTTAAGTTACTTTGATTAACTGAATATAGTCACAATTTATTTGTGAAAATAATGTGTGTGTGTACGTATATATGCACTGTGACAACACTCCTGGTCACCAGCATTTCTGAGTAGCAGCTCAGGAGCCAGCCCCCCTTGAGTTAGGGGACAAGTATTAGTCACTACTCTTCAGAGCTAAGTAGTGCATTTTTTCTAGTGAAAACAGTGCCGATACTCAAAATGCCAGGCCACCCTTCAGTGGTGGGGTTATCACTAATGGACCCATCCCACAATAGCCAGGCCCCCTGCAACCAGTCACAGAATCTATGACAAGGCAGAATTGATGTGTAGAGCCTGAGCTCTTTAATTAAAACTTGGAGACCATGGGTCAATTTTAACAGACAATAGAAAAGGTGGCGGTACTCAGTACCCCCAAGTATGCCTTCAAAAAAAGCCCTGGAGCTAAGACTTGTCTCTAATAAAAAACTTGGAACTTGGAATGATTTCATAGAACAAAATGACTCTTCTGATGCCCTATGATCTAGAGCACAATAAGATCTAGAGAATACAAGTAAAGGGCAACTCTATCCCCCCTGTTTACTAAAGCTTAGCTCAAGTTATCTGCAGCAGGGCCCATTGTATTCCTATGGGACCTGCTGCAGATAACTCAAGCTAAGCTTTACTAAATAACCTTCTATAACAGGAACACAGGCACCTACTTTCCTTTATAGAATGCTAGACTAACTGCATTTTTATACACTCAAAAAAGTTAGGCATTTAAGCCAGTCATAGAGAAGATATAAAGGTCCACACCAAAATGTCATAGATACATGTACAACTTTTGCTTATAAGTAGAAAACTTGCCCATTCTCTACCCATGCATATGCTCCCTGAAAATACCTGCTCTGTAAGTGAAGTGGACATTTGCAGAATAGAACTTATGCAGAATTTTGGCATTTATTGCAATAGACATGTAAATATTAGCATCTATGTTTTAGAATCACCATCTCAGAATCAAAATAGGGGGGTAGGGAATCCACCTCGGTGGATGAACAACAAATCCCACGGAGAGAAAACACACAGAAGAAGTGGGAAGTGGACCAATAACTCCAGAAACTGGGGCAGCTGTGTTGAACAATAAACAAACTTTAATGCAGACTCGGCACAGATCTGTGTTTCGGCCACAAGCCTGCCTCAGGAGTCAATTAGAAATAGTACCAGTTCATCACGGTCTTACCTGAATCTCCATTGCCCAAATTGCAAAGGACTAAAATACAAGACAACCCATGCGTCCAACATCTCTTACATAGGCACACGCCTGTGGAACGCATTGCCACAAGTGGTGAAAACAACTTATGATTACCTAAAATTCAGAAAGTCATTAAAGACTAACCTATTCGGAAGGGCATATCCGAATGACCCAACTTAAATGACTCAACCCTGCAACACTTCACTATTAAAGATTGTATTGGACATTAATGAACTCTTTTACCTCAATCCAACTTGATTGAATCTTATCTTCCCTATCCCAATACAACATTTTGTACCTATCCCGTACCGGATTTGGCGAATGCCTTCATGGTATTATGTAAGCCACATTGAGCCTGCAAATATGTGGGAAAATGTGTGATACAAATGTAACAAATAATAATAATAATTAGTGGTCTGTATTCGGGTGTATAATCCTGGTATAAAAGGGGTCTTCAATTTTACAATCTAAGCATAAAATTGTGCGCACAAGATTACAGAATGAGGGGATATATGTCCAGTTTTATTGTTCTTGTTTCTTTTTTGCTTTTGACATGGTGGTTTGAGGTTGATTGAAACTGCTTTTTTCAATTTCAGCTGAAATCAAAACTGCCACTGAAACTGTCTGAAAGCTTTCAGCAGAAATCAAAACTGCAGACAAAATTCATCACCTGGTTTTATCCAAAGTTGAAACTTAAAACTGAGGTTTGTTTGGTTGTGTGAACGTGAATCAGTGAGGACCACGGGATTGTCAGAGCTTGTAATCTGTATCCCTCTGCTAAACCCACGGCACCCAAAACAGAATATAATTTAAATAATAAAAGACTGTATTTTACCTCCAAACAAAATAGCCTCCACACACAAGACTATAAAAAGTAACTCCCTCCCCCCCCCCCCCGACCTTACAATCCTTGGTGGTCTAGTGGTATGGTCACGGCAGAAGCGATGCCTCAGTTATGGCAACCATTTTCAGAGAAGAGCTGTAATGGGCAGGAGTAACTGGGGATCGCCCCTGTCCCAACTATACCCATATATGACAGGTATTATAAGATGGCCTGGGAGGGGGGGGCAATTCCTTGTCAGGAGGGAGGGAGATAAGCAGGACAAGCACAACTTTTTCGTTTCCACCAAAAACACAAGGTCAATTTCTTCTCAAACTGAAAATTAAAATAACCTTTCTGCTGAAACTGAAACCAGGCAAAAAAGGACTTTGAGCCAGTTTGATCATCAAAACAAAACTGAAACCAACATTTGGCTGGCCTCTATTGGGTTCTTTCCCTCAGTTTATGGGCTTACCAACATTATGGTCATGTAAGGATTATTTCTTGGTTGTTTTGCATCACATGTGACTGGATTATGTGCTGGATGCCAGGTAGCCATGGTGCCTGCTACCCAGGGTAATTTTGTTTTAGATGGATATGAGATAATAGAGTCTGTCAACTCCCATATATAAATAGGAGCACTAACTCCTGCCCTTTGTAAGCACTTTTCTTTATCTAACCATTTGGCAATATGCTGCACACTCTTCAAAATTTCTTTGTCACACAGGCACCTCACCAACCGCTTACCCTTCCCTTTTAAATCCTCACATTTTCCTCTCTGAGTCTCCCTTCTCACCTTCATCTCCCCACCAGAGGTTAATCTCTCCTACAAAGAATCCAACTCTCCACAAGTAGAACCACTCTCCATCCTTGAGAGTCTCTTCAGGTAACATGTGCACCACAGCCTTCTATGTCCTGGAGAATCCTTCTACTACCTGATCTTGAACATTGTGCACTGAGGACACAACCTGTAACCTCTCATAGTAACATAGTAACATAGTAGATGACGGCAGAAAAAGACCTGCATGGTCCATCTAGTCTGTCCAAGATAAACTCATATCTTGAATTTGTACCTGTCTTTTTCAGGGCACAGACCGTATAAGTCTGCCCAGCAGTATTTCCCGCCTCCCAACCACCAGTCCCATCTCCCATCACCGGCTCTGGTACAGACCGTATAAGTCTGCCCTCCCCTATCCTAGCCTCCCAACCACGAACCCCTCTTCCCCCCACCTGCTCTGCCACCCAATTTCAGCTAAGCTTCTGAGGATCCATTCCTGCTGCACAGGATTCCTTTATGCATATCCCACGCATGTTTGAATTCCGTTACCGTTTTCATCTCCACCACTTCCCGCGGGAGGGCATTCCAAGCATCCACCACCCTCTCCGTGAAAAAATACTTCCTGACATCTTTTTTGAGTCTGCCCCCCTTCAATCTCATTTCATGTCCTCTCGTTCTACCGCCTTCCCATCTCCAGAAAAGATTTTTTTGCGGATTAATACCTTTCAAGTATTTGAACGTCTGTATCATATCACCCCTGTTCCTCCTTTCCTCCAGGGTATACATGTTCAGGTCAGCAAGTCTTTGGTCATACGTCTTGGAACGCAAATCCCATACCATTCTCGTAGCTTTTCTTTGCACCGCTTCCATTTTTTTAACATTCTTCGCAAGGTACGGCCTCCAAAACTGAACACAATACTCCAGGTGGGGCCTCACCAACGACTTGTACAGGGGCATTAACACTTCCTTTCTTCTGCTGATCACACCTCTCTCTATACAGCCTAGCAACCTTCTCGCTACGGCCATCGCCCTGTCACACTGTTTCGTTGCCTTCAGATCCTCGGATACTATCACCCCAAGATCCCTAGCCCCCTCAGTTATGACTGCTGAATTTCAACCACCAATAATCCCCTTCCTAGCTGACCTCCAACTATGCTCCATCTGTACCAACTCCTTCTCCAAGAAATGGACTGGAACCCTCAATATCCTCTTCCATATGCATGCTATCTCAAGGTGCCAGTACTGATCTCTTGCTTCTTGCTGGCTTTTCTGGGGAGCCATTACACCCACATGCCTCTTCAACCCCAACCTTCAACTAAGCCTCTTCAAGCTCCTCACCTTAAAATCCACTATCCACTACCCACCCTACCCACTACCTTCTACAGTCAATAAACTCTCCTCTCTTACCCCAGAAAACCACCACCAGAATCATAACAATTGCCCTATAAATCCTGAATTGAAATCATTACATTATATTAAGTATAATGTTATAGCCCACAGCTACCAACAAGTTCAGTGTGGATAACAATCAAAAGAAATCTGAAGAGTACTTCAAAGAATATACAATTCCACAGGCAACAGAGAAACCTCCCCCCCCCCCCAAAAAAAAAAAAACTCATAGTATCAGTCAATTAGGACTTAAAAGATGTTTTCTAAAAGGAAAAGACTTCAGCAGCTTATGGAATTGTCGGTAATCTCCAATTTGTCTAAGAGGGGAAGATAAAGAATTCCAGCATGAAGATGCTTGATAATATAGAAAGAGGCTTTAAAAGTCAAATACTGTAGCTTTCACGTTATGAACAGAAGGGAAACCAGGTTTTTTTTGTGGATCTAAAGTGCCTTTCCTTCAATAAAGAAAGAAGATCAACCATATAGATTGAAACATTCTCATGAAAAGCTTTAAAAAACATAGAGGATACTTTGAATTAGAGTCTAGCCTTGATTGGTAACCAATATAATTATAGTAGAAGAGGGATTATAGGCTCATACTTATCGGCTACAAAGATTATTCTTATTGTATCATACTGTACTCTCTGCAATTTGACTTTCAGAGCTTTTGAGCAGCCAATATATAGAGAATGACAATAGTCCAGTTGAGAAAGCATTAATGATTGAACTAGCAGATGACAAATTTCCAGCTTAGTCAAATTCCTAGATGCAACCTACTGAGTCCTAGTCTAGCAGTCCAATGCAGTGGAAAGAGAGCAAAACAGACCCACCTCTCCCAATGAACAACCTTTCCAATAGTCCATAGCCTTAAACCTGTTTCCCAAGTCAATCCTGGAGTACTCCCTTGACAGTCAATTTATTTATATATACTACCTCCCCCTACTCTGAAAAGAGTGAAACCTTTTTTCCCAATGGAAGTATTCCACAAACTGGTGCAATCACTAGTACTAAGCCATCTGGATTACTGTAACTCCATTTACGCAGGATGCAAAGAAAAAAACATTAAGAAACTCCAGACTGCCCAAAATACTGCAGCTAGACTCATATTTGGAAAGGCAAAATATGAGAGTGCTAAACCCCTCAGAGACCGAATTGTATTCAAAATCTGTACCTTAACTCATAAAATCATCCATGGAGAGGCCCCATCATACATATCTGTTACGCTCTGCTACACTTCTCCAGGATGGGTTGGTTTCTGTTTCCTAACCTAGCAGCCGTCATCCGGGTTGGATCATGGACAGCAGCCATCTTGGCTAGCTCAGGAGGGGGCAGCCATCTTGGAGTAACGAGGTCAGGAAGGAAGCCCACATTTGGATGTAGGCACCTCTGCTGATTGGGGCAGCCCTCTTGGAACAGCTGCTCATGGTTGAGCCTAATTCCTGCTCTATTTAAAGCCCTGTTTCCAGTCCTTCCATGCTTCGGCTTCTATTCGCTTAGAGGTTGTGGTCTTCATCTGTTCCAGTGTTTTCCTGTGTTCCTGACCTTGGATTGTTTACTGACACGCGTTGTGTTGCTGCCTGCCCAGACTTTTGGATTGCTCTCTGTTTTGCTGCTTCACTGACTCTTTGCTCCTGGACTGTGTCTGCCTGCCTGCCAGCCTGCCAGCCTGGTCAGCGGTTGTGCAACCCCGCTGGTTCCAGAAGTCCTGGTGGCCGCCTGCACCTGGGGGCTCAACTCCCAGGGAACAGTAGTCGCTCCTCAGGTGAAGCTAGGGGTTGTCTGGCTGCCTGATCGAGTGCGATACCACTTCATCTTCGCCGTGCTCAGTCGGGACACAAGGGCTCACATTCACCAGGTCATAACAATATCAGACCTAATTGACTTACCAGCATGAAATATCAAAAGTTCATCACGTACCTTCCTAAACCTGCACTACCCTAATTGCAGAGGACTTAAATACAAATCAGTAGACGCATCTACCTTCACATACCTCTGTACAAAATCATGGAATAAACTACTGAATACTATAAAAACAATACATGACTTAACAGCTTTCTGGAAGTTACTGAAGATGCACCTGTTTGAAGAGACTTACAATAAGAATCCTCCTTATTGACGATTCCAATCTATATCTGAACCAACTAATATCGATACCTTCTAATCTGATTGTTAATCATATTATCATTACTGATCATTATATCTTACCTGTTATTACTTTTATGTTATGTATATCATTCTACTGACCCTATTTACCTAATTTCTTACACAGTAATATGTAAACCTATGTTTATGATAATGCCTTTGCAACATAATGTAAGCCACATTGAGCCTGCAAATAGTTGGGGAACTGTGGGATACAAATGCAGCAAATAAATAAATAAATATGCAGATCTCTTTCATACATATTCATTGTTGATATTTTAAAAACTTGACTGGCAAGGGGGGTACTCCAGGACCAACTTGGGAAATACTGCTCTAAGCCATGTGGCAAATCCATCTGAGATTTAATTGATTGTACCTTTTCCTCACCGCACACCCTGCCTTGAGTCCATACTATCATAGAACCCTGACCATCACCTCACAGCAAAAGATCAGCCCACACATTAAACAATAAAAGTACTAACACAACCATCCCGCCTACTGCAACCCACTCTAAATATCCAGACCCACCTGAACCTGCAAAATTACCAGCTGTCCAAAGCAAAAATCACAACAGATATCTCTGAGATAAAAGCGCTCACATACAATGCACCAGTCTTAACTCTCACCTTCTCCCAGTGCACCAGATTGTAGCTCATGAACCCAGCTTTGCCTTTGGCTCCACTTATGTCTCCAACAGCCAAAGGCAAAGCCTTGTCACCCAGAATCAGGGCATCCACTCTGAGCCCTTATTACCCTACCCTACCCACACCTATCTTTAACCCTACAAAGGAACAGTGAATGGGGCTAAGGGGTTTCACCTTATATGCACATAGCTTTGACTACTGCCCCTCAGGTTTTGAAGATTTTTTTTTATAAAATGGTTGTTACCACTTCATGTGTCACAAAAGTCATATTTTTTTTCAAATACACTTTATGTATTTTACAAAAGGCACTATATTTAGTGAGCCTTTTGTAAAATACTTTGCAAATTTTGAACATCCTGACTTGGATCCCTTTTCTGATCTAAATGGTTTATATAACGTTTTATCTGTGGTAATACTGTCCTTTACCTACTGGAATCCCATGTTACTAAACCTCTGTGGTTTGTATCTATACAAAATATATAAAATTGGACTAGATGTATGAGTGTGTATGTTTTTGTGTCCTATTATACATTTTTATGGGATCATTCTGGAAGGAATAGAATTGTGGTGATTTTTTTTAGTTTAATTAATAAAATATCAAAAGTCAGGCAAAGGACCCAAATATTATTTAAGGGGGTAGGTTGGGGGTGAGGGCAGCATCAGAGCTGAACGCTCACCTGGGCACCTAATACTCATATAGCCACATAGGTTGCAGAACTGAGATTTTGGCTGAAAATAAAGAAACTGTGGCTGTGTTTTATGCTTCACTCTTGGGAAGGGACGTCAACTCCCTATCAGAAATAACTGATGGTAGTGCTACCTCACAGTGTCCTAAGGCATGATTCTGCTGAAGCTATGCAAAATCTCACTGCAAATTCTGCTGTTCACTGTGAAGCAAATGTTGCTCAGACATCTGGCTCATGAATGCAACATTAACCTCATACATCACTTGCAACATGGCTACCTGTTCAGCCTGCTGATTCTTTCCAGTAGTCACAAGAGCATCTAATAGATCAGATTATAGCTCCAGATGAGCCTTCAGATATTTATCACATATTATAAAAAGTGGGCACACACAAAACACTTTTACACCTCATAACCCTTACGAGAAAAACTACACTGGCTCCCACTAAAAGAACGCATCACGTTCAAACTTTGCACTTTAGTCCATAAAATCATCCATGGTAACGCCACAGCCTACATGTCAGATCTAATAGAACTACCACCCAGGAACGCAAAAAAAATCTTCCCGCACACCCCTCATTCTTCATCCTCCCAAGTGTAAGGGTTTGAAATACAAATCAATGCATGCATCTACCTTTTCCTATACGAGCACGCAGCTCTGGAATGCGCTGCCACATAACTTGAAAACGGTCTATGAACTGACCAATTTCCGCAAACTATTAAAAACCCATCTCTTCGACAAGATATATCACAAAGATCAACATGTGTAACTGTATAATCTTTTGAACTTCTAGTACTGTCTTATAATGTCTTTTGCTTTAACACCATTATGTAATTCACCACCATGTAACACAAACCCTCTGTAAACCTAATGTATATTCACTTCTATTTCCAGTACCCATGATGTATTGTAAGCCACATTAAGCCTGCAAAGAGGTGGGATAATGTGGGATACAAATGCAATAAATAAATAAATAAAATAAACATAGATATTGTTAGAGGAAAAGTGTGATATGCACATATACTTTATAAATACAAGTATATACATACAGGGGTAAATTCTCAAAGATCACCAAAATTTAGTTGCCAGGATGATGCACATAAAAACATAAGAATAGCCATACTGGGTCAGACCAGTGGTCCATCTAGCCCAGTAACCTGCTTCCAACAGTGGCCAATTCAGGTTACAAGTACATGACATTATCCCAAATAGTAGCAAGATTCATGTTGATGTAGTATATCTAGATTTTCAGAAACCTTTTCTCAAAGTTTCTCATGAGAGACTCCTGAGAAAATTACAAAGTCATGGGATAGGAGGTAATGTCCTTTTATGGATTAAGAATTGGTTATTGGACAGAAAACATATGGGAGGGTTAAATGGCCATTTGTTTCTCAGTGGAGGAGGGTGAATAGTGAAGTACCACAGGGATCTGCACTGGGACCGGTGTAAATAAAATATTTATAAATGACCTGGAAATCTGAAAAATGGGTGAGGTGATTAAATTTGCAGATGGCACAAAACTATTCAAAGTTGTCAAAACACATGTGGACTATGAAAAATTGTAGGAAGACTTTAGGAAGCTGGAAGACTGGGCATCAAAACGGCAGATGAAATTTAATGTAGCGTAGGAGTATTTCTCTGTGATCTCACCTTTGCTGGTCTGGGGCCTATACACGCCTGAACCATTCTGTTATAAAAATATGGATACTTCTGCCTTGGAAGAATGAAGGAGAGAGACATAGATGGCTCCAGGAGTATGGGATCCAACAGGGAGGTTTGCATGCCATCTCATAACAGTTTCTTTGCTGTACCAAAGGCCATTCTTCATGACCATGAAGCTGGCTGGACATTATTACACCATCTGTGATTGGTCTCTAGGTATCATTCGACCCTTGGATGCCAATGTTGGACTAAAGAAGGAAAACAGAAGGAAGAAGACTAGAAAAGTTGCCGGAGGTTAGAAGGCTCTGAGAGTGAGAGCAAGAGACTGAGTTCCTAAAACACCAGTGAACTGCAGACCTTGTAATAAACTAACAAGGTTAGCTCAGCTACAATATACAGCCTTACCAAAAGACTATGCCATCTGTATCCAGAATACAGACCTTGGACTTTATTCCTGGACTGAGAGACTCGCTGAGGCTTCAGCTTGAATCTCCAAGGAGGAATCCGCTTCTTTACCATTGGAAGTCCGCCAAAACAGATGGAAAGGTGAGATAACTGGATATATTACCTATGGTCATGGGGATTCTTAATAAATCATAATATATTCCATCTGTAGCATTGTTCCTTTCTCCAGCACAGCTAGCTAGCCATAGGGCCAAAGAGGTACGGCTTCCCCTAGAAATGAGTACAGAATAATTAATATTTAGTAGTGTTCTGTCAGCTAAGTACCTCTGGATATATATTAGGAGTATTAGGAGTTGTCCTCTTGAATATACCCGTACAGTAGACAAATGCAAAATGATGCACATTGGGAAGAATAATCCAAATCATAATTACCTGATGTTAGGGTCCACCTTAGGTGTCAGTGCCCAAGAAAAAGATCTAGGTGTCATTGTAGACAATATGTGAATTCTTCTGCCTAGTGTGTGGCAGCACCCAAAAAAGCAAACAGGATGCTAGGAATTATTAAGAAAGGGATGGTAAATAAAATCAAGCGTATATAAAGCCTCTATGTTGCTACTTAGCGCAATTTCACCTTAAGTACTGCATTCAATTCTGGTCATTGTACCTCAAAAAATATAGCAGAATTAGAAGAGGTTAAAAGAAGAACAACCAAAATGATAAACAGGATGGAACTCCTCTCATATAAGGAAAGGCTAAAGAAGTTAGGGCTCTTCAGCTTGGAAAAGAGATGGCTGAGGGGGATATGCTTGAGGTTTTCAAAATCCTTAGTGGTGTAGAATGGGTAAAAATGAATCACTCTTTCATTCTTTCAAAAGGTACAAACATCAGGAGACACTCAATGAAAATAGGAGGAAATATGTTTTCACTCAAAGGATAGTTAAGCTCTGGAACTCATTCCCAGAGGATGTGGTAACAGCAGATAGCATATCTGGGTTTTAAAAAAGGTTTGGACAAGTTAATATAAGAACACAATAACAGGATACTGGGTCAGACCAATGGTCCATCTAGCCCAGTATCCTGCTTCCAACAGTGCACAAGCCAAGTCACAAGTACCTGGCAGAAACCCAAATAGTAGCAACATTTCATGCTGCCAATCTCAGGGCAAGCAGTGGCTTTCCTATGTCTGTCTCAATAGCAGACTATGAACCTTTCCTCTAGGAACTTGATCAAACCTTTTTCAAATCCAGATATGCTAACTGCTGTTTCTACATCCTCCAGCAATGAGTTCCAGAGCTCAACTATTCATTCAGTGAAAAAATATTTCCTCCTACTCCAAATTTAAAGCAGGACTAAAGATATACTTGTTTTTAGCTGCTTTTTGACACATAATCTGCTGATCATCCCATCACCCAGTTATTGTCCATTATGGCCTAACAGCATTTCTTATTTCATCTCTTTATCTCCTTTATCTTCATTTCCTTAAATCACATTTTTTTCTCCTTATTTTTTCTATCCCTCTTGATATTACTGTAGTTCCTTTCACTTTTCCTGTTTTTAATTGTTTTAAACTGTTGCCCTTGAAGAGTGGTGTATTCAAAATAAGAAACCTTAAAACATTTGGTCTTATTACAGGTGACCCACCTTTTGGACCTAGAATCTAGTAAGCTGCTTAGACAGTAGAAATGTGTGGGTTGTTATTCAGCTGCAACACATAAGAAAAATGGGGTGATTACACTATTCAAACATTCCTTACATGCTATGATGATAGCTCAGTTACATGAGAATACAAGGCACTGAGCTATCTGTGAGGTATCAATAGGTAATTCTCAAGTAGTTATCTGCAGTGTGTATATTTCCACAGAAGATGACCCAGAGTTCTTCCAAACCTTATTTGAACACTTGCAACCATAGGCATGGAAATCTCTCATTCTGGGAGGCTATTGGAATCTCCCCCAGACCCATTTTTAGATTATAAGTCCAATTGCAGGCCCTTCTCCTTTTGAACACACTCTGTCCTTTGACACTATATAGTGGTTATAGCCTGGTGGATATTTGGAGCACGTTGCACACAACTGGAATAGACCATACGTTCTACTCATACCCACATTCAACATACAGCAGAATTGATTATTTTTTATTTTCCAAGGGTTTGGTACTGAATCCCAAGATGTCTTCATCAGGCCATTGTTGATCTTATATCATGCAGCAATTGTTTTTTGTGCTCACCAGTCTACAAGTAAAAACTAAACCCTCCTGTTGGAGGCACAATGCATATGTCTTGGCCAATGAAGCATTCTTGTCTAAATTGCAACAGATTACTCAGATGACATGGAGACCACTCTCCCACTACCTTTTGGGAAGTCTACAAAGCTGTCCTATGTGATGAAGATATTAGTTATGTATCCCAAGACAATGCAGGTTATGCTAAAGCCATCATTGCCCCTGAGGCAGACATTGCTACTCTAGAGCATTCATACATTGCCTTATCATCTCCAACAACCTTCTCTGTGCTGCAGAAAGCTAAATTTGACAATAACCATATACTGATCCAAGAGGCAGGTCATCAAGTTTTTCTACAGAAAGCTCATTATTATACATCTGACTATAAAGCTGGAGTCCTGCTTGTAAGCTGACGAAAATCTAGGGAAGACCACAAACTCATAGTCAGAGTTCACAATGAGTCTGGATGACTTTGTACAGTGGATGTTGATACAGCGCAGTAGTTTGTTTACTTCTATTCTAAGCTCTACTCCTTGGAGTGCCCTGTGAATGTCTGATGGCTGGTTTCTTTTCTTGAGCAATTAGAACATCCATCACTAGCATACACACATGTTTTACAATTGGAGGCCCCTATATCTGACAAGTACATACTGGCTGCAGTCAGGAGTCTACCAACCAGGAAAGAGATGGTCTTTCTGTCGAATTCTACCATATGATGTCTACCTAGGTGACTCTGAGACTCTTTATATTCTTCCAGCATAAAAGAGCCCCTGGGGTGCTAGTGGATCATTTAATAAAGCCATTGTCACTGTTTTGGAAGAACCTGGGAAACACCCTGCACTAGATGTCACTTATCAGCCTGTATCCCTTTTCAGTTCTGATTACATGATCTTTACAAAAATTCTAGCTGACAGAGTGGCTTTAGTATTAGGAACTCTTATTCATCCCAACCAAGTGAGGTTCATGAAAGTGTACTGCATTTTGGACAACATAAGACATTTTCACAATTTCTTACTGGCTACCAGACAACAGAACTCTCTGGCAGAAGCTCTCTCTATTGACACTAAGAAGACATTCAATTGTATTGAATGGCCTTTCCTGTCTGCTGTTTTACACTGATACTTTCCGGACTTGTTTTTTCACTCTTTACCAGACCCATAGCTTTCACATCCTTATTAATGGAGAGCTCTCCGAAGCATTTACCTGCAGCGCGGTACCAGACAGGGATGCCCTTTGTCACCCATACTCTTCAAATAGGCTTTGAAACACCTACTTATGAAGATATGTCAGGATCTATGTGTTGAAGGAATTGGAACTGATGATGTAGAGTGCAATTTGGTTATCTATGAAGATGATGTTTTGTTATTCCTATCCAATCCAGAACAGTCCATATCTGCTGTCATCCAGGTCATTAAGTCCTACTCACTTGTTTCAGATTACAAAATCAATTGGAGTAAGTTCAAACTCATGTCCATGAATAACCACTGTTTGCAGATGGATATCAACCACTTTGACTTCCACTGGGCTAGTGTGGGCATTAAATACCTTGGAATAGAGTTGACCAAGGACATGGATGAAAATGTGAAAATTAGGATGAGCAAGATTGAATCCATTTTATCCTGTGCAGTGAGCGATTGAAGTCCTTCTATTGGTTGAGCCACTTAGACTCCATCAAGATGGTTACAATTCCTCAGATCAACTGTGTTTTAAGGATGTCCTCATATTTATTTTCCAAAATACTTTTATAAGCTGTGCAAAACAACTATATTTAAGTTCCTCTGGCTGAACAAACCCTTCAGGATAGCCACTCACAAGTTAAAGTGGCTGATTTCTACCTTTATCATTTTTCATTCATACTGCAATATGGTCTGCAATGGTTTGATACTGCAGCTGAAACTGTGATTGTCCCAGTGTGGCTACATCTTGAAAGGGTGGTGGCTTGACTGCTCCCATTATCTTTGCTGTGAGCCATAACTCTTCCTTGGACCCTTCAAGATCATTATATGAGCTCTAATAATTATGTGACATTACAATATGTGGATCACTTACAACACAGAAATAGAGTGGGGTGGACGAGTGGCCTAATGGTTAGTGCAGTTGGCTTTGATCTTGGCTACCTGGGTTTGATTCTTAGTGCAGCTCATTGTGACCTTGGGCAAGTCACTTAACACTCCATGGCCCCAGGTACAAAAACTTAGATTGTGAGCCCTCTGGGATAGAAAAAGTGCCTGCATGTAATATGCACAATGTACATCTAGTAGTGTTTGATTCGTAGTAGTTTACAAAAGCTTTGCTGTATCCATCTGGAGGACCTTTCTGCTGAAAATTGATAATATATTGATCTATTTGAAAGCTTGGGCAGGCAGAGGGGTTTGGTATCATCAACAGTTCTGGGGTAAAAGAGATTGCAACACTACAAGTCACTTATTGTATTCCATGCACCCTTTTTTTAAATCAGTGGCTTCAGTTGTAGCATTGTTCCCTGGAGTCTCATCTTTCCAAGAAAGGGAAACCTCCATTTAATTGACTCTGGGTACAAGTAAGCTCTATGGTTATACTACTTATTTCTGTAACAGAACACTGAAAGATTTGCTGTACTTGAAACCTCTTATTATCCAGTCTCAGTGGGACGAAGGAACCCTGACTCCACCAGAATCTACTGACTGGGACCATTATTGGACTTCTGCTATCAGGCCAAATTACGCAGCCAGCTTGATGCAAACTTTATTCTTCCTCACTTACAAGATGCCATGGGCATCATGCAAGCTATACAGAGCTGGGCTACAAGCTTCAGCATTTTGCTGGCACTGTACAAGAACTCTGAATCATGGGCTTCTTGAGTGCCCAGAGATACATCAATTTTGGCTGGTGCTTTGGGATAAGATCAAACTTTTGTTTCCGGCCATTTCTTTCCCCAATTTGTCCATACTCATCTTTTGTTCCTCCCTAAAAAATGTTAAACCCTACACCCCCTGCAAGCAAATTATTTGATATTTTGATATCCTTTGCCTTTCAGCATATCATGAGCAAATTGTAAGCACTCTGGGTCTAATAATGTCACCCTTTGATGGAACTCAGTAATGTTATGCTACAGGTATAAAAGGGCAATGGATTGTAAGTTCAGTAGATTGTCTACCATTGATAGTGTTTGGAAGCTTTGGATGGAACTGCTAGAAGCAGGGTCACCATAGTTTGTCTTTGTTGCATGGTCAGCCACTTGTATATCTCTCCTTTAAGCTAGGAGTGGCCTAGTGGTTAGGGTGGTGGACTTTGGTCCTGAGGAACTGAGTTCAATTCCCACTTCAGGCACAGGCAGCTCCTTGTGACTCTGGGCAAGTCACTTAACCCTCCATTGCCCCAGGTACAAATAAGTACCTGTATACAATACGTAAGCCGCATTGAGCCTGCCATGAGTAGGAAAGCGTGGGGTACAAATGTAAAAAAACAAAAACTCAGTAATGTTATGCTACAGGTATAAAAGGGCAATGGATTGTAAGTTCAGTAGATTGTCTACCATCAATAGTGTTTGGAAGCTTTGGATGGAACTGCTAGAAGCAGGTTCACCATAGTTTGTCTTTGTTGCATGGACAGCCACTTGTATATCTCTCCTTTAAGCTACCCCCCCCCCCCCCCACACACACACACACGATTGGGTTCAGTTCTTGTGGGTGCCATACCTTCTTGTAAGATAGATAGAGAGATACTTCACAGACAGTTTATTCTATAGTTTGTTTTTTTGTTTTTTTCTCTCCTTTGTACTGTTATATGCAAAAATTAATAAAAAGATTTCACTTAAAAAACCCCAAAAGATTTAGAGAAAGCACATAGGCAGTTAGCACCCAATACTGATCACATAAAGTGCTTTAAAATATGAAACTTCTAATGAAGTGTTCCTCACTGCAAAGCCTGGGGGCCAATGGCAGCTGCCAGAGATCTCTGTGGTACCCCAATTATTTTCTGTTTTTCTTTCCTCTATTATGCCTCTCTACCCAGGCTCAAGTCAGAAAGGGGAAAGTGGATGGCGGGAAGAGCTGCATGCTTGAAGGACAAGGCATAGAACATAAGTGTTGCCATACTGGATCAAACAAAAAAGAATGCATTTGGAAATACAATCTCGAGGATACCCCCCTCCTCCAATGAAGTTTGAAGGTGGGCTAGTGGGGATGGATGTCATTGACACACACTGGTCAGCAGTGTTGTGGCCCTGCATGGGAAGATATTTGGCAGGTCTTCTTCAGCTGACTAGAATCCAAAGTGGCCCCAGCTTAAAAACTAATGAAGATCATTGCCCTAATGTATAAAAAGATTTAGGTTATATTGTACCCATCTCTGTTCTGGATGTTTCCTAGTAAGATATATTCTGAACAATTTCCAAACAGCTTCCACAGTACAATTGCTTAAAATAAATAATCTGTCGTGCCCACCTATGAAGTAACAAAGTGAGCATCCAGTTCCTTCTGACATGTGCTGAAGTTATAGTGCCTTTTCCTAAAAGTGTATGACGAGCTGACATGAAAGAAAAGAACTAAGAAATCAAGCAAGTTGAGCAGGAAGAAAAGGCAAAGTGTGCCAAGAAATTCACAAAGGATGCAAGGCAGATGATGAAAAAGCAATGATCATTGGGAGATCTACAAAACAAGCTGTCTGTACCACCACTTTTAAGTTTGAACCTTCAGTAACTTGCAATGACAATTATGTCAGTTGTGTTACTGCAATTTCTTTTGATTAGCACAGATCCAAACTCCAGGATGATGTCACAGAGCTCCTAAGAAACAATTCAGCTTAGTTTAAAGTTGTGGTAAAATATAGCATTTTACTACAGCTTAGTTTACCATGAGAGTCACCTATCTGTGATAAGTCAATACCTGCACATCAGTAACTCCAGCAATAAAAGGATAACAATTTGCAATCAACCTTGGAAATTGTGTTGTTCTGCTTGCTGGAAGCACTGGATCACTAATTTGTGCAGCTTAGGGGTTCTATTACTAAGTGTCTACTCATGCCCAACGTGCGCCAAAATGGAGTTATCACCCGACTTCCACGTGGCTCTTGCGGTAATTTCATGTTTGGTGCACATCCCATACATGCATCTGAAAAATAGTTTTTATTTTTGGACATGCATAACGAACGCTGGCCAAGCGGCATTTGATGCGCGTAGGTCATTACCGCCTGGATTCTTTACTGCTAGGTCAATGGCTGGTGGTAAGATCTCAGACCCAAAATGGACGCATGGCAATTTTGATTTTGCCACACGTCCATTTTCGGCAAAAAAAAAGGCCTTTTTCACAGGAACACTGAAAAATGGATTGTCACGTGCCCAAAACCCGCACCTATAATACTGTAAGCCATTTTTCAGCGTGTCTTTGTAAAAGGACCCCTTAGTGATCCCAGGAAACCTTTCTTAAAAGGGCTGTAGTTCCATAAATAGAAGAGTACTCCCCTTCCCCTTTCTTCTGTAGATGTCTCTGTAGGCCTCCCTGGACTCTCCAAAAACTCACTCCACCCCTTATAATCCTTCCTTGGCCTTCTTTGATCAATCCTTTGTGGTCTAGGGGGTTTGGGGCGTGAGGGGTCTCCAGTCGCTTCTGCCCCTGCCAGTGCCAGGTTCAAAATGGTGCTAGCAGAAAAAAAAACTTCAGCTCTGACCTGGTATTACTTTTCCTACAAATAATTCAGCTTGCAGACTTAAATGCAAGCTGGGCTATTCAAGTTATGTAGTGATGAGATATTCTGCATCTCATTATTATGCACCCTGTGGTGACTAACAAAAGGAAAGTAGCAAACGATTTTATCGTTTAATGCATGTTGACAATTATAAACGTTATTCCCCTAATGCACATTAGTAACTACCCCCCCCCCTCTTAGGGGCACTTTTACTAAGCTACATTAGGCACTAAAACATACCTAACGCAGCATAAAATGGCATTCCTTGGGATGTGCTCAGGCATCCTGCAGTAACTGCCAAATCTGCACATGCTAACCGCACACTAAAAAATATTTTCAACTTTTTTTTTTTAATTTGAGGGTGCATACCAAGGGCAGAGAGTGGGCATTCCAGCACAACTACATCACCGTGTGGTAACTGGTTAGCACAGGAATACTGCATGAACCCTTACTTCCTATAAAAAGGGTGGCGGTAAGTGCTCATTCGGTAATTAATAAAAATGGCCATGCATTAATGGCTTTATAGAAAAACTAGTAAAAAAAAGGCCCGTTTCTGAAAGAAATGAAACGGGTGCTAGGAAAATGATGATGTAATTGCAATTATGTTGTTAACAGAGCCATTACCAAAAATCAGGGTATATAATGAGTAATATTGTGTTTTTTAGAAATTTGTATGTATAGTATTTTTAAAAATAGACAGTAAGCAGAATGTAAATAACTTTAATTGCAAACATAATGCTGGTTTAGATTTTTAAAATTTCGTTATAAACATTTTTTGTGTAAACTTTGTCAAAATGACTGTTTTGTCAACAATGAAACGGGCCCTAGCAAGGCTCTTGTGTAAGCATTTTTTTCTCTCTCCCCTGCCCGTCCCGTGATTCTCTCCTCTCCATTCATGTCCATCGGTATGTTCTGTTTCTGTGTGAGAGGCATGGTATTTGAAAGGCTGTATTTGAATGTGTATGTGTGTGTGTGTGTGTGATGGGGGGTTGTGTATTGTGCTATCCCTGTGAGCAAAGGTGGCCACTCCACTCCAGTCCCTCTACTTTGGGAGCTGCATATGAAAAACTGGCAGTGTGCTTGCATTATGTACTATTGGACATATGTATCACAGCAGGCCTGTAATAAAGTTCATATAGAAAAAAAGGCTATAGCTGCCTAGCAAGGCTCTCGTGTAAGCGTTTGTTTCTCTCTCCCCTGCCCTGCCCTCCCCTCTCATGCCCTCCATGTCCAGCAATTCTCCTCTTCCCTGTCCTCCCATCCATGTCCTGCGACTCTGTCCTCTCTATCCATGTCCATCTGTATTTTCTGTTTATGTGTGAGAGGCAGTTTCTGGGGAGAGAGGCATGGTATTAGAAAGGCTGTATTTGAGAGAGAGAGAGAGAGAGAGAGTGAGAGAGAGTGTGTGTGTGAGAGAGAGTGTGTGTGTGTGAGAGAGAGAGAGAGAGAGAGAGAGAGAGAGAGAGCACAGTTCCGTTAAACAAACCTATTGTCTTCCCTTCCCCTTTGCTTGTTCAACTTCAGAAACCAAAACCTACTTCCATAATGGCCCACAGACAACATTTTACATGTCCCAGCTGCTTGCTAAAAGAATTGTTTACTGGACATTTAAAATGCCTGGGAGGAGGAAGTGGGAGTCAACTTGCTGATTTGTACCTGAAAGCTCTGGCTGGCTTCCGTAACGTTCCGTTCGTAACATCTCCTGACGTCAGCCAGCCTCCAGCGTTCCCTTCCCTCTCACTGTTCCGCCCTCAGACATCATTACATTTTGACGCAAGGGCAGGGCAGTGAGGGGGAATGGAACGCTGGAGGCTGGCTGACGTCAGGAGATGGTTACGAACGCAGGCAGAAACATTGGAACGTTGCAGGAGTAAATTATTATATTAGATATCAACTAGGTAGTAAACACTGACAAAAACTCCCTAATTTAAAAAAAAAAAAAAAGAACACTTCAAGGGACAAAAATTCATGATTCCCAATAAAATAGACTTAAACTAAATGTCAAAAGGTACAGAGGGCATTAAAGCTAGCCAAAAATCTATACCAGTTCCCCCCAAAACACTCAAAAAGTTGTACACACCAAGGACTCTGTTTATTAAGGTGTGGTCATGTTTTTAGCACGTGTACAAAATTAGGGCACACTAACTGTGTAGGCGCCCATAGGAATATTGTGGGCACCTACACAGTTAGCATGTGCTAATGGTTAGTGCGCGCTAAAAGCACTAGTGTGCTTCTAGCGCAGATTAGTAAACGGGGCCACAAATCAGAAAAGGTCTTGCAGTCCTGAAAGTACTCCAAGCTAGTAACAGAGCCTGCTTTCTCTCCAGAAGCCATCCAGCAAACCAAGGTGGAACCCAGAGGCCCCCTCCCCCATGGTATAAAATCCACAGTTCAGGAAGGAACAGCTTTAATGCCCTCTGTACCTTTTGAATTTGTTAAGCCTGTCTTATAGGGGATAATGGGTTTTCTCCATTGAAGTGTTTGTTTAAATTAGGGAGGGTTTTTTCCCCCCATTTGCTCCTTTTTTTCTGATGGAAACCTGTGACTCCTCCATTAAGGATAGTAAATGTGATGTATATTTGCATCCTGGAGCTTTGTGCTTTCCTTTTTAATTGCTGTTGTGTATTGTGTGCCTTAAGTAAATATTATATTGTGATGAGGTGGGAGAATCCAGGCCCGGTAAGATAAGGTGTGGGGCCAAACTACATGTCCCAAATGGTATTAGGAAGGGGAGGCAGGAAGGTGCACTCAAAAACCTGCCAGGGACTGCACATTGGGGAGGTGGAAGGGAAGAGTGGAGGGAGCTGCCGCTATGGAGCAGTGATGAGAAGACTCAATTTCCGTGGGTCAGAAATCAATACAAGATACCTTCCACCTGCAAGGGGGTGGGGCGAACTAACCGGCAGGCTGTGAAGGAGCCAGAGTTAATGGAGTTTTTGGAGGAAGGAGAGGGAGAGAGTACAGGATTGCCAGGTTTGGAGGAGCAGTTGGATATGGACTGTGATTGTACTCTGGTGGAGGGTTGCAGAGGTTTGAGGGCAGTGGGTGGTCACAGGAGTCATGTAGCTGTGTAGAGGGAGGTGTACTGCCATCCTGCAGCCACTCAAAAGAGAAGACTTTAAAAACCGAAACCAGGAGGACTGAACTGTGGACTGGGATTTATGGGGGGGGGGGGGGGGGGGGGGTTGCTTTTGCTGTGGTTTCTTTTTCTTTTAGAAACTGCTTAGGATATTGCCTAAGTGAATGGAGATGGGATAGGGAAGGAGAAGAGAAGAATAAACAGACTTGTACTAAAAACTGTGTTGCCTGGAAAGACTGGATACATGGACTGCTGGCGGGAAGATTAGGATTGTTGAAAATCCTGGAGTTTTGGAAACTCAGAAAGGAGGATTACTGGTGAGCCGGCCACCACCCCAGAGGGATTGCGACCAGGTTATTACAATATATATAAAAATGGCCTTAGTACACAGACAAATCTGGATAAGGTCATACTATGACCACCTTTTTGCTGCAGCTTAGTAAAAGGACCCTTTATGGGCCATTTTACTAAAGCTTAGCATGTACTAACTCACATTAATGTGCATACCTATGGGCCACATGGCATTTAGCACATGCTATTGTCCATTAGCATGCTCTAAGGTTTAGTAAAAGGGCTTCTTAGTGACATAATCCAAATGAATCTTAAAATGCCTTTCCCACGTGTTTTTTTTTCTTCATTTCGTCCTATTTTTTTTATTTCTATTTTTATATGTAGTCCATTCCACCTCCCCCTCCCCCTCTGAGATCAAAAGATGCCCTGTTTATTTCTGCAGTATTTCGAGATCTCTTCACCCTTTGAGCTTACTAATAAAAATAGAAATTCATGTTATACAGATGACAGCATGAAGACAAAATTGAGAAGTGCCTTGATAGTCTTATTTAAATTCAATCCACAGCTATTTCTGGAGGAGACACTTATGAAAGGGATTTATCTGGTTAACTAAAGAGATACTCAGATCTCTGAAGCCGAAAACTGGTTCCCATCAAGTGGCACTTTACAGTATAGCAGACTTAGCAGCTAGATTTTGATATAATACAAGGGGAATTCCCTGGGTTGCTGGAGGTCATAGGAGGGAAAGTGCCTGAAGGAAATTGATTTTCTAATACAGAACTTGCCCTCAATTAAATAGCATGCAAAGTTCTCAGAAACTGTGGCCCATGAAGCTTTTAAAACTGCTGAAAACGTTCCCCTAAAAGTTGAATTGAATTTTGTAGATTAATGTAGCACTTCCCAATCTTTTTTGTGGCTGTTGGCATGTGATTGCAGCCAAATAAAACTGTGTGACACTCTGGAGGTGCAGAATAATGATGCACCTATGGAGATCCCACCTAGGTTGAACCCCCAAAGGCAAGTTTTATAACCCTATTTAAGGTCTCAATCCACAGTTTGGGAAGCTCTGGATTAATGGAAGGGAAAAAAATTGACTGAATTAATTAGAAATTTAGTAGATCACACTATGACTGCATCATACTTTGTCATATAGTGGCAATTTTCACCTATAAACCCTGTTTTATGCATGTAAAAAAGTCTTTAAAAAAATTATCCTGTAGTTACATGTATAAGCGTGCGTGTGGTGACAAAACAGCATGTACTTCAACATGAAATGTATGAAGGCGTGTTCTTGGATGGAGTCTCATTGTACACACTTCCTTTATAGAATACATTTATGTATTTATTTATGTATTTGCTGCATTGGTATCCCACATTTTCCCACCTATTTGCAGGCTCAATGTGGCTTACAGCATGTTGCAATAGCAATCACATTAACAGAATAAGAAGTTCAAAGTATATTACAAGTAAGGTGCATAAGAAAATCAGGTAAAACTAGAAGTAGATAAATAGATAATTCATAACATAAATGAGAGTAGGACAAGATATAATGTTCAATAATGAGAATGTGATTAAAGTAGTCAAATTAGGAGAGTACAATAAAGATAGTTCTGGTGTAGTTTAGGAGCTAATTCATTGTGGAGGATCCTTTTTATAAGTCTCTTTGAACAAGTTTGTCTTCAGTAGTTTCTGGAATCTAACATGCAATCTAACCCCAATTTTTACTGGTATACCCATAATATTTTATAAATACATGGTGTTGATATTTTATAGTGGTTTGAATGTTATAGATTGCTGAAGCAGCATTTATTTTCTAAGTAAGACCCTTAATCCATCAGCGTTGGCATCATTGAACAATGCTTTGCTATACACTGCATTAAGGGGTCCTTTTACCAAGCGATGGTAAAAGGACCCCTACGGTGGCATCAGCATGCAGGTTTGCTACATGCCAAATTTCCTTTTACCGCCGCCGGTGAAAGGACTTTATAAAAAAATGGAAATGGCAGTGTGGTAGGTGTAACACTTGCCGTGTGGTCTTTTCTGAGGGAGTCCTTACTGCTGCCTGATTACTGCCGGAAAAGCCCCTGGTGCTAAAAAATAAAAATAATGTTTTGGTGCCAAAATGCCATGTGCTGGGAGTTGGCACTATCACCAGGCTCTTGCAATAGCCTGGTAGTAGGGCTGAATTGCTGGTTGCCAAGCTTGTGGTAGCCCTATCATGGCTTGGTAAAAGGGCCCCTAAAATCAGTATATTCTTTATATAGCACCAAGACTTCTATGTGGAAATTGACGCATGTTCCATAACAATGCATATAAGCTAATCTGGTTAACAAGATAATCAGCATTGATAACTGGATGTTAACAACCAATTATCAGCACTAATTGGCATTAATTAAAATGTATGCACACTACTTGCTAAGCATATTCTGTAACATGGTGTGCATAAATTCCATCTTATAGTTGAAAAGGCGGCGGCATGGCCATGAGCATGGAATGAGTTGGTTGTGGACGTATCTACAATGTTATGTGCATTATTATAGTATACACGCACTCCACACCTAATTGGTTGGTGTGTGGCAATGTAGCTGTGCTAACTGATTAGCGCTGGGCATGCCTACTGTCCGTCCCCAATCACCCATGCGCAGATACCAAAACTACCGTGGCACACCTGAGTGCACCCTGCGGTAGTGAATTTTCGTGCATGGTAAGCATGCATTAATGCTTCCTGTTTCTTAGTAAAAGGACCCCTGAAGCAGAAAGACTCTGGAAGAAAAAATTTTGATGGGTAATATCTATTGTGATTTGAGCTCTTGGATATTTTGGGCCCAATATTCAAAACAAGCTGAGCTCCTATTTTTTAGCCAAATCTATTAGCATACATTTCAGCTGAAAATTCATTTTATTTCAGGAGCCTAAAAGTTATGCTCATAAATTTAAGCTTCTATTCATTTGCCTAGATTTATGAGCCTAATTTATGAATGTTGTGCTGAAAATCAGTGCTAAGCTTCTAACTTCCCCCCCCCCCCCCCCCCCCACACACACACTTTAAATCTGGTCCTATTGCCAGCCACCTTTTATGCTCCTAAATTTAAGAGTTTAGGGAAATGTTGAGTACAAATTTATGCACTCAACCCTAATAAATTTTCAAAGAGACCAATTTATGAGCATAACTCTCAAAGTTAGGAGCATAAATCCTTTGGACCCTTTAAATTTTAAAGACATTACCCTATCAATTTTACAAAAAGCTGTTCTACTTGGAACATTATTTTGTGCCCATAACTCTATAACTCCCAGGGCTTTGGGTTGTATCCAAAATTAATAGGGCATTGGCTGAGATGTGCCATACATAAAGACATAATAATAATAATAATAATAATAATAAGGGTTTTACTAACCTACGGTAGCATTTTTTGGCTCATGGTAGAAATCAGCTGGCGGTAAAAGCTGAGATGCCCATTATATTCATGATTTCTACCACGAGCTAAAAACACTATCACAGCTTAGTAAAAGACCCCCTATAAGAATAACGATAGCTTTTCTTTAATTTCATCAGTTATATTATTCAAAGTATTACGGTTACCACTCCTGTCTGTGTGACAATGCAGAAATAAGGTCCAGTTAGCCCAATAAAAAGAAATTACCTGCAGCTTGTTTGCTGGCTGTCATTTCTACATATTCAGTCGTATTAATTATCCAATGGCCTATGTCTTTGAATCTTTCCAGGTCTTCCCTACTCAATTTCTTTCCTACTAGGCTTCAAGATACAGGAAGGAGCTAACTGGAAGAAATGGGCAAATAGGTTCAACACTGAAGCCAGTACATTATGAATCTATTATTATCTTTTTGCTCAACGGAGGTGTGATTACACATCTGTGTCATTTCAAGAAAAGGCTTGATTAAGCTGTCAGTGGGTAATCTTATAAATGGCAGTGCAGCACTTTTCTTTGTATACAGCAGAAGCACACATCTTTAGGGGTCCTTTTACAAAGAAGCAGTAGGGCTAATGCATGGCTAGCGGGAACTAAATCAGCACTACCCTCGCGGTAGGTCAGGAGCGTGGCGGTAATTCCGATGTTGGCAAGAGCTGGTTCATGCGGTAGAAAATAATTTTCTATTTTATACCACAGGGAGGGCGTTCCCAGTGGTAATCAGCATCATGCCCACATTGGTGCACACTGCATGATTACCGTGCGTGTAGCGTGTGAGCCTTTACCGCTAGGTCAATGGCTGGCAGTAAGGGCTCAGGCAGTAAATAGCTGCACGCTACCTTTAATTTTAGTGCGCTGCCATTTACTGCCCCACTGAAAAATGCATTTTTTCCCAGCCATGGTAAAAATGGCCTAGTGCACGCAAAAAATCATGCCTACACTACAGTAGGTCACTTTTTACCGCAGCTTAGTAAAAGGACCCCCCCCCCCCCCCAAGTGAACAGTTGGTTCATCTGCCACATTCTACAGTAACCCTCTCCTTCTATAATGTGATGCCTACATTTACATGCTGACCCCCAAATCCTATATATGGTAACTAACGTTGTGTGCGCAAATTTGGCAGTGTGACCATATTGCAAGTGCAACTTAATCATTTAACAAGGCAATTGGTTCCAATAATTCACCAATAACAAGAAATTATCGGTACTAATTAGCACTAATTATAAATTATGTGTGGAACTCTCTAAGCAAATACTCGAGTTCAATATGGCTTTACAATAAATAAAACAACAGGCAAGGTTTACAATACCATAGATGAAATATCAAGTAAGAGCAGAGTAGCACAAATATGATTCAAAGTGATGAACATAAATTCTAATGCGTAGATTTCAAAAGTGGGCATGGCCATGAGAAGGGAATGGGCATTCCTAGAAACCATGCAGACTGTTATAGAATACGCCAATACAGTTCCTAAGTTAAGCACGGGCATTTACATCAGGTTTTAGTTGGAATAAATGGTCATGCCTGAATTTAATCGCAGGTCCAAGTGGCCCTTCTACTAAGGCTTGTAGGTGCCTATGCGCATCCAATGCACATCAATTTGGAACTACCGCCCGGCTACCATGAGCCGCGGACGGTAATTCCATTTCTTACATGCACCTGATATTTGTGTCCAAAAATATTTTTTTATTTTCTACTTTGTGGCGCTAATCGGCAGTTTATGTGTACTGATGATTACCATCCGGTTAACACGTGAGACCTTATCGCTACATCAATGGGTGGCGGTAAGGTCTCAGGCCCACAATGGACGCGCGCCAATTTTTTGTTTGCCGCATGTCCATTTTCGGCCAGAAAAAAAGGCCTTTTTTGCAGGCGTGCTGAAAAACAGACCTGTGTGTGTCCAATACAACAGTGCAGGTCATTTTTTAGTAAAAGGTCCCCCAAAGTGCCTAATGTTAGACATGGTTTATAGAATAGTGCTAATTGCATTTTTGTCCACACTGATCTTTTCAGCATCATATATAGAATCTACTCCTGAGTACATGCGTAAGCTATAAAATATTAGCACATACATGCATGTCTGTTACAGTTACATGTGTAAGTGCTAGTTGCACGCTAAACAGTATTCTACAACTTAAGCACATAAATGCAAGGCGGAATGCACAGAGGGAGGCACATGGATGTGTCCAAAATCTTCTCCTGCTATTGACATGGTGCAAGTGGAGATGTCTAAATAAAGCTGTGTAGATGCTGATTTATGCTACTATTCAATAATGGCATCTAGGCACCCAGATGCCATTACAGAATTAGTGCTCAGCATGCTGTATCTAGGTACCTAGGGGTCCTTTTAGAAACCTGCAGTAAAAAGGGTCCTGTGCTCGCAGCGGGGACCATTTTTGCCACGTGTTGAGGCCCTTTTTACCGCAGTGGATAAAAAGGCTGAAAAAAGACAGGACTATGCGGTAAGATTGTTCTTGCCACATGACCACTAACTCGGCAGTAGCCGGATAGCACAAGGCGCTGTCCGATTACCTCCAGGTGAGTGCCATATTAAAAAAATAAGGGATGATATTCCCTAGCACAAGAAATGATGCATGCTGGGGCTGGAACTACCATCGGCACCCAATTTTGGCCGGCAATAGCTCCAGATTAGTATGCGGTAATCCCGCTACTTTGTAAAAGGGCCCCCTAACCTGTAATGCCCAGGTCTAGAATTGCCCCCTAAATATGACAGTGCATATAGTACATAGCAGGAGCAGTTAATCATTTCAGAATATAAAATCAAAAAGTAATGCTTTCCATGGATTCAAGTAGCATCAGATTACTGTGGACTCCTAGCAATTACTTTGACCAGTGCTATAGGTCTGGCAAAAATGTTAAACTTGCATTGATTTCTATTGCAACTCCTAAATAATTGTGAAACTTAAAATGCACTCTGTATTATCATAAGCCAGTTACTGTAATATATGAAGAATCTATCCCATGCATCAGCTCATGAAGAATATTTCCAGAGTGTACCATCTGTGTCCTGTAGAATAATGAAGGCAAATTCAGACTATAGCTGCAAGAACATGTAGGATCCCCCAAACTATAGGTTTAGGGACATCTTAACAAAAAATATCAAGGCTTACTTAAAATTGGTTATTTCAATTAGTCTATAGCTGACACCCATGTTGGGTAGCTATGCTTCTCATTTACATCCCTCCCTCACCCCCCCCCCTTTTTACCCCTTCTTCTCTTTCTCAGCCTGAACAGTTTTCCTTCGTCTTTCAATTCCCCCATTTTCTCTAATCTTCTTTCTTGCTCGTAATTTCTTTAAATAAGATAAAATAAATTGATATAAACCATGTATTATTAACAGTAAAAATTCTGCATGGTAAAATAAAGGGTTTAGAAATGTATAGCTCCTAAACATTGTATACATTGCATCTCCCAAGTTCTGTGTTTCTCTCTCATAATGCATTCTGAAATGAAGAGCCTGATTCATCTAGATATTTTCGCATAGACCTCAGTCAGAACAAAGCATTATTGAATCAGGTCTTATGTCTTCCACAGATCTATATATTGCATTGTGTTAAAACTAGCATGGCAAGCCATGTGCCAATGGTGCATCTGGCTTAATGTTTGATGATGCTAAACTAATGATATGAAGACCACGGTATTGTTATGTTAAATACAGCATGATCTTGGTAAAATGGACCTAATCTGCATAACACAAATGTAGGAAATCTATGGATCTCAGGCCACATCTGGCCAATGGACTTTCTTGTAATCTGCAGTTGCAGTGCAAATACCACAGGTTTTAACATCAGGGGGAGCAGACTTTTTAAAAATTGGGCTGGGAGAAAGGGGAGGGTTAAAATATGCATAGACATATGTGGTCAGTGACTCAGCTGTTCAGGGAGGCTAAGGTGGGGTGAGATTGGGGTGGAGCTAGTAAAAATCCTTAAGTCAGGGACAACAACCATGTCAGTAGTAAAGGGATAGTAGGGGCACTTTTGAACACAGCAGTGATGGACCCCTTCATTGTGACTTCGGTGCATATGCACTAGTCCAGCATCTTCCTGTTGGCCAGGTGAACGGTGATGGTCATGAGCACTGTAACAGAAATCCTGTGGATACTAGCAACCATAAAATGATTTGCCTATCAAAATGTTTGGCCACTAGGCTTTAGATCTGCTGGTCTTTAGTTTACTGTTGAGTTACCAAACATGTTTGGAAAGATGATTAGTTATCCAATTCAAAACACCTGTAAACTAGGACTTGAATTCAAACACAGCTTTAGATTTTAATCTCTATAACTGGAGGAATAGACTTCAGATGCTCTATTTACTGCATATTCCGATGTTTGTACAATATCAATTGCAGATTCCACTGTGCAACATCATTAGTCTCCAACCTCTTTCCTAATACTTATTAATATTTTAATATTTCATTGTCCTATAATTCCAAACAACGGCATAACTGGTAGCTAAAAATCACTACTTAGCTTTATACTTTTTTTACTTAGCTAAAAATTATTATGGTTACAACAGAAATGGATTTAAAGATAAAATACTATACATCCTAGAGGCATGAATGGGACTGTAATGTGGAAAGCCTTTCTTTAATGCATTAGCTGAATGTAAATAACTTGTAGGGTGATGGGCAGATTGTACAGCCAATAGAACTTTTGAAACTGGACTAGATTAATTGAGGGGTCCTTTTACTAAGATGTGGTAAAAAGGGGCCTGCGCTAGCATCAGCACGTGTTTTTGATGTGCGTTGAGGCCACGTTTTAACACAGCAGGTAAAAGGTTGTATTTTTTTCTGGAAGAGAAATGGCTGTGCGGTAAGTGAACCACCTACCATGCAAGCCAAACCACCACAAGGGTGGAGGTACACAAATTCCTATGAAAAGTAGAATCTGAGGAAAGGGGGAGTAGGAGGAGTAGGCTCTTGAACAACACCAGTAGGCGACGTAGATAGGAACAATCTCTTTATTTAATTATACACTCGACTTGAGTCGAGTGTATAATTAAATAAAGAGATTGTTCCTATCTACGTCGCCTACTGGTGTTGTTCAAGAGTCTACTCCTCCTACTCCCCCTTTCCTCAGACACCACCTACCATGCAACCATTTCAGAGGTGAACACTTACCATCATCCATTGAGATGGCGGTAAGGGCTCCTGCATTAACCTAGCACTAAAGAAATAGGCAATATTTTTGTAATGACGAAAATGGCCCATGCTGAGGGTGGAAACTACAACAGGGCTCCTGCGGTGGCCTGAAAGTAGTTCCAGTTTGGCACGCAGCAAGCCTGTTGCCATGCACCAACCCTTTGGTAAAAGGGCCCCTGAGATTGGTGGCTAGCTATTGGCGTTTTTGTTAAATACCGAGCACCATTTTGAATCAGTAAAATGAGTGGGAAGAGGGAGCGACACAAGCTTAGAGGTGAGCGTGCAATAATTGGATGATTTGTCAACTTGGAATTAGATACCATTATTAGATCCCTGATGCAGGCATTGAATGCTGAAACACAGACCATGTTGGGTCTGATCAATAAAGTGAAGTTGAGATGCCCCCATTCTTGGAGGCTCCTTGTGCTTTTTATTTGGCCGTTTGCTTTTGCTTCTGTACTTTTGGATTCCCTCTCCTTTGTATTATACACACACAGAACATACAGACCCTCATCAAATACAGAACAAGTAACCATAACCTAGAAATAGAAATATGTAGACAAAATTGAATCTGAACCTCCAAGAAGTCAGACCCCGCATACATTGCAACCCCAGAGGAAAAGAAAAACGGTGATGCATGTCCTCCTGTACTGTGCAAAACAAACATAGCAGCTGCAAATTTCAAAAACTGACATATTCCAATCACTACATTAGAAATTAACAAATACAAATAAAACCAAAAACAGAAAATATGGTGATATCTTTTTATTGCACTAATACATTTTTTGATTAGCCTTCAAAGACCAAAACCTCTTTCCTCAGGTCAGGATATAATGATGCTTTTATGGTATACTGTCCTAACCTGCGGAAGGTGGTTTTGACCTCTGAAAGCTGGTCAACAAATATAATAAGTTGGCCCAATAAAAAAGTATCACCTAATTTTCTATTTTTTGTTTGTTTTATTTGTATTAGCTTTTAGAGTGGACTAACATGGCTACCACACTACTTTATCTTGAATCAAAAATAAAATTCTTTTTTTACCTTTCTCAGCTGGCCTATGTTTCTCTGGTTTCTGCTTTCTTCTGTCTTCTCTTAACTCTCTTGCCATGGCTTTCTGTCCATTTCGCTTTCTTTCTCTCTTCTTTACTTCCTCCACTAAATCCATCTCTGATGCTCATCTTTCTCTTTTAGCTTTCTTCTAATTTTTTGGCCTCTCTATCCATTTAGACTTTATTCATTCTTATTATCCAGTCTTTAAGCTCCCTTTTTCACTGAATTTACCTACAACTTTCCATATCTTTCCCTCATCCAGGCCCATACATTTTTCTTATTCCCCAGTCTTTCATTAACTCTTTTAAAGTTCAGGGGCCAAAATTGTAGAATGAGTTAACTATGTACATAAGATCTTTGAAGGCCTTAGATCAATTTAGGAGGGGGCTTAAAATATTGTTATTCTTAGAAGTATTTGGTGATCAGCAGACATTTGTTTAGGTATGAGTCATATCTGCTTTGGTAAACTAGTGAGTAATGTGTAGTTGATATTAGTTTGCTTACTGTGTGTGGAGTCTGTGGTGTAGTATATATGTGATAGTTATGTTTTTATTATGTTTTGTCATTTCATCACTATGAATGTACTTATTGTAAACTGCCAAGAACTCTACAGATTATGTGGGTTATAAATGTTTTAAATAAATAAATATATAAGAAAGGAAACTGAATATTATACCTCAAGCTAAGCATGTTTTAAATATGAAGAAAAATAGGAAGAAGGACCTATGCAAATAACATTGCAAAAAAATGTTTTCAATCAGACCTGTCTTCTCAGTAAATACTTAGGAGTCCTTTCACAAAGGTGCGCTGAAAAATGGCTTGCGATAGTGTAGGTGTGGGTTTTTGGCACATGCCGATCCATTTTTCAACATGCCTGTCAAAAAGGCCTTTTTAAAATTTTTTGCCAAAAATGTACATATGGTAAAATGAAAATTGCTGCGTGTCCACTTTGGGTATGAGACCTTACCACCAGTCATTGACCTAGCAGAAAGACTCATGCGGTAACCAAGTGGTAATGACCTACGAGCGTCAAATGCCACTTGGTGCGTGGCCAATACGCGCGGCCGAAAATAAAAAAATATTTTTTCAGTTGTGCATATTGGACGCGCACCAAAATTGAAATTACCGCAAGAGCCATGTGGTAGCTGGGTGGTAACTCCATTTTGGCGCATGTTGGGCACGCATAGATGCTTACATGGCTTAGTAAAAGGACCCATTAATATATCTAATCTAGACTTCTGTACCCTGCATTTTAACATCTCACTGAGTTTTTTACAGTATGAAAGAATCCTAACAAAGCAGCTCAGGACCATATTGTTTTATAATATCTTGAGTAAATCTGACACATTTAGCATACAAGAAAAAAAATACACAATGCAGTATGTACCACAAGCTTTATCTTGTACTTAATACCTAGCAGACTTATGCATTTCAAGGAATCATTTGCCTTGCTAATACAAACTACTCCACCATGAGTTTTATGCAATAAAGAATTCATCTTTTCCAATAAATTAAATAGAGACCTTAGTGATTCAGAAAATTAAAAAGACTCTGAGGGTAGACATATTAATCTTTCAGTGGATTAAAAAGCATAAGAGTCCCAAGAAAAGAGTAATTCCCCAGGGGTTCATTTTCCAACATAAGAAGACATATTACATAATGATGTATTACAGTAAGGCTGAGAGAACCTAATTTTATAGATATCTTTTCAATTTTTAGATATCTTTTTATGCTAATCCACATGAAAGAAAACTACACCATTTAGCTGTTGTCTATAAAAGTGAGGCATAAAAAACACCGGAGCTCATTATCAAAAGAAACAAATTGTCCAAAAAATGACATAAAGAGGCAGAACATTTTTTTCTCAAAAATGTCCAAGTTGCAATTTAGACGTTTTGCTCCACAGTTCGTCCAAATTTCAAGAGAGCATGTTGGGGGCATGTTTTGGGCAGGACCAAAAGATAAACATTTTTCTGCAATAATGGAATGAAGTGAAAACACCTAGGGCCAAAATTAAGACTTTTTGGCCAGACCTGTTTCAATCATGACTAAACACCACCTTTACTAAGCGGCGGTAAGCCCAACGTGGCCTTACTGCTCGCTAAACAGGAAGTACCGCTGGGCTACCGGAGCAGCATGGCGGTACTCCTCACCCCTAGCATGCCATCATATCTGGTGCTACAAAAATATATTTAATTTTGTAGCGCCGGTGTGTACCTGGCGGAATTCGGGCAGTGCCGCGCACTGCCCAGTTGCTGCCGGGTTAGCACAGGAGCACTTACCGCCACCTCAATGGGTGGCGACAAGTGCTTCCCTCTGAAATGGCCATGTTGCAATTGCTTTACTTGCAACATGACCATTTTCTGCAGTAAAGAAAGAGTTCCATTTTCCCCGCTGTGGTAAAAGGGGCCTCGGCATGCGTAAAATACACATGCCAAAGTCAGTGCAGGCCCCTTTTTGCTGCAGCTTGTTAAAAGGGGCCCTAAGTGACTAAAGAACTAATTTTCAAAAGAGAAAAACATTCAAAAAGTGGCATAAATCTGCATTTAGACACTTTTCTCACAAAAGTGTCCAACTGGTATTTTCAAAACCAATTTTTAGACATGTTTCTATGACATCCATCAAAAGTGCATTCAAATCACAAGGGGGCATGTCATGAATGTGTTAAGGGTGAGATCTGGGCTTTCCTAACACTTGGGGGTTTTTTTCAGCCATAATGGAACAAAACAAAACCATTCAGGACTAAAACTAATATGTTTTGAGCTAGCCCTGTTTTTATAGCAAATAAGGCACAAAAAGGTGCCCTAAATGACCAGATGACCACTGAAGGGAATGGGGGATGATCTCTCTTCACTCTCCAGTGATCACTAACCCTTCCACCCCACTACACACCCAAAAAAATGTGATTTGAAACATTACTTGCCAGCCTCAGATGTTATACTCACGTCTATTAGAACAGCATGCAGGTTTCTGGACTAGTCTAATAATGGGTGCAGTGCACTGCAGACAAGTAGACCCAGGTCCATACCTCCCCCTACCTGTTACACTTGTGGAGGAAACTGTGAGCCCTGCAAAACTCACCAGAAACCCACTCTACCCACATATAGGTGCCCCCTTAACCCATAAGGGCTATGGTAGTGGTGCACAGTTGGGGGTAGTAGGTTTTACGTGGGTTTTTGGGGCATCTTAACAGACAAGATAAGGGAGCAAAGGTGAGATATATACCTGGGAGCAATTTATGAAGTCCACTGCAGTTCCCCATTGCTTTCCTGGGATGTCTGTGGGACCAGTCTCCTAAATCCCAAAGGCTTGATTTTGTGCGTATTGCACTTGGACTTTTTTTTTTTTTTCAAAAATGGACCTACAAAAAACCCCGTCCAAATCACAAAACCTTGATCAAAACAGTTTTCAAAAAAAAAAAAAGAAAAGAAAAAGAAAGAACATTACCTTCTTTCCTTTTCAAATTTTGGATGTTTTTTCAAAACGCCCAAAGTTGGACTTAGACGTCATATCAAAAATGCCCTCCATGTGACAAAAAGGTGCCATAAATAACCACTGGAGGGATTAAGGCATAAACCCCCTTACTCCCCTTGCCCGGTTTCCATTATGGCCAAAAGCCGAACCCGGCCATTACTAAACCCGGCGATCTCAACATTCGACCTAAATGTTGAGATTTAGCCGGCACCAACCGTTTTATCGAAGGAAAAGATGGCCAGTCATCTTTTTCGAAAATACGGTTGGCTCCGCCCATTTACGGAGCCGTCCCCAGAGATGGCCGGCGCTATTCGATTATGCCCCTTTATATCAACTGGCCGACCTTCATCTACATGTTTATTTACATCTTCAAAACAATGGTGAAAATTACAGAAACAAGATTTCACTTGGCTGAATCCATATTGATTCTGTCCCATTAAACCATATTTTTTCTATCTGTTCAGTAATTTTATTGTTTATAATAGTTTTTTATTATTTTGCCCAGCACTGACTTTAGGCTAACCAGTCAGTAATTTCCAGGATCATCCCTGGAACCCTTACAAATTGGCATTACATTGCCCATCTTCCAATCTTCAGGTACCATGGATGATTTTAATGACAGGTCGCATATCACTAATGATAGATCATCAATTTCATTTTAAAGTTGTTTCAGTATAACCTGGAGCATATATCATCTGGTTCAGGTTATTTATTGTTTTTTAACTTGTTGATTTGTCTCCATACGTCTTCTAGGTCCACCAAGATTTGTTTCAGTTCCTTCTTATCATTACCCTCAAATACTGTTTCTGGCACAGGTAAATCTCTACAAAACAACTCAGGCAGATGTGGAACCAATCAAAACTTTTGTATACAAAAAAATAAACTTGACCCACTAACTTGGCAAAAAATATGAAAATAAAGCAAGTAATGTTAAAAGGAAGGAAAAAGCCTCAGAGAGCTCCAAACCATTGTTTTTCCTCAGTCTATAGAGATAAAAGCGATCAATATGATCTGTTCCCCATCAATGGCTGAAAAAAACCTTCCCTCATGTTCAAAAATCATGCAAAACCCAAAATACACTAACTTAGGGTATCTAATCAAAAGAGTACTTGGCTCAAACACTCCAGGATCAAATAGCTTGAATGAAGTTGTCTGTCCTGCAGTCATATTTTCAGTTCTAAACAATCCACAGACCCCAGGTAAATCTCTTGCATCCTCCTCAGCAAAGACCAAAGCAAAGAATCCATGTAGTCTGTTTTCTATGGCCTTGTTCTTCCTAAGTGCCCTTTTACTTCTTGATGATCTAATGGCCCCACTGACTCACAGGCTTTCTGCTTCTAATATACCTGAAAAGTTACTAATATGAGTTTTTGTGTCTCCAGAGAATTTCTTTTCAAATTCTGTTTTAACCTTCCTTATCAATGTTAAATTTCCATCCGCTCTTGAGCAAGCATAATGCCTGCACTTTTAATTTAGGCATGATTTCTGCAGAGTTTGTGCTATTATTATATAAAGACACAGAGGCAAAAAATAGCCATCTTCCTGCTTTATTAATCTTGGTGTCCTGACATAAAATCACACTACAAATGGCTCTAATATTCAAGTTGAACCTTACTGTTTAAAAGCATATATTTCCCTCTGTGCTCTTTCTTTAGGATTCATTCTATCCTCTTGGTCTAGGCTGTCTGTATTCTTATATAAATCAAAAGAGCAGCATCCCAGCTTAATTAAATTCTTAATAGTAGCAGTGGCCAAATAAAATAACCATTCAAAAACATTTAATATATGTTCTCTGGTGGATCTTAAGGATTTTATTTCTGAAAAGTTACTGTTTAAAGTGCTTAAATGTCTATCAGACATAAGAGGCTCTATCCATAATGAATCTCAGTAGGGCAGCTGTACTGCTTTGCTAAACCTTACCAGAATCCAAAACAGGAAGCTCACTATTGAATTTAGAATATCTTCCCCTTTTTTACCCCAAAATTATCTTTCAGTGAAAAAGTATTTCTTGATAGTGTTTCTGAGTCTATCCTCTCAGAACTCCATATCATAACCACTTGTTCTAGAACCTTCTACCTATTGCAAGGGTTTCGTTTGTATTAATAAAATATTTAAGTATATCTATCCCATCTCCTCTCTCTCTCTCTCTCTCTCTCTCTCTCTCTCTCTCCTCTCCTCCAATATATATATATATATATATATATATATATATATATATATATATATATATATATAATATTCCAAAAATAGGTCAAAACAATTACAGTTAGTTGTGATAAATATACATACACATTCCAAAACAACCGTTGTTCATTTACTATTAAATCTTTATTCAAATATTACACATAAACATTTCACCTCATTATCCATTTTCTTATCATAAAATCCACATTACAACCAAACACTCTTCATCATACTTCATTCACTACACTCACTCTAACCTTCACACAAATTATACTCTTATATTATTGCACAACAAGTAATATTATCCACAATAAACATCAAGGATAACAGTGGCCATACCATACTGTAGAATGGTCTGCTCATTAACTGCATATATTTTGTAATCAAAGTTCTTTCAGTTAATGGTTAATATTCATCAAAGTACATTTTAACCAGCAGTCCTCTCAATATAGTGTAAATTCTATTATGGAGAGGTGACAAGAGTCTTTTGAAGGAGTTTTTAGAGTGGTTGAATATAAGGGATCCTCATCTTACCTTCAAGATGAATTTTAATAAAGAAGAAATCAATTTTTTGGATTTGCTCATCTGCAAGAAGACATATTAATTTGTAACTACCTTATATCACAAGCCAACTGACAGAAATGGCATTTTTGGAATTCTCAAGTTTCCACAATCCTGCACTTAAGCACAATTTACCATTCAGCCAATTCTTGAGACTGAAGAGGCTCTGCACTGATGCTGATGACTTTGAACAACAATCCACAGCTATGAAGGGTAGAGTTAAAAGCCGAGGCTATCCCACCAAATGTACTGAAGACGGATACACAAGAGCTTGTTTGAAATCACGCTGCGATTTATTAGAAACAAGGAGCCAAAAAAGAAGACCAGATCTAGTATGTACCTTGAAGTATTCGCATCTAGCAAGCCAGATACAAAGATCGGTTCAGAGACACTGGCATATTCTGGAAGGACAAGAATGCTTTAGGAATAAAGATTTAGTTATTGCTTATTCCAGAAACAGAAATCTGAAGGAGGCACTCGTTCCATCAGCATTGCCAGATTTTTCCATGATCCTTTAGCAGACATTCACTGGGGACATAGACCATGCGGAAAATGCAGCGTGTGTCAACATTCTATCACCAAGAATTACTTCTAACACCCACAGACACACAAAAATACAAGTTACACCACTCATCAAATTGTAACACACAATGTGTCATTTACATCATAATCTGCTCATGCCCTATGATTTATGTAGGCAAAACAAAATGAGCAGTAAAGACACGCATCATTGAGCATACAGTAGAAGCATGTTTCTAGCGCTCCCCTGGTCGAACACTGGTACGAAAAAAATCACAGCATTTCTGAGTTGAAATTTCTAGTTTTCAAAATTCACAAGGCATCATGGAGAGGAAGAGATTATGACACACAACTGTTGAGGGAAGAACAGAAGACTATTTCTCTTTTGAATTCTCTTAGTCCACATAGCCTGAATGCAGGATTAGAATTAGTACATTTTCTGTAACAGTTTTATGAGTACTAGTCAGTTGTATGAGGTTTTATAACCTCAATTTTGATTTTATATTTTATTTTATTGTTGGTTATCTGTTTATTATATACATATTGTTTTAGGTTTTATTTTTGTATGATATATATCGTATATTTATACATTATGTATTATGTATTGTATTTTTCAGATATGTTCTTTAAAAGACTTAAGGAACAATGAAAATAGATAACTTTATACATGACTGTGCAACAATTTCCAAATGGGATGTTACAATATTATTCCCATAACCTCAAATTGGCAGCAATTCTAATGTTCCAGTTTTTGAATACATATTTCTTTTATGGATCACCATTACCCATGCAACATTTTTCTCTTGTTTTTAATGATTCCTGCATAGCCTCATTGCCACTCTTACATTCCCTCCGCCCATTATATATTCATTAAGTGGGTATTTAAATGTCTGACATTTTTGACGTCCTTCCTTTCTCACGAGCAGTATTTTCCTGCCGTCATGCTGTTAGTTTGCCCTCCATTGGTAAGTACTTTTTACTCTATCAGCTGTTTTGTTGTTTTTTGGATCCATACCACGTTTTAAGCCATTATGGTATTCTGACACACTTCTGGTGAGTTAGATTATATTGTTTTTCATCGGCAGTGTTCTTCAAACACTGGCTTTGCTACTTGTGGTCACTTGGTCCTTCATCACTTCCTTCCTTAAGTACATACTACTCTAAGTTGTTTAAAATAAAGTCCTTTAGTTAATTTGCTCGTTTTAAGCTTCACGTGCTTCTTTTGTATCGGGTTTAGTAGATCGTTGTCCCGGTTAGCCTCTTTTAGATGTTCATTAAGCTTCGTCTTTTGTGTATGGTTGTTTGAAATACGTCATCCATGGACTCCATTTATGTATGATATATGATTTACTTCACCAATATGCAGTAGCACATTAGTAGTTTTGTCTAAATATCTCGCGCTTTTTCATTCATCGAGCCAAAATGCAGCTCGAGTCCAACCATGACGTAAGCACTATTTACATCTTGAGAACAGCTCTCCCATACTGGTTATATTGTAGAACATGATGTGGATGCATTTCACAACATGTTATTTAGTGCTGGCAATGAACTGTATATTACTTCTCTAAGTTGATTAATTTCTTCACATGCCCTGCCCCCTTAGGCATTACCTTAGTGTATTTAGTTTTTGGTTCTGTTTCATCCATGTTTCTTTTATTAAAGACATCCCCATGTGTATAGTTGATTTCAATGCATTTCTCTAAACATTAGTCTTTTCAAACATCCACTATTATCCCAATTATTTATAGGTATCATTAGGCACACATAAGGTGGTCCTTGGAACTAGCCCCTTTTTTATCCCTTTAATCGATATTTCTTGTTTTTAGCAATGTCTGTACCAGTAAGTTCTGCTACCTGGACGCCTGCCCAAACTATCTTCTCAAAAATGCTCCCGTTTGCTTCATAACTGATCTAATGCAGCACCTGAACTTCATGCTAGGTAACGGATTTTTCCCTGACACCCATGGGAACATACTGCTCACCCTGGTCCCAAAAGATGCCAAAAAAGATAGTGCCGATTTAACTATCGCCCTATAGCATCAATACCGTTATTCCGTACGAACTTTGCAGAGATTACTGATGACATCAGCCTTGGAATAAATACCATGCTGGCATGGGCCAATGCATTCAAGTTAAAACTTAACGCCGAAAAAACTCACTGCCTCATTCTTGCCTCTCCCTTTAATAAGTTCCGGCCCACCAACTTAACCGTACCAGGCTTTACCTTGCCCATCTCTGAAAGCCTTCGAATATTAGATGTTATAGTAGATCGGAACCTAACATTGCTGGATCACACGAACTCAACCACCAAGAAAGCATTCTCCTCTCTCTGGAAGCTAAAGCGAGTGAAACCATATTTCCCAAGAGGAGTTTTTTGTAATCTAGTTAGATCCTTAATCTTGAGCTGACTGGATTACTGCAATGGAATCTATGCAGGGTGCACAGGTGTTCTCTTAAAGAAGCTACAAACCGTCCAAAACACAGCAGCACGACTCATCTATGGAGTATCAAAGTTCACCAGTTCCAGTCCACTTTGTGAGAAATTACATTGGCTTCCTGTACAAGAGCGTATAACTTTTAAAATCTGTACCCTAGTCCACAAGATTCTTTATGGAGCAGCCCCAGCGTACATGGACGCCCTTGTCCACCTACCACCAAGAAACTCGCTCAGGACAAGAAACTCGCTCATACCTAACCCTCAATTACCCTGTCTGTTCAATGCTGAAGTATAAGACCATGTATGCTTCCACCTTTACCTACGTCAGCACTCACTTGTGGAATATTCTACCAAAGTCAGTGAAAACGGTTCAGGATCATCTGATTTTTAGGAAATCACTTAAAAGCTGTTTATTTGAGCAAGCCTACCCCAGAGATCCAGTCCACCCTCATTAATCTCAGGAAGCCACCAGTATGGACTGACACTACTATTGTGGCAGACCCATCTACTTATCTTTACCTCTCTACCCTACTTACCCCTTTCCATATATAGTACCCTGTCTATTTGTTATTCAAATGTTGTAAGCCACAGTGAGCCTGCCAGAGGTGGGAAATTGTGGGATATAAGCAGTGGCGTACCAAGGGGGGGGTGGTGGGGGCAGTCCGCCCCTGGTGCCAGTGGGTGGGGGGTGCTCCGCTCCTGCCGCCTCCCGTGGCCATTCCCGCGCCGCCGCACATTAAAAAAACCCGGCGAAGCAGCATCGCAGGCAGCGCCCCTCGTGCCCTGCTTGTAAAAAAAAAAAAAATCAAATCTCCTTCCTTCTCCTCCTCGTCTTGACGTCTTGACGTCGACTCGGGCCTTCCGGCCCGAGTCGACGTCAAGACGTCAAGACGAGGAGGAGAAGGAAGGAGATTTGATTTTTTTTTTACAAGCAGGGCACGAGGCGCTGCCTGCGACGCTGCTTCGCCGGTTTTAACGGGACTGAGGTGGGGAAGGAGAGGGGTGAAAGGGACTCGGGTGGGGGTGTTCAGAGGGGAGAAGGGGACTGGGGTGGGGGTCTCAGACAGGGGAGGGGATTAGGGGACTGGGGTGGGAATCTCAGAGGGGAGAAGGGGACTGGGGTGGGGGTGTTCAGAGGGGAAAAGGGGAGGGGAGAAGGGGACTGGGGTGGGGAGAAGGGGACTGGGGTGGGGGTCTCAGAGGGGGGAAGGGGAGGGGAGAAGGGGACTGGGGTGGGGATCACAGAGGGGAGAAGGGAAGGGGAGGGGAGAAGGGGACTGGGGTGGGGGTGTTCAGAGGAGAGAAGGGGACTGGGGTGGGGGTCTCAGACAGGGGAGGGGAGAAGGGGACTGTGGTGGGGGTCTCAGACAGGAGAAGGAGAGGGGAGAAGGGGACTGGGGTGGGGGTGTTCAGAGGGGAGAAGGGGGCTGGAACTGGGGGCTGAAAAAAGGGGCAGAGAGAGAGAGGGGACAGATCCTAGATGGAAGGGGGAGCGAGAGGGAGGGCAGACCCTGGATGGATGGGAGAGGGAGGGCAAATGGTGGATTGAAGGGGCAGAGAGAAAGGGCAGGCAGTGGATGGAAGGGATGGCAGAGAGGGCAGACACTGGATGGCAGAGAGAGAGAGTGAAGACAGATGTTGGATGGAAGGAAGACGGTGAAAAGAAGATGAGGAAAGCAGAAACCAGAGACAACAAACTGTAAATAAAATATATTTGTTTATTTTTTTTGCTTTAGGATAAAGTATTGTAGATGTGTTAAATGTTTATAATAGAACATGTAAATAAGGTAATCTTTTTATTGGACTAATTTTAATACATTTTGACTAACTTTCGGAGAACAAAACCCCTTTCCTCAGGTCAGGATAGGATACTGTAACAGCACTATACTGTACTGACCCGAGGACGGAGGTTTTGGCCTCTGAAAACTAAATGTATTAGTCCAATAAAATGGTATTATTTTATTTTCTATATTTGTTTTATTTCTATTTGTTAATTTGTAAAGTGGTGATTGGTATTTGTTAGTTTTTTTCAAATTTACATCTGCTGTCTTTATATTTTGCACAGTACTAGGGGACATTTTCTGTTTCTGTGGCGTTGCATTGTATGCAGAGTCTGGCATTTTGGGGGTTCAGTTTAATTTTTGTCTAAATAGAAAGTTTATGATTACTTATTCTATAGTGGATTAGGGTGTATCTGTGTTTGTGAAAAAGACATGACTTTCAGTTGGCATTGACTGTGCAGGATCTACGATCTGTACTATTCTGTCTGGTTTCGTTTTACAATAGGTGAATTGATGTTCTAGTGCTCACTGTAGTGTTTAAGATGCTTTCCTTTTCCTTGTGTGACTCTTAGAAATGACTGCTTATGGTATGGTAGAATTGCTCTATAGGTCCTGAGTGTTTTGTATTCTCGGCATGCCTAGTACTGGATTTGGGGGGGGGGGGGGGTGTTAACAAATGACCGGGCCCGGGTGTCAACTACCCTAGGTACGCCACTGGATATAAGCACTGTAAAATAAATAAATAAATAAATAAATAATAACTGTTCCTTTCATTTTTTTAGAGGTAGTACGTGGAATAAACCTGATTTGAATTTCATATAGTTCACCTTTGGTTACAATTCTGGTTTACATGTGAACTCTGTGGTAAGTTTCATTTCCTTCACATGAGACAACTATAAAAATGTTCCATTGACGAAACCAGTCCATTGATAGGGTTTTCCATAATCCACTGAGAATTGATTTCTTATATTTCATTTTATTTGTTTAAAAGTATGTTGTATAATTTCAATATGTCTGTTGTTGAATACAAAGATAATACATAATTTAATTCCATTTTCATTGATTTTTAAATTTTGTTTTATTTGAAATATATATATTTAAATCATCTTTTTAAATTTGTTTTTAGAATTCTCTATTTTAAATGCATAATATTCATGTATATATTTTTTAGAACACCCTTTCAGGCTTATTTTCAAAAGGGTTCGCCGGCGATCTTCCGACACAAATCGGGAGATTGCCGGCGATCTCCTGATCCCGGCCAAATCGGTATTATTGAAAGCCGATTTTGGCTGGCTTCAACTGCTGTTTCGTCACGGCGCCGGCCAGCCTTCAAGGGGGTGTGTTGGTAGGGCAGTGAAGGCGGGACGAGGGGCAGGGTGGGGGTATGGCTGGCTTCAGCTAATAATGGGAAAAAAGAGGCAGGCTCGAACGAGCATTTCGCTGGCCGGACTTGGTCCATTTATTTTTAGGTCCAAGTCTGGAAAAAGTTCCCACAACTGACCAGATGACCACTGGAGGGAAGCGGGGATCACCTCCCCTTACTCCCCCCAGTGGTCACCAACCCCCTCCCACCCAAAAAAAACAAAAAAAAAACTTTTTTTTGCCAGCCTGTATGCCAGCCTGAAATGTCATACCCAGCTCCTTGACAGCAGTATGCAGGTCCCTGGAGCAGTTTTTAGTGGATGCAGTGCACTTCAGGTAGGTGGACCCAGGCCCATCCCCCCTACCTGTTACACTTGTGGTGGTTAATGTAGAGCCCTCCAAAAACCTCAAAACCCACTGTACCCACATGTAGGTGCCCCCCTTCACCCCTTAGGGCTATGGTAATTGTGTAGAGTTGTGGCAAGTTGGCTTTGGGGGGGATTTGGGGGGCTAAGCACACAAAGAGGACTTTGAAAAAAGTTAGCGATAGAAACGAAAACACATTGCAAAATTTTTTTAGGTATATTAAAAGCAGAAAGCCACTAAAGAATCAGTAGGGCCGCTGGACGATGGTGGTGTTAAAGGGGCTATCAGGGAAGACAAAGCTGTAGCGGAGAAATTAAATGAATTCTTTGCTTCGGTCTTCACCGAGGAGGATTTGGGAGGGATGCCGGTGCCGGAAAAGGTATTTGAAGCGGACGAGTCAGAAACACTAAATGATTTCTCTGTAAACTTGGAGGATGTAATGGGGCAGTTCTGCAAACTAAAAAGTAGTAAATCGCCGGGTCCAGATGGTATTCATCCCAGAGTATTAATAGAGCTGAAAAATGAACTTGTGGAGCTGCTGTTAGTAATATGGAATTTATCCCTAAAATCAAGTGTGGTACCGGAAGATTGGAGGGTGGCCAATGTAACGACGATTTTTAAAAAGGGTTCCAGAGGAGATCCAGGAAATTATAGACCGGTGAGTCTGACGTCGGTGCCGGGAAAAATGGTGGAGGCTATTATTAAGAATAAAATTATGGAGCACGTACAAAAGCATGGGCTGCTGAGACAAAGTCAGCACGGATTTAGTGAAGGGAAGTCTTGCCTCACAAATCTACTGCATTTTTTCGAGGGGGTGAACAAGCATGTGGACAAAGGGGAGCCGGTGGATATTGTATATCTAGATTTTCAGAAGGCGTTCGACAAAGTACCTCATGAAAGACTCCAAAGGAAACTGGAGAGTCATGGGATCGGAGGCAGTGTATTATTATGGATTAAGAGCTGGTTAAAAGACAGGAAGCAGAGAATAGGGTTGAATGGTCAGTATTCTCGATGGAGAAGGGTAGTTAGTGGGGTCCCTCAGGGGTCTGTGCTGGGACCGCTGCTTTTTAACATATTTATAAATGACCTTGAGATGGGAGTAACTAGTGAGGTAATTAAATTCGCAGATGACATAAAGTTATCCAGGGTCGTCTCGTCACGGGAGGAGTGTGAAAGATTACAAGAGGACCTCGTGAGACTGGGGGACTGGGCGTCCAAATGGCAGATGAAGTTCAACGTTGACAAGTGCAAAGTGATGCACGTGGGAAGGAGGAACCCGAATTACGGCTATGTCATGCAAGGTTCCGCTTTAGGAGTTACGGACTGAGAAAGGGATCTAGGAGTCATCGTGGATAGAACGTTGAAATCTTCCGCTCAATGTGCTGCGGCGGCTAAGAAGGCGAACAGAATGTTGAGTATTATTAGAAAAGGGATGGAAAACAAGCATGAGGATGTTATAATGCCGTTATATCGCTCCATGGTGCGACCGCACCTGGAGTATTGTGTTCAGTTCTGGTCGCCTCATCTCAAAAAAGATATAAAAGAATTGGAGAAGGTGCAGAGAAGGGCGACAAAAATGATAAAAGGGATGGGACGACTACCTTATGAGGAGAGGTTAAGACGGCTAGGACTCTTTAGCCTGGAGAAAAGGCGGCTGAGGGGTGATATGATAGAGGTCTACAAATCAATGAGCGGGGTAGAGCGGACAGATGTGAAGCGTTTGTTTACGCTTTCTAACAATAACAGAACTAGGGGACACAAGATGAAATTAGAATGTGGTAGGTTTAAAACAAATTGGAGAAAGATTTTCTTTACTCAGCGTGTGGTTAGACTCTGGAACTCATTGCCGGAGAAGGTAGTGATGGCAGCTGGCCTTGCTGAGTTTAAAGGGGGTCTGGACAGATTCCTGAAGGAAAAATCCATTGATCATTATTAAATTTTGGGTTTTTGCCAGGTTCTTGGGGCCTGGATTGGCCGCTGTCGGAGACAGAGTGCTGGGCTTGATGGACCTTTGGTCTTTTCCCAGCGTGGCAGTGCTTATGCTATTTTTGTTTTTTTTTTTTTACATTTTTGTAAGTGCCCCCTAGGGTGCCCGGTTGGTGTCCTGGCATGTCAGGGGGGCCAGTGCACTACAAATGCTGGCTCCTCCCATACCCAAATGCCTTGCATTTCGCCGAGTTTGAGATGGCCAGGCCCGGTTTCCATTATGGCTGAAAACCGAAGCCGGCCATCTCATATAAACCCGGTGATCTGCCGGCAATCCTGTTGTAAACCCAGCGAGCGATTTGGCTGGCGCCAAGCGTATTTTGAAAATACGATTGGCTCTGCCCGCTTACGGCGCCGGCCCCAAAGATGGCCAGCCATCGATTTGGCTGGTGCCGTTCGATTATGTCCCTCTTTGTGACCCCTGAGGCAGACGCACTTGTGCGTCGAAACACGGTCCATGTTGGGTCCCTTGAATATTTAATAACATGTTTTTTATACATCACCTCCCAAGTTGGTTTAGTCTGTGGTCAGCCTCTACTCCCTTTGCACTACGCGTTCCAAATGCCACTTGGTGCGTGTCCGATACGTGCGGCAGAAAATAAAAATTATTTTTCGTCCATGCGGCAAAAATGAAATTACCACAAAAGCCACGCTGTAGCTGTGTGGTAACTCCATTTTGACACGCGTTGGGTGCTCGTAGACGCTTACACGGCTTAGTAAAAGACCCCTTAAATAGTTCTACAATTAGACATCTGAATAAAACTTTTACTGTTTTTCTTAGTTGAAGGAAAACAAAGTACCGATTCTGCCTGTCCAGTATAGTCTGTTCTGAAAATGTAGGAAGAAGGAGCCCTCTAATGGCTGAGCCATCCTTGTAAATAAATAGATTTTGCAGACTTAGCTCACACTGAGTTCTTGCCGTAATGCAGTTGCAAAACAAGTTTCAGAAGGATGACAATTAATAAGCAAGGCAGCCAGCTATATTGATGAGACGGAGGAGCAGGCAGGATAAAATGCCCAAATGAACTGTACTTAAGAAACAGGATGGTGGCAACTGTGACTACTGTACACAGAGCCAATCAGAGCGAATAGGTGTTTAACAAGTGCATTTGGTTAATTTCATTTGTGCCCTGGAATATTAAATTGCATATGCAGAAAAGAATTTCTGACTTTTCACTCATTTAAATAGCAGAGCACCATATGAAGCTGTACACACGTGCAGGCTTCAGACTTTTTTGCTTATGGAGAGAAGAGATTAATCAGCATTCTGTGTGTATACAGTAATCACTATGGAAAGGCTTACTTCTTCCGTTTGATGTGCCTGCTATGAATATTGATTTTTCTACACTCACCTTCTGCCTGTAGTTGAAGGCATCACAGTATATTATAGCTTGTCAGACATTGCAATTGAAGAGAATCTATATTATCTATTTCTGTTTACATTTATCTATTTTATTAATTTAAAAAAATCTTATATCCCACACTATCTACAAATCTAGACAGCTTACAGAGAAAACATACACAGTAAAAACACAAAAACAAACTCATGACAAACATGCTATGTAATGACTGCTCCCCACCTGTAAATATAAATGCACCACTAACCCTTATTCGAGAATAAACCTGCTGAAACAGGTGTGCTTATGCTGTTTCCTAAAGAGGGGCCCTTTCACTAAAGCTTGGCATATGCTGATGGACATTAGTTGCGTATCTTATTTTATAGTTATGGGTCACGTGGAATTTAGCACATAATAACATACATTAGTGCATGCTATGCTTTACTAGAAGGTTTCATACGTTTGGTAAAGTGTTCAAAAAAATCAGTCCAGATATCAGAAATAGTGACTCTTGATAAGTATCAATCAAAGGGGTTCTTTTATTAAGCTGTGGTAAAAAGTGGCCTGCAGTAGTGTCGGCGCATGAATTGGGCGTTTGCCGGGCCAGTTTTTACTGCAACTTCCTTTTTTTTAATGGGATGGGAAAAGGACCTGCAGTGTACGCCCAAAGCCGGCCTGTGCCCTTAATGGCACCCATTGATTCAGCGGCAAAGGCTCATGTGCTACACTCACAGAGACCAGTTGGCACGCACTGAGTGCTGATTATCACTGGAACTGATGCACATAGGAGGAAATAAATAAATAATACATCCAGACATTATGGGCGAACACCAAATCTGAAATTACTACCAGGAGGTGGTCTCATTTTGGCATGCACTGCATGCGCGTAGAGCCTACCACGGCTTAGTAAAGGGCCCCAAAGGCATTTCAAGCATTCCTTTATTTGTAGCATCTATTTATCTATATATATACCTATGCATACACAGGGTACATAGGTCTCTGCTGTGTGTGGAATCATGATGGTCATTGGAAAAATATCTATTCCAGGTTTTCCACATAATTCAAATCCTAGGAAATGTGAAAAACTGAGGCAGGAAACTTAACCTTCCAAAATCAGATGAAGATATTGTTGTAAAAATCATCAGATGAAAAAACAGAAGAGTATTTTGGGATTCTTTTTTGAGGGTGGGAGGGGGTTAGTGACCACTGGGGGAGTAAGGGGAAGTGATCCCCGATTCTCTCCGGTGGTCATCTGGTCAGTTTGGGCACCTTTTTGTGGCTTGGTCATAAGAAAAACAGGACCAGATAAAAGTCATCCAAGTGCTTGTCAGGGCCTCCCTTTTTTTCCCATTGTGGGTCGAGGACACCCATGTGTTAGGCACACCCAAGTCCCGCCTTCGCTACGCCTCTGACACGCCCCCGTGAACTTTGGTCATCCCTGCGATGGAAAGCAGTTGGGGATGCCCAGAATCGGCTTTCGATTATGATTTGGGTGACCCTGTGAGAATTTACACTGGCTCCCACTTAAAGAACGCATATTATAGTGTTCAAGGTATGTTCTCTAGTTCATAAGATCATTCATGGAGATGCACCAGCCTACATGTCAGATCTGGTAGACCTACCACCCAGGAACACTAGAAGATCGTCCCGCACATTCCTGAATCTCCACTTCCCCAGTTGTAAAGGCCTAAAATACAAACTAACGCATGCGTCAAACTTTTCATACTTGAGTACACAGTTATGGAACGCATTGCCACACAACCTAAAAACTACTTATGAACTAACTTCCGAAAATCCCTGAAGACCCACCTATTCAACAATGCATACCAATAAGATTAGCAACTATAAATGTAATACATCGCCTCCTTACCTACTACCAGCACTGTTTTGGTTTATATCTGCTTGTTTGAATCTCTATTACGCTATTTCCTATGACATCCCCACCTCACCTACCATCAGTATTGTATTCTACTTATATCTAATGCCTAAACTTCTACATAGTAACATAGTAGATGACGGCAGAAAAGACCTGCATGGTCCATCCAGTCTGCCCAACAAGATAACTCATATTTGCTGCTTTTTGTGTATACCCTACTTTGATTTGTACCTGTGCTCTTCAGGGCACAGACCGTATAAGTCTGCCTAGCACTATCCTCACCTCCCAACCACCAGCCCTGCCTCCCAACCACCGGCTCTGGCACAGACCGTACAAGTCTGTCCAGCACTATCCCCGCCTCCCAACCACCAGCCCCGCTTCCCACCACCGGCTCTGGCACAGACCGTATAAGTCTGCCCAGCCCTATCCCCGCCTCCCAACCACCAGCCCCGCCTCCTGATCTTGACAAAGCTCCTGAGGATCCATTCCTTCGGCACAGGATTCCTTTATGCTTATCCCACACATGTTTGAATTCTGTTACCGTTTTCATTTCCACCACCTCCCGCGGGAGGGCATTTCAAGCATCCACTACTCTCTCCGTGAAAAAATACTTCCTGACATTTTTCTTGAGTCTGCCCCCCTTCAATCTCATTTCATGTCCTCTCGTTCTACCACCTTCCCATCTCCGGAAAAGGTTCGTTTGCGGATTAATACCTTTCAAATATTTGAACGTCTGTATCATATCACCCCTGTTTCTCCTTTCCTCCAGAGTATACATGTTTAGTTCAGCAAGTCTCTCCTATGATATCCTTTATGTAACACTAAATGTTTCCCTCAATATACTAACTACCAATAATGTTACATTGTAAGCCACATTGAGCCTGCAAAGAGGTGGGAAAATGTGGGATACAAATGCAATAAATAAATAAATAAATAAAATCTTCCGATTTGTGTTGAAAGATAGGCGTCCTTCTTTTTCGAAAATGAGCCTGTTAGTAAACAGGGCCCTTTATGACATTTTTAATATTCTTCTGTTCTTCTGGACTGATATAGCAGAAAATGCCCAGCAGTCTCCACTTATAAACATATGCACTGCTTTCTATGTAAACGCTAATATGAGGTATATAGAAATTAGATCTACCCGTTTCCTTTCTGTCATATTTTATACCACAAAGTTATGTGATTATGGTCACAAAGATATGACCATTAAGTTTGTATGTTGAATAGGTCCTATGTTCTGTCATTGTTATAATGAATGTATCTTTGTAACCCACCCAGAACTTTTGATGGTGCGGGATATAAATTTGTTAAATAAATAAATAAATAAATAAATAAATGAATATAAACTATTTGTATATAAAATATTGTGGCTGTGGAGAAATTGCTCTATACATATGGAATCGTGATAGCAATAAAAATATATATGAGAATGCCATATATGTCAATATTCATGTGATAATGTTTTGCTTTTAAAGAGACTAAGATTTACCTTGTAAGAAGTATACAATAATATATTTTAATCAATCCATGCTGCTCAGCTGATTGTCCTGTCCTCTGCTTTACAACGCTGCATTAATAAAGTCTTACAGTTATATGTTCCATGGGGATCCTGGTCTCTGAGAGTGGTGCTAATTGCAAATATTGATGTATATTCATTTTGTCATACATAACTAATTTCTTCTTAATTAATATTTTGACACATGCATCCATAAAAAGATGAATTATTGTGAAGGTGATTATAAAGGGATCAGTTAATGTCACTTGTGGGATTTCAAACATAGTAGTCCTCTTGCAGATTGAAAGGGATTGTCATCAGCTCTGCTTCTTGTTGATTTTGTTTTTTTAGTTCAAGGATGTACCACGGAGATGATAATGACATTCAAGAATTATATGTGGTCTTCTACTATTTCCGGATAAGATGACTTTCCTTTTAAACAGCAGCGTTTCTAGGAAAGTTAACCTTAATTCCTTTACAAATGTATCTGTGATTGTCTTCTAAAAGTTTCCAGACTAGTGCAATAACTGGTTAAATCCACTTGAAGTTATTAAAAAAAAAAACACTTAAGTTGGCATATAAAACATCCTTTCTGCTGAGATCAGAGGAATGAGAAAACAAACAAATGGGCAAGAAGAAAAATGCAAATCAAGGGCACAGCGGGAGCAAGTTAGATGTGAATTTCATTTTTGTCTGAAGCCACAGTACTGCAGCTTTTTGAGTCCTGTCCTCTCTAACCCGAAAGTCAATCAACCCCTGACTGCTGCATAGCCTAAAGCTGGATTATCGTCTTTCTAATCCATTACCTTTCTGTAGAGGCAAAAGAATCATTTTCCAGCAAGAAGAGGATGTAATCTCTGCAAAAGTTTATATACGACAGCAGGCATGATAAGAGAGAGCAATGGCACTGTAACATCAACATGGGCAACGAACCTGATGGCTACAGATGCAGACATCAGCCGCCAAAAAACCAGAGTATATTTCTCTCTCTCTCTCTGTCTTTCTTTCTCTCTCTCTCTCTGAGCTATGTTTTTCTTTTATTCCGTTTGTGGATCCGCTGTGTACAATTAGCAGCTATGTTAAGATGGCAACACCTTATTTGAAAGCAGATAATAATTATTTTCTACAGTGCTTGATCTTCTAGTCCAAAGCTACATATTTCTCTTCCTGATCTATGGTCACTACAGGGCAGGAGATGACATGCTGACTACCTGCAAAACACAAGTTATACGGTATATAAAGGAAATCAGATACACAAGACGCAGTAGTCTCCATACTGGCGGTTTTCCCTTTCAGCTGAGAAACAGCTGTGGATCAGATTTGTCTGGAAACATATCATAAATAATTCCAGCAGAAACCTTGCTTGCCTATTTCATTTTTACTTAGCTCAGGCTTGCAGTCAAACCGTCCCATCCTCCCTGGAATCTGCCGGTGCTTCATTAAGGTCAGTGTTTTGGTGGCTCATACATACACAGGGAAATACATACTTTTGACCGATGGGAAGGTAGAGACAGATATATCATCTGCTTACCTGCTGGAACAGATTGTGTATATAGGAACAAACGCTGGGGGGGGGGGGGGGGGGGGATTTTATGAGTGCTTCATTCAGTAAAGAATATGACCCTCTTCTTGAAAGATGCAGAAGGTTAAAACTTTGCAAGTGGAAAAAGTAATTATTCTGAGATCCAGTGAATCACTTATCACAGGGGCTTGAGAGTGGCTTCTTCTTTTGAAGGAAAAATAAAAAGGCAGCCTCAGTAAATTGACCACTAAGGGATCAAGGTATCAATGTTAACAGGCACTAGCTACTACATGCTGATGCTAGTGCATACTCTCTCTCTCTCTCTCTCTCTCTCTCTCTCTCTCTCTCTCTCTCTCTCTCTCTCTCTCTCTCTCTCTTCTCCTGCCTTCTCTCTCTTTTCTCTCTCTCTCACTCTGACACTCACTCAGCTCTGAGTCTAAGCTCCTTCTGCTGCTGTACAATCAATCTAGCCTGTCTGAAGCTAATAGGCCTCTATTTAACCAGCCAATCAATAGTGAGGATTTCACTGCTGGTCCCTGGGGTCTTTTTCAGAAGAGGTACACACAATGAGACTTTTGCCCAGCAGTTTAACCAGTTGTTTTTCTTATCCTTATTTTCAGTGGCGTTCCTAGCCTGGCTGACACCCGGGGCAGATCGCCGATGCACCCCCCCCCCCCACTGCCGAAACTGCAACCCCCCCTGTCGAAACTACACCCCCCCCCCGGGTGCAGCGTGACCTCCCCCCCCCAGGTGCATTTTTACCTGCTGGGGGGGGGGGGGTGCCGCGCGCCTGTTAGCTCCGAGTCCGCTCGTTCCCTCCCTGCTGCTCCCTCTGCCCCGGAACAGGAAGTAACCTGTTCTGTGCAGAGAGAACAGCAGGGAGGGAACGAGCGAACTCATAGCTAACAGGCGCGCGGCACCCCCCCCCCCCCCCCAGCGGCATGCACCTGGGGCGGACCGCCCCCACCGCCCCCCCTTGGTACGCCACTGCTTATTTTCTCTCTTTTTGTGGTACTGTGTACACTGAAATGAGAGGATTTATAGAAGCAGAATTAAAGTTTTGTTTGTTTGATTGTTTCAGAATGTAATGATAACCTCACATAGCCTAATCTGAGAGTTCCACAGTATAAAAACAATGAGTTGAAAGAAGGAGATACTAGATCACCACTAGGGGGAAGAGAGTGGAAGGGGAGATACTAGAATGCAGGCGATGGTGGTGGTGGTGGGATAGGGGCACCAATACAAAAGTTGGCTCAGGGCACCACAGTTTCTTGAGCCACTCCTGTATATCCCACAAATACCTTTACAGTTCAATGTGGCTTACATAATAAAGGGGCCTTTTACTAAGCCACGTAAGCGCCTACGCAGGCCCAATGTCTTGTGTTCAGTTTTGGAGGCCATATCTTGCTAAGGATGTAAAAAGAATTGAAGCGGTGCAAAGAAAAGCTACAAAAATGGTATGGGATTTGCGTTACAAGACGTATGAGGAGAGACTTGCTGACCTGAACATGTATACCCTGGAGGAAAGAAGAAACAGGGGTGATATGATGCAGACGTTCAAATATTTGAAAGGTATTAATCCGCAAACGAACCTTTTACGGAGATGGGAAGGCGGTAGAACTAGAGGACATAAAATGAAATTGAAGGGGGGCAGACACAAGAAAAAGGTCAGGAAGTATTTTTTCATGGAAAGAGTGCTGGATACTTGGAATGCCCTCCAGCGGGAGGTGGTGGAGATGAAAACAGTAACGGAATTCAAAAATGTGTGGGATAAACATAAAGGAATCCTGTTCAGAAGGAATGAATCCTCAGAAGCTTAGCTGAGATTGGGTGGCAGAGCCAGTGGTGGGAGGTGGGGCTAGTGGTTGGGAGTCGGGGCTAGTGGTTGGGAGTTGGGGCTAGTGCTGGGCAGACTTCTACGGTTTGTGCCCTGAAAATGGCAGATACAAATCAAAGTCAGGTATACAAATAAATGAGCACATATGAGTTTATCTGGTTGTGCAGACTGAATGGACCATACAGGTCGTTCTCTGCCGTCATCTACTATGTTACTATCCAGCTTATTTTTTAAGGAGAAGAGCGGCCATCTTCCAACACAAATCAGGAGATGGGCGGCCTTCTCCTAAGGGTGCCCAAATCGGCATAATTGAAAGCCGATTTTGGGCGGCTTCAACTGCTTTCCATCGCAGGGACGGCCAAAGTTCAAGGGGGTGTGTCGGCAGTGTACCGAAGGGGGGATAGGACCATGGTTAAGAGATGGCCGTCCTCGGCCGATATTGGAAAAAAGAAGGGCAGCCTGACGAGCATTTGGCTGACTTTACTTGGTCCCTTTTTGTTCACGACCAAGCCTTGAAAAGGTGCCTGAACTGACCAGATGACCTCCGGAGGGAATTGGGGATCACTTCCCCTTACTCCCCCAGTGGTTACCAACCCCCACCCCCAAAAAATAAAAAACATTTTTTTGCCAGCCTCTATGCCAGCCTCAAATGTCATACCCAGCTCCTCAATCACAGCACTATGCAGGCCCATGGAGCAGTTTTTAGTGGGTACTGCTGGGTGTCGATTGGGGTATCCATGCTGCAGGGTCATCTAGAAGCAAGGGAATCTTGTATTCTCTACAGGAAGAATTGTTCCAGCAGTTGGTAATGGAACCCATACGGGATGGAGCTATTCTAGATCTGGTGCTTACAAACAGTGATAGTGTTTCTGATGTTATGGTGGGGGATCATTAGGCATCTAGTGACCACTGAATGATGTGGTTTAATATTACAACACAGGAGGAGAGGGCTTAATCAAGATTGAGGGTCCTAGACTTCAAAAGAACTAACTTTGCCAAGATGGGGGAATATCTCAAAGAAGAGTTAGTTGGATGAGAACCGCTGTAGGAAGTAGAACATCAGTGGGCAAAATTGAAAGGAGCTATTTTAAAGGTGACACACCGCTATGTTAGAAAAGTACATAAAAATAAAAGGAAAAGAAGGCCACTCTGGTTCTCCGTTTTGCAAGTCGTATCAAACCCCAGCTTTGTCTGACATCTAGAATCTGCTACCTACGTTGCTGTGCCCAATCTGCCGATGCATTTCAAATTCTTGCTGACTTCCTTCCAGTCTATACTTTCACTTGCCAAACAGGACTACTACATCCAGTTGACAAACTCTCTTGGCTCAAACCTTCTACGTCTACACATGGGGGGGGGGGGGGGGGGGGAGAGGAATTCTAAAACTGGTGCCTCCATTTAGCAGCCCCAAGAATGAATTACGGGCACCTATTCTATAATAGAACCTGAGCACCTAGGTTCCACTATAGAATACTAGCATAACCTGCTATTGGCGTGCCTAACATTTATGCACCTGCAGTTATACCAGCCATAGAGCTGGCATAAGTGTGGGCACCTAAGTGCAGAAGGGATATGCATAACTTACTGTTACTGAGCCCCACCCATGTCCTGCCCATATTCTACTCATGTTTATGCCAGAGCTGTGTAATCTGAGTAGGAGTCGTGGATTTGGATTTAGAGTTGGAAGTAATTTTGGGTGGCGTTGGAGCTGGAGCCAGAGTCCGTAAAAATGTACTGATTCCAACTTCAAAACAAAACTTACATTATAATATAAAGATGGATTTATTTATTTAGATTTGCTCACACATTTTCAGTAGTAGCTCAAGGTGAGTTACATTCAGGTACTCTGAATATTTCTCTGTCCCAGAAGGGCTCACAATCTAAGTTTTGTACCTGAGGCAATAGAGGGTTAAGTGACTTGCCCAAGATCACAAGGAGCAGCAGTGGGATTTAAACTGGCCACCTCTGGATTGTAAGATTGGTGCTCTAACCACTAGGCCACTCCTCCACTCCATAATTTATATATTATAGCATCTAGGGGTCCTCTGGAAGCACTTAGGTCCACGCATTTGTAAAGTCCATGCAGTAGTCCATAACAACGTCCCAGCATTCCACCAAGAAAAAGGAGTCCTTCACCCTACAAGATGGATCCACAATCCTGGATGTCCCAAATGGGCTGGTGTATATTATATTCTGCTGACTGCTCCTAGGGTCCTGATTTTGGGCCGCCTTCCTAATTCAGGGTGAACAAACAAATTCAGCATCCAGTCATCAACAAGAAACTGTTTTCTTTAAGATTAGTTTGCAAAGATAAGTTCCAACCCCTGGCTTCCTTCCCTAGCAACTATAAGCCATGGATTTTAACGGTCCACAAGTCATATGCAAATCAAGTTTGGACAAATCCAGTACCTTGTTTAGTCTCGTCTCTGGTTTGGACTCTGCCAGCTTTATGAGTTTTGGGGGACCCCTGACAGCACATCCCCTTGGGATAGTTTTCTTACACTCCAGGCACTATCCCCCTCCCCATAGCTGTCAACCAGAAAGCTATAAGTTGTAGCAGGTACTGGGAATCCTTTTTTTTTTTTTACTCACATCTTCATACCTTGGGGTTCTACCCAATTGGCTGCATCAGAGCAGTCCACAAACTCCATTTCTGACATTGATCCTCCCCTTGTATCACAGGCCCCTCCTCCTCCATGGGAGATGGTTCCTCCTGCCTTTGGGTCTTGTTAGAAACTCCACACCCTTGAATCTGCAGGGAACCATCACATACTGGTTGCGGATCTAGGGAGGCTCGTCTTCATCAGGGCTTCACTAACCCTACCCTGTTAAGTTTCCTGGGCATCTGTGATCTCCCCTCTCCTCCCCTCCAGCCTGAGAATTCCTTGTCCCCTGGTGTACTCGGTGTTTCAAGAACCATTGTCCTTTGTGGGAAAGCAATGTTGGGGACAGATTCATGGGCTGGGCCATGAGCATCGTCTTGAATATAACAATATATGGATTTAGATTATAGAGTATTTTTGTCCTGGATCTAAAGTACTGGTAAATATAAGTTTAAAATTTAAAGCCTAATATCAGTAGGAGCTGGAGTTGGAGTCAGAGTTGAAGGTTAAGTGTACCAATTCCACAGACCTGGCTAACGATCCCATGCAAATAAGCTCTCCGTAAATTAAGCAGATATTTACAGAATATTGTTCAGGTGCCCTGCTAGCACTTAAACAGGTATGTGCACACATACACATGTAATTGTTAGTTTTCTAGATTTTTATTCATGCAAGGGGCACGTACATGCAGCCATCTCAATTAAAGAATTCTTTTTATATAGTATGATATGCTACTGAAGATATCATGGCCTGTAGCTATAACTGAAGAATTGTACAGTTATACAAATTCTTCATACCACTCAAAACAGACTTCTCTGATCAGAAAAGGGGACTATCCCTATGAATGTTTTTTTTTTTTCACTGAAACAAACCTCTCATAGTTTTCTATGACACATCTTATTATAATCATTTGAAGCCTAAAGTGATGGTGGCATGCCGAAATGGCAAATGGAGTTGATTTCTGGCAATCATATTCACAATTGTTGCTCGTTACTGTCTCCAGGGAAGTGGAAAAGTTCATCAGTGTCTCAGGTGATAAAGCAGTCCTTTTTAGATAACTCTGTTTATCCCATTTAATAGAGTAGGCTAGAAAAATTGCTTGTGAGAATTAAAGAGAAAAAGGATTCTGCAGAAATATCAAGTTACAGTATAGAAGTAGAGATAAAGGCTTGTGTTATATCCAAACAATGCACTAGCTAGGAATGACTTAGATAAGATGCACATTTGAAAATGGGATTCAAATATTGGAAACATATAAAAAAAACCATCTACAAACAGGTGAGCAAATGTATTATACATTACAAAATACAAAGCTTAAAAACCAGTATATTTGTCACGACCATAGGAACAGTGAGTCCTTGGACTGCTGCCAGAGCTGCAGCAGAGAAGGCCCCTGGGCTAGCATAAGGCAGAAACTGAGGCAAGACTAGAACAAAGGCAGACATGACTAGGCAGGACAAGGCAAGGCAAGATGCGACAGGACAGGGCTAAACAAAGCAAGGCAGGACAAGGCAAGACTAGCCTGGGCACAACTAGACAAGACAGGAGCCGGATCCAGACAAGGCAAGGTAAGCAAAACAACAGGGCTAGAACTGAATCCAGGAAGGAACAAGACAAGATAAAGAAACAAGGATAGAACTGGGTTCAGAAAAGGCAAAGCAAGGCAGGGCAAGAACTGGATCCAGACACAAGGCGCAAGACAAGACCAGGCAAGGATAAATAGGACAAGAACTGGATACAGACAGGGAAGGATAGCAAGGCAGTGGGGCTAGAAATGGAACCCAGACAGGACAAGGCAAGACAAGGAACTAAGCTAAAACTGGGTCCAGGCAGGCACAACAAGGGTAGGGCAAGAACTGGATCCAGGAGGGACAGAACAAGGCAACAAATTAGACAGACTAGACTGAGACAAGGCACTCCACTACTGCCAACTCCAGACTTCGCGCCTTCTGTCTCGCTGCACCCTACGCCTGGAATAAACTTCCTGAGCCCCTACGTCTTGCCCCATCCTTGGCCACCTTTAAATCTAGACTGAAAACCCACCTCTTTGACATTGCTTTTGACTCGTAACCACTTGTAACCACTCGCCTCCACCTACCCCCTCCTCTCTTCCTTCCCGTTCACATTAATTGATTTGATTTGCTTACTTTATTTATTTTTTGTCTATTAGATTGTAAGCTCTTTGAGCAGGGACTGTCTTTCTTCTATGTTTGTACAGCGCTGCGTATGCCTTGTAGCGCTATAGAAATGCTAAATAGTAGTAGTAGTAGTAGTAAGGACACAACAAGGCCGGATGCAAGCAGGAACTTGGAGACAAGGCAGGGCTGGAGCTTGGCAGGAACTCAGAGGCAAGGCAGGGTTAGAGCTTGGCAGGAACTTGGAAACAAGGCAGGAATTGGAGCCTGGCAGGAACTCAGAGGCAAGACAGGGCTGGAGCTAGGCAGGAACTCGGAGAGAAGAAAGGGCTTGGAGCTTGGCAGGAATCGAAACAAGGCTAGACAGAAACAGGGCTAGAGACCTCGTTGTGAAGATAATGGGAGCAAGCCTGGGCCTTCCTTAAATACCATGGGGCAGGAAGTGACATTACCTGTGGGCATAGGCGTAGTTTGACTGTTTCATTTGGGGGGGCAAAGGATGGGGCAGAGCATATTAGCATATTCATTTGCATATACACATATGCAAATGAATATGCTAATATGGAGGAAGGAATTGAAATTTACAGGCAAAATATCACAGATGCACATTTCAAAAAGCTGACATATTTCAATTAATAAATTCTGAATAAAATACTTTTTTCTACCTTTGTTGTCTGATCATTTAGTTTTTCTATTCACTTTGGTCCCAGTGTCTTCTGTTTTATACAGTGTCTTCTTTCCAGTAGGCTTCCCTCTGCTCCCCACCCTCCCAGTCCCATCCATCTCCTGCTCCTTCCCTCTGCTCCCCACCCCTCCCAGTCCCATCCATCTCCTGCTCCTTCCCTCTGCTCACCTCCTCTCCCAGTCCAATCCATCTCCTGGTCCTTCCCTCTGCTCCCCACCCCTCCCAGTCCCATCCATCTTCCCTCTGCTCCCCACCCCTCCCAGTCCCATCCATCTCTTGCTCCTTCCCTCTGCTCCCCACCCCTCCCAGTCCCACCCATCTTCCCTCTGCTCCCCACTCCTCCCAGTTCCATCCATCTTCTCTCTGCTACCCCCCCAGCAAGGTCCAGGATCTTGACTCCGTTTACCCCCTCTCTTCCTCCCTCCCTCCGGCGCAGGCAGCAGTCTTCTTCAACCTTTCTGTGCTCCTGGCAGCGGTAGCGACATATACACGCTGCCTTCGGTCTGCCCCGGAAGCCTTCTCACCTATGTGGGAACAGGAACTTGAAGAGAAGGCTTCGGGGCAGAGCCGAAGGCAGCGTGTACGTCGCTACCGCTGCCAGGAACACAGAAAAGCTGAAGAAGACTGCTGCCTGCGCCGGAGGGAGGGAGGAAGAGAGGGGGTAGACGGACATGCTCGTCTCCGTCCGCTTCGCTTCCCTGCCCTCTCTGTCTGCGTCCCGCCTTCCCCTGATGTCATTTCCTTTCGGGCGGGACACAGAGAGAGAGGGCAGGGAAGCGAAGCGGACGGAGATGAGCGCGTGCCTGCTTGATTTTTGTTTTTTTTTTACTACTAGTGCCAGTCATCACGTCGTCATCGTTTGGGGGGGCATTGCCCCCCCTCGCCCCCCCCCCCCCATGCCTGTGGGAAGTCCCTGCAACCTTGCAATGAGACTCTAAGAAATCTCTTCGGTGTGCAGATGCCCTAGGGTGAGGTGCACCATCTCATATGAGTGATCTGCCATCTGGAGATGTGCCAGAGAGCAGTGTGGGACCCAGCTCAACACCCCCAAGGCGTCAGAAGGTAAAATGAAATGAAAAATAATAGACAAAAAAACAACATTGACGTTTTGAATTTTATCCAGGCATTAAAAACAATTTTAAAACATTCTTAAACAATAAAAGCTATGCTAAAAGGGGTCATGCACTATGATTAGCATGTGGGTTTTCCTATGTGTTGAGGCTGCTTTTTAGCAAGGCTGCAAAAATGCTGCATTTCCATTTTTCCCATTAATGACCAGGCGCTAATTTCCAAATTAGCACATGGCCTTAGCACGTGAGCCCTTACCAACACCTATTTAATAGGTGGAAAGAGCTCCCACACTAACCATGTGCTAATCGTTTGGTGTGCTAACCAGTTAGGCTGGGCTTACCTACTCTTTGCCCCTCAAACACACCCCAGATGCCTCAACTACCACAGGGTGCCTGAGTGCATTTTGTCATGTGGGAAGCACATGGTAGTTCTTACCTCCACTTAGTAAAAGGACCCCAATGGTAGCATAAGGTCTCAAAAATGTCATATATGAGTAGAAAATCTTTTCACTAACCCCCAAAAGCCTATATATGGTGCCTAAGTTGTGCTCACTAATTTGGCCACAGAGACAAATTGCACACAAAACTTAATTAACAAGCTAATCAGAGCTGATAATTGGTATTTAACAACCAATTAGTGGCACTAATTGGATTTAATTAGAATTAATGCACACAACTTTCTAGGCATATTCTATAATGCAGTGCACATAAATTCTAATGTGCACAGTTGAAAAGAGGGCATGGTCATAGGCGTGGAATGAGCGGGTTGGGGGCATTTCAAAAAACCATATGCACTATTATAGAATACACCCGATCTGCGCCTAACTTAGGTGTAGGTATTTAGGCATGGTTTTTGGTGGCCTAAATAGGTATGCCTAAATTTTAGTCACAAGAACAGCGCGTGAGTGTATTCTATAAAGTACACCTAACTTGAAGAGTAGTTTATAGAATCACACTAACTGTGTGGTTTTATGGCACCATGTATAGAATCCCCTGTCATCAAATGCCTAGCCACCCAGCTAGGGTTACCCTGTGGCCACATAGAGGGTCTATCCCCAGCACAGCTCAGGTCTGCCTGCACCTGACGCTCGTGCTCTATTCTAGCACCCTTCTCCCACCAACTGGGTCACAACTGCTTCTGGGCAAGTCTCCCGCTCTCAAATTATCCCCAGTGATTTCTAGGTTACTGGGGCTACATTCCGAGTGGTCCCACAGTTTCCAGAAAGCACTCACAGACCTAACACACAAACCACCAGGATTCTTTATCAATCCAGATCTGCCCATGGTCACAACCCCTTTTTGGATCCATGTGGAAAATTTACATGTGCATCTTTATAGTGTCCCGACTAGGAAGATGTGCATGTAAATTTTAATTATTGCCAATTAGTAACATAACATAGTAATTGATTGTTAGCACCTAATTATTGCCAATTAAGTGCTCATTTATCAATTAAGTTGTGCACACAATTATGGAATACGTCCGATTTGGCACACAAGTTTGTGAGCCATGTATAGAATCCAGGGGTTTGTGAGTAGGTGTGATGGTCATAGGCACATTAAAAAACCTGGAGGACATATCTGAAGAAGTCCTAAAAGAGGACATATCTTCTTAAAAGAAGACATATGGTAAACCTAGACTTCAGGCAGTTAGAAGCCAACCAGAAGGGCATATGCTACTACTGCTATGGTGGCAATGAATCAAAGAAGGAAGCATACCTACATATGGAAAATTCTGCAAAACCTGCATGAAAAAAAAAATCTCTTTGGCAGTGCATGCAGAAGCCAGCTTAATGTACACTTCCTGGTTGATGGCAATGATGATACAGGAAGCCTCTTAGCCTTAAGAAAAGGTAAAAGCATAACCCTAGGAAATTTATTCACATGTTTACAGGTTGGAGACAAGCTGGTGAGGTTCCATTTGGATACAGGGGCTATGATAAATCTTTAGATGGCCAGAGAAACTCTTTGATTGGGATGTGCTTCCTCAGTCTCCTGAAGCTAATGTCTATGTGTTTGATAAGAAAGAGTTACAAACAACAGGGATGATTACAACCAATGTGATAAATTCCAGGGACAGAGTTACCAAGTAGATTTCTACATCACAAGATGACCCAGACAACACCTGTTGGGTGCTGAAGCCTGACCACGATGGTAGCCTCTATGTCTAAACATCAACCATGTGTTCACTCTCAGCACTGTTGAAACAAACACTAAGTGGGTAATTCTCTATAGGTTGCGTAAAGTTAGGTCCTGGGATGATTTGTGTTAAGCACAAATTCTGTAATGGCAATTGCAAGCAAAATTACCATTATAGACTACTAGTGCAAGTCTACAGTAACACTCCTACCTTTAGACTCAAGCACCTGTGCTTGCTCAATGGCTGTTGTAAATGCTTGCATCTGACTGTAGACAGGTGTGTAACTGCAAGTATTCTAGAACCTACAGGTGTAAGTTTTGGCACATCCCTGACCCACACATGCCCTTCCCAGTTCCATGCCCCCTTGCAGTTGTGCACTATGGATTTTACGCGTGCAATTTTCAGAATCCTAAGCAGTTATGCCTCTAATTTAAAAGAGATCTTAAGCCCGCCCCAATTAAAGAGGCATTTCATGGGCATGTAAAATGTGATAAATGCAGTACTTGCACTATAACAATAGAATGAAATGAATTTATTATCCGATTGACCAACGAAAATACTATATTAAATCCAATACAGATTGCAATTCTAGTTTTGTAGTTTATATTCTGCAGTGTCCCTGCAACAAGATTTATGTGGGGAAAACCACTAGAAAGTTACACACAAGATTATTGGAACACAAATCATGTATAAAAACATCTAAAATAGGTTCCCCGTTGGCAGCACATTGCAATTTAACTAAACATGAATTTACAAATTTTCAGTGCTTTGCCATAGATCAAGTTAATAAACATGGAGGGGCATAATTGAACGAAAACGCCTATCTCCATGGGCGTTTATCTCCGAGAACGGGTCCGTGAAGGGGTGGACCGAACCGTATTTTGGGAAAAAATAGACGCCCATGTTTTATTCAACAATGTGTGAGCTGGGCGTTTTTGTTTTTCAGCGATAATGGAAAATGAAAGCGCCCAGCTCAAAAACGAATAAATCCAAGACATTTATTCGTGGGAGGGGCCAGGATTCGTAGTGCACTGGTCCCCCTCACATGCCAGGACATCAACCGGGCACCCTAGGGGGCACTTTTACAAAAACAAAAAAACAGGTAAAAGAGCTCCCAGGTGCATAGCACCCTTCCCTTGTGTGTTGAGCCCCCCAAATCCCCCTCAAAACCCACTGCCCACAAGTCTACACCATTACTATAGCCCTAAGGGGTGAAGGGGGGCACCTACATGTGGGTACAGTGGGTTTGGGGGGGTTGGACGACTAATAAGCATTAAGCAGCACAATTGTAACAGGTAGGGGGGATGGGCCTGGGTCTACCTGCCTGAAGTCCACTGCACCCCCTAACAACTCCTCCAGTGACCTGCATACTGCTGCCAGGGAGCTGGGTATGACATTTGAGGGTGAAAATAAAAAGTTGTGAAACATCATTTTTTTGTGGTGGGAGGGGGTTAGTGACCACTTGGGGAGTCAGGGGAGGTCATCCCCGATTCCCTCCAGTGGTCATCTGGTCATTTAGGGCACTTTTTGGGGCCTTATTCGTGAAAAAACAGGGTCCAGGAAAAGTGTCCTAAATTCTAGCTAAAAACGCATACTTTTTTCCCATTATCGGTGAAATGCGCCCATCTTTGTTCGGCAGATAGCCACGCCCCAGTTCCGCCTTCGCCACACCTCTGACACGCCCCCATCAACTTTGTCCGCATCCGCGACGGAGTGCAGTTGAAAACGTCCAAAAATCGGCTTTCGATTATACCGCTTTATTCATTTTTGTGAGATAAACGTCCATCTCCCGATTTAGGTCGGAACTTGGGCGTTTTTCTCGTTCGATTATAAGCAGGATAGTAACATAGTAGATGACGGCAGAAAAAGACCTGCACGGTCCATCCAGTCTGCCCAACAAGATAAACTCACATGTGCTACTTTTTGTGTATACCTTACCTTGATTTGTACCTGTCCTTTTCAGGGAACAGACCGTATAAGTCTGCCCAGCACCATCCCCGCCTCCCACCACCGGCTTAATCTCGGTTAAGCTCCTTAGGATCCATTCCTTCTGAACAGGATTCCTTTATGTTTATCCCACGCATGTCTGAATTCCGTTACTGTTTTCATTTCCACCACCTCCCGCGGGAGGGCATTCCAAGCATCCACTACTCTCTCCGTGAAAAAATACTTCCTGACATTTTTCTTGAGTCTGCCCCCCTTCAATCTCATTTCATGTCCTCTCATTCTACCGCCTTCACATCTCTGAAAAAGGTTGGTTTGTAGATTAATACCTTTCAAATATTTGAACATCTGTATCATATCACCCCTGTTTCTCCTTTCCTCCAGAATATACATGTTCAGGTCCGCAAGTCTCTCCTCATACGTCTTGTAACGCAAATCCCATACCATTCTCGTAGCTTTTCTTTGCACCGCTTCAATTCTTTTTACATCCTTAACAAGATACGGCCTCCAAAACTGAACACAATACTCCAGGTGGGGCCTCACCAACGACTTATACAGGGGCATCAACACCCCCTTTCTTCTGCTGGTCACACCTCTCTCTATACAGCCTAACAACCTTCTAGCTATGGCCACCGCCTTGTCACACTGTTTTGTCACCTTCAAATCCTCAGGTACTATCACCCCAAGATCCCTCTCCCCATCCGTACCTATCAGACTCTCCCCGCCTAACACATATGTCTCCCGTGGATTTCTACTTCCTAAGTGCATCACTTTGCATTTCTTCGCATTGAATTTTAATTGCCAAACCTTAGACCATTCTTCTAGCTTCCATAGGTCCTTTTTCATGTTTTCCACTCCCTCCGGGGTGCCCACTCTGTTACAGATCTTAGTACCATCTGCAAATAGGCAAACTTTACCTTCTAACCCTTCGGCAATGTCACTCACAAATATATTGAAGAGAATCGGCCCCAGCACCGATCCTTGAGGCACTCCACTACTCACCTTTCGCTCCTCCGAGCGAATTCCATTCACCACCACCCTCTGGCGTCTGTCCGTCAACCAGTTCCTAATCCAGTTCACCACTTCGGGTCCTATCTTCAGCCCATCCAGTTTATTTAAGAGCCTCCTGTGGGGAACCGTGTCAAAAGCTTTGCTGAAATCTAAGTAGATTACGTCCATAGCTCGTCCCTGATTCAATTCTCCTGTCACCCAATCAAAGAACTCAATCAGATTCGTTTGGCACGATTTCCCTTTGGTAAAACCATGTTGTCTCGGATCTTGCAACTTATTGGCTTCCAGGAAATTCACTATCCTTTCCCTCAGCATCGATTCCATTACTTTTCCAATAACCGAAGTGAGGCTTACCGGCCTGTAGTTTCCAGCTTCTTCCCTATCACTACTTTTGTGAAGAGGGACCACATCCACTGTTCTCCAATCCCTCGGAACCTCTCCCGTCTGCAAGGATATATTAAACAAATCTTTAAGAGGACCCGCCAGAACCTCTCTGAGCTCCCTCAATATCCTAGGGTGGATCCCATCCGGTCTCATGGCTTTGTCCATCTTTAGCTTTTCAAGTTGTTCATACACTCTCTTCCATGAACGGTGCTCTATCCACTTCAATCTCATTTGTACTTTTTCCAGGCCATCGCGGTCCTTCTCCCGGATTTTCTTCTGTGAAAACAGAACAGAAGTATCTATTTAGCAAATTTGCTTTTTTCTTCATCATTATCCACATAGTGGTTCGCAGTATCTTTTAGTCTCACAATTCCCTTTTTAGTCATTCTCCTTTCACTAATATACCTGAAGAAAATTTTGCCACCCCTCCTTACATTTCTAGCCATTTGTTCTTCTGTTTGTGCTTTCGCCAGACGTATCTCTCTCTCTTGGCTTCTTTCAGTTTCATCCGTAAGAGGAGGGGACCGAGCCAGGAGTTTCATTCAACTTGAGCAGCATTGGATTTTCAAGCTACAATCCCTAGAACCAAAAGGTTTAAACACGGTGATTCAATGGGCAGTATTCCTTTAAATTTTAAAGAGATAGATGACATCATTGACTTAATGAGCGTTTGCTTTAAATGCGGGCGCCATTTTGGTTTTCTAAGACAGCTGATTGAGAAAAAAGAAGCTAAGACACATCAAATGGGAAAATTTGCAGTAAAATATTGGATTGGACTGACATTGAATTGGTGATACATTACTGCGTATGGAAAGATAATGTGGAATTGTTGAGGATTTTTTTTGTTTCTACAGAGATATCAGAAGTATAGCTTTGACAGCACATAAGAGGAATGTTAAAAAGTGATAACTTTATTTATTTATTTATTTATTTATTTGTTGCATTTGTATCCCACATTTTCCCACCTATTTGCAGGCTCAATGTGGCTTACGTGGAAGGGCATAATCAAACGCGAACGCCCATCTCCATGGGCACCTATCTCTGAGAATGGGTACGTGAAGGGGCAGGACAAACCGTATTTTCGAAAAAAAAATGGGCGTCCATCTTTGTTCCGATAATACGGTTTGTGCCAGGCAAATGCATCGGATTTGTGCGGATTTGAGCTGGGCGGTATCGTTTTTCAGCGATAATGGAAACCGAAGGCACCCAGCTCAAAAACGAACAAATCCAAGGCATTTGGTCATGGGAGGGGCCAGGATTCGTAGTGCACTGGTCCCTCTCACATGCCAGGACACCAACCGGGCACCCTAGGGGGCACTTGTAACAATTTAAAAAAAAATTAAAATACCTCTGAGGTCCATAGCTCCCTTCCCTTGGGTGCTGAGCCCCCTAAATCCCCCCCAAAACCCACTGCCCACAACTCTACACCATTACCATAGCACCTATGGCTGAAGGGGGGGCACCTAGATGGGTACAGTGGGTTTTTGGGGCGGTTTGGAGTGCTCCCAGTTAGCAGCACAAGTGTAACAGGTAGGGGAGATGGGCCTGGGTCCACCTGGCTGAAGTCCACTGCACCCACTAACAACTGCTCTAGGGACCTGCATACTGCTGTGATGGCATTTGAGCCTGTAGGCTGGGGAAAAAAAGTTGTTAAACTTGTTTTTTTTTTTGTGGGAGGGGGTTAGTGACCACTGGGGGAGTCAGGGGTGGTCATCCTCGATTCCCTCCGGTGGTCATCTGGTCATTTAGGGCACTTTTTTGGGACTTGTTCGTGAAAAAAAAGGGTCCAAAAAAGTGACCCAAATTCGCGCTAAAACGCCTTTCTTTTTTTGATTATCGGCCGAGGACGCCCATCTCTCCTCAGCCGATAAACATGCCCCAGTCCCGCCTTCACCACGCCTCCGACACACCCCCGTCAACTTTGGCCATTTCTGCGACAGATTACAGTTGAAGACTCCCAATATCGGCTTTCAATTATACCGATTTGGGCGCCCACGGGAGAAAGACGCCCATCTCCTGATTTGGGTCGAAATATGGGCGTCGTTCTCTTTCGAAAATAAGGTGGATAGTACAGTAGAGGCGATCGCCAATACCAATATGAAACAAATACAAAGTGAGGTTATGACAGAGTAATGATTAGTGTGATAGACATATTGGGCATAAGGAGGAGGGAGAGTTGGGTTATGTCCAGTACGAGCTTTTATATTGTTGTGTTGCAGGGATGAGGCATTTAGGTTGGGTCATTGGAATATGCCTTTTCGAACAGGTTAATCTTTAGGAGTTTCTGGAAGTTTAGGTGATCGTATGTTGTTTTTATGGCGATTGGTAATGCGTTCCATAGTTGTGTGCTTATGTATGAGAAGCTGGATGCATAGGTTGATTTGTAGTTGACTCCTTTGCAGCTCGGGTGATGGAGATTTAGATATGTTCGTGTTGATCTAGTTGTGTTTCTGGTTGGTAGGTCTATGAGGTCTGTCATGTATCCCGGGGCTTCACCGTAGATTATTTTATGAACCAGGGTGCAGATTGTGAATGCAATACGTTCTTTGATTGGGAGCCAGTGTAGTTTTTCTTGTAGAGGTTTGGCGCTTTTGAATCTTGTTTTTCCGAATATAAGCCTGGCTGCTGTGTTTTGAGCAGTTTGGAGTTTCTTAATGATTTGTTTTTTGCATCCCACATAGATTCCATTACAGTAGTCTAGATGGCTTAATACCATGGATTGTATCAAGTTGCAAAATATTTCCCTCAGGAAAAAAGGTTTCACTTGTTTGAGCTTCCACATTGAGTGAAACATTTTCTTTGTTGTAGCTTTCACTTGGCTCTCTAGTGTAAGATTTCGGTCAATTGTAACTCCGAGAATTTTCAGGCTGTCTGAGATAGGGAGGGTGCAGTCCAGGGTGGTTATGTTGGTGGGTTTGATTGTGTTATATTGGGATGAGAGGATGAGACAGTGTGTTTTTTCTGTGTTCAGTTTTAGTTGGAATGCATTCACCCATGAGTTCATGATGTTCAAGCTGAGTTTGATTTCTTTGGCGATTTCTGTTAGATCACTTTTATAAGGGAATCATTTTTATAAGGGATAAGAGAATATTGACAACATAAGGATTTCCCTGACCAAGCCCGATGAAACGGGACCCGTTGGTGGTCGAAACCGTTGCGAGACAAAGACTTTAAGATAAGTGCATTATATATGCTTCATTTATGATCCTGATTGAATCTATCATTTAAGCTATACTTATTGTTAAAAATATATAAAGAAAGACGAGAGATACACCGAATTATAAAGAGAAGAGAGATATATGAAAATAGAGGGTTTTTTGCCAGTGAAGCGTGGCTGTTCAGCGTCTCTGTTAACACAAAAAGATTCAGACCACTGGCATACAGAGGCATTTCCCTCTTTCAAATCTCATCTCTTAACAATAAAAAACAAAACAATTAAATCTCATCTCTTAATAATATCAAACTAATAAAATTAAGAGACTGGATATATGAAAAAATTGGAAAAAAAAAAAAAAAAAAAGCTTAAGCTATCAAAAAACAACAAATAAGCCAAATTGTTTATTGAGCTACACAGTACCATAAGGTAACCACTGTTGATTGGGATTAATTTTCATTTTTTGAGTGGTTAAGTTCTAGTTTCTTTGGAAAGTAAATTTCATACAGACATCCATGCAGAGCAGAGAGCAGCGTAGTGATTAGTGCAGTGGACTGTAAACCAAGAAAACCCAGGTTCAAATTCCATTTTAACTCTTTTTTTGTTTGTTTGTTTGTTTGTAATTATGAGCCCTCCAATAACGGAAAAATACCTACTGTACGTGAATGTACACCACTTCAATAATCTTCATGCTTGCAGGTGGTTTATATATTTAGGTACAGTAGGTATATTTCCATTCCTGGAGGGTACACAATTTAAAAGAAAAAAAAAGAGTTAACATGGAATTTGAACCTGGATCCCTTGGTTTACAGTTCATGGCATTAACCATCATGCTATTTCTCAAATCTAAATGCAGCTCTGTTCAGAATGCCCACAATATCTGAAGCTGTTACAGAGCCTGGTATTTCTTTCCAGTTTCACTTTCAGGGGAGAGGGAGGAGAACAACAATCACTGGGGGATTAAGGTGGTGTCATGTCTTAATCCCTCCAGTGGCCAGCTGCTCAATCAGAGAACCTTTTTGTACCCTAGATGTGATTGAAACAGGTCTAATTAAGGATGTCCTTCCTTTTAGTTTTGGTCATTTCCTTCCCTTAGGTAATTGCTGTTGGACATCCTGATTTTAGGCCCTTCCTAGTCCCACCCTAAACATGCCCACAACATTTGGATATACAGCAGTATGGGACGTCCAAATCCTGCCTTTGCAAAATCTGGATTTGGACGTCTCAAGCACATAGACGCCCATTTAGACATTTTAGGACATCCATGTGCTTTGAAAATAAGTACATAAGTAATGCCACACTGGGAAAAGACCAAGGGTCCATCGAGCCCAGCATCCTGTCCAAGACAGCGGCCAATCCAGGCCAAGGGCACCTGGCGAGCTTCCCAAACATACAAACATTCTATACATGTTATTCCTGGAATTGTGGATTTTTCCCAAGTCCATTTAGTAGTGGTTTATGGACTTGTTCTTTAGGAACCCGTCTAACCCCTTTTTAAACTCTGCTAAGCTAACTGCCTTCACCACGTTCTCCAGCAACAAATTTAATTATGCATTGGGTGAAGAAAAATTTTCTCCAATTTGTTTTAAATTTACTACACTGTAATAAGCACCATAAGCACATACAATATACACGTATGCATTTATCTCTTCAGTCTTACATACACACATTCACTCACTCCCTGTAATTATATAGATGGCACACTATCTATAGACCAGTATATCTTATGCACATAACTTAATTACTTAATTGGTGATAACTATCAATAATTGGCCTTAACTAGCACTGCTGCTCCTTGTGATCTTGGGCAAGTTACTTAAGCCTCCATTGCCTCAGGTACAGACTTAGATTGTGAGCCCTCCTAGTGTATCTGAATGTAACTCACCTTGAGCTACTACTGAAAAAGGTGTGAGCAAAATCCAAATTAATAAAATATATAAATAATTGGCACTAATTTGCTATTATACACAGGAGTTATGACCCCCCCTCCCCACCCCCAGCAACCTTGACAATGGGTGGGCACATCATAAAAGGGGACTGGGGTTCACCACATAAAGAAGGATGGAACCTACCGAGGAGCAGTACAGGCCCAATGGAAAGTGGTACAGCAGCTCCAACGGCTGGAGCATAGCATTGCGGGTCTTCGGCTCACATTTACCACCACAAATGTAACAGGTAGGGGTGGTATGGGCCTGGGTCTGCCTCTCTGAAGTGCACTGCAGTACCCACTAAAACTGCTCCTGGGACCTTCATGAGCTGTCATGGACCTGAGTATGACATCTGAGGCTGGCATTGAGGCTGGCACAATATATTTTTAAAGATGTTTTTTGAGGGTGGGAGGGGGTTAGTGACCACTGGGGGTGTAACGGGAGGTCATCCCCGATTTTCTCCGGTGGTCATCTGGTCATTCCAGGAACCTTTTTGTGCCTTATTTGTATTAAAAACATGTCCGGGTGAAAAAGTCCAAGTGATCATCAGGGACGTCCCTGCTTTTTTCGATTTATGGGTCAAAGTCGTCCCAGTGTTAGCCACACCCAAGTCCCGCCTTCACTAAGCCTCCGACACGCTCCCTTGAAACTTGGACGTCCTTGTGATGGACTACAGTTGGAGACGTCCAAAATTGGGTTTCAATTATACCAATTTGGACGTCTCTGGGAGAAGGACGTCCATCTTCCGATTTATATCGAAAGATGGACATCCTTCTCTTTCGAAAATGAGCCCAATAGTCATTTTCAAACCTGAAACACATCTATCTTTTTGGTTTGAAAATTGCTTTTTTTCTAGATGTTTTTTGTCCTCTGTGTGTTTTTCTTTTGGGACCATTTTGGGGAAAAAAACAATGTCCAAGAGAAAAACATTAAAAATAATAGCTATTGGTAAGTCTGGATGTCATCATTCTTAGTACACTGGCCAAACAGACATCCCAGCAGAGCAGTGGAGCAGTCTAGGGTGCACTACAGTGGACTTCACATAAAAGGTCCTAGATACACATCTCATCATAACCTCCTTATATTGTACGGTGAGTCCTCCAGGAACAGAAAAGAAAGCTACTGGACCTCACCGTACTACACCACTACAATAGCTCTCAAGCTTGCAGGTGTCACCTACAGTATATCTAGGTACAGTAGGTATTTAGTGGTTTTTGGAAGGCTCACACATTCCACCAAAAGTGAACCAGTTAGGATGGGATATGGGCCTTGGTCCCCTTCTCTACAGTCCACTGCACTGACCACTAGGCTACTCCTGGGACCTGCCTGCTGTTCTAACAAGAATGGCCATCATATATGAAACTGTACTAGAGCCTGGTATGTACTATCACTGTCACATCTTAGTGGGCTGGGAGGGGGTCTGTGACTGCTAGGGGAGTAAGGGGAGATTATACCTTATCCCTCGAGTAAGGGCTGCCGAGAGGGGGGGGCAGGGGGCAAAATTTCCCAGGCCCGGGCCACCAAGGAGGACCCAGCGCCAGAGTCTCTCGCCCTCTCCTGCTCCCAGGCCACTGGCACCACAGTCCCTTCTCCACCTGCCTACCCTCAGCTCCCTTCTGTCTGTCGTCCGGCCCCCTGCATTTAAAAAAAATCTCTAAAGCAGCAGCGCAGCACCTTCTCTGCGAAAGTGGCAGATCACCTCAAGCGGGCCTTCCCTCACTGTGTCCCGCTCTCCTCTGATGTAACTTCCTATTTCTGCGAGAGCGGGACACAGTGAGGGAAGGTCCGCCAAAGGCGGTCTGCCGCTTTCACACAGAAGGCACTGCGCTTGATGCATTAGAGATTTTTTTTATTTAAATGAAGGGGGATGGATGTCAGGCAGAAGGGAGAGGAGGATAGATAGGTGGAGACTAGGAACTGCGGTGCCGGCGGCCTGGGAGCAGGAGAGGGAGGCAACAGCAGTAGCGATTCAGGGGTGGGGGGGCGATCCTTGGGGTTGCGGGACGGCGGCGATCCTGGTGGGGCGGCGATCATGGAGGGGGTGTGATGATCCTGGGGGGGGGGGGTGCGGTCTTGCCCCAGGCCCGGCTCAGTCTCTCAGCGGCCCTGCCTCCAGTGGTCATTTGGTCAGTTAGAGCACATTTTGGTTACTTAGTCATGATCAAAACAGGTTTAGCCAAAATGTCTTGGCCCTAGACGTTTTTGTTTTGTTTCATTATTGCAGAAAAACATCTATCTTTTGGTGCTTCCCATGCCGCATCCAAAACATGCGCCTAACACGGCCTCTTGAAATTTGGGCAAACTATGGAGAAAAACATCTAAAATTAGAGTGTCGAAAATTACAACTTTGGATGTTTTTGAGAGAAAAAGTCCATCTACCACCTTATGATGCTTTTTGGATATTGTTGTTGTTTTGAAAATGAGCCTCACAATGTCTCTTCTGGTGCTGTCCTGCTGTTCAGATGTTCAGTTGGTGCCCCCCCCCCCCCCCCCCATCTGTGCCCATCATCAAGTAAAATGTTTGCATTTGCTAACAGCTTTCTCAGCCTGCAGCAGAAAATTCTTCACACTTCCCCCAATCCTTCATATACCTTTTCACCATCCCTTCCCCTGACACTCATTGGTACCACTGGCTATAGAGAGCTAAACTCTGAAAAGCATCCTTCTGCCTTCTAGTCAGTTAATTTACAAATCTAGCAATCCTAGCTTCCTGAGTCCTGAGCATAAATGTCAGAACAATCTTAAAATTTGGCCCTAGGCAATTGCCTACGTCACCTATGATTTTATCTGTCCCTGGACGGGGAAGCTAGTAGTGATAGTAGGAATTAGGAGAGACTCAGAATCATTTTGCAGTTCACATTTTATGGATGAAATGCCTTATCCAATGGAAATAAAATGCCATCTACTTTTCATATACTATACAATTACCATGGTGGATATATTTGAGATTCACATGAGCTGAAAATAGATTCAGTGTCTTTTCTGATTCTAATACCACATACTCCACCCTGCTTTAACTTTGATTAAGAAGTGGAGGAGTAGCCTAGAGGTTAGTGCAGTGGTCTCAGAACCTCGGGAACTGGGCTTGATTTCCACTGCAGCTCCTTGCGACCTTGTACATATCACTTAACCCTGTATTGCCCAGGTACACAATAAGTACTCATATACAGTGGCATTCCAAGGGCGGGGCAGTGGGGGTGGTCCGCCCCTGGTGCACGCTGCTGGAGGGTGCAGAGAGCAGCCACACAGCTGTCGGCTCCACTGGCTCCCTGCTCCCTCTGCCCCGGAACAGGTTAGTTCCTGTTCCAGGCAGTGGCGTAGCCACAGGTGGGCCTGGGTGGGCCAGGGCCCACCCACTTAGGGCTCAAGCCGACCCAACAGTAACACACGTTTAGCAGTAGCTTGTGGGGATTTCTAGCTCCATCAGCTGAAATCTTTCCCCTGATGGTAACAAAAAGGCTACTCTCCACAATACCGGCACCTGCGCATTCTCAATTTTCAGCACATGCCTGCTACAGAGTGCTAAGGTGGAAGGAAGTGTTTTCATGCCAGCTGAGATATTTTTTTGGTGGTGGTGGTAAGGAGAGAACACTTGGTGCCCACCCACTTCTTGTCTAGGCCCACCCAAAATCTGTTATCTGGCTACGCCCCTGGTTCCAGGGCAGGGCAGAGGGAGCAGGGAGCCAGTTGAGCCGATAGCCATGTGGCTGCTCCCAGCAGCTAAGAATGCACCCGGGGAGGGAGGGGGCTTGATGCGCTGGGGGAGGAGGTCGTGCTGCACCCTAGGGCGAAGGATGCCGCTGCACAAGGGGGGGGGGCGCAGCAGCGATCCGCCCCGGGTGGCAGCCAACTTAGGATCGCCACTGCTTATATATATATGTAAACCACTTTGATTGTAACCACAGAAAGGTAGTATATCAGGCCCCACCCCCTTTATTTTGCTTATTACCAGGCATATATGGTTACATGTTATACATGAATGCTGCAATATAATTAAGCATAAAAGTTAGATGAAATAAGCTGTCTGTCAGCAGAATGGTCCCCACTGATGTGGGATAAGCAGCAAAAAAATCTGTTTTACTGTTTTGGGATCTAGCCAGGTACTTGTGACCTAGATTGGCCACGGCTGGAAACAGGATACCAGGCTTGATGGACCTTCAGTCTTTCCCACTATGGCAACGCTTATGTTCTTATGTACAATTTAATGTCTGTTTATTTGTTCTTCCCTTTGATTCTTATGGAAGTGGGCTTGTAAATAGTTGATTTATCTATGTTTAATTAAAGCAATGGATTAACTTGTGGGCAAGTAATTCTGGCTTACTGCCACTGGTGGAGCAGGTTCATTACTCTTCCTCCACCCAGTTCCAGGTTTTGTGAGATCGAATTGTCTGAATATTAGAAGAGAGATCACGTAATTCTACTACTACTACTACTTCTACTTATCATTTCTATAGTGCTACTAGATGTACGCAGTGCTGTACATTGGACATAAAGAGACAAACATGACAAATAAGGGAAAAGGGAATCACAAAGGTAGAAATGATAAAAATGGATGCATTGTAATGAGGTTGATAATGCCTCAAATGGTACAGACCTGAAGCCAGTCCAAATATTTTACTTAACAAATGTGACCCCTTTTTAACATAGGGTATGACTGTTTCACTCACCACTATTGATTGCTATCTTTCTGCTGTAAATACTCCTGAGTCTCACATTTCACTGAATCAAGCTAATAATCGTTATATTGATAGGATCACATTACAGTGTGAGAGATTCTGATTCTTCTTGTGCCATGCAGTAGATTAATTACAAATTTGTCACAGTATTTTGCAACAGGGTTGCTGGGTATAGTTCCTATTAACAAGCCCAAAAGTTATTATTTCCTATGGGAACCGTAATTTCTTTTTCAATTCAATTTAATGTGATAGGTCACAGACTACCCTGAAGCACATTATGTTAAACTGCTATGGAAGCTTGTTTTTCTACTTTATTCTATGCAGATTTTAAAAAAAAACCCAAAGAGACATTTCCTTTGCTGTCACATCTGGCTTTTTAAATTAGATCTTAAAATAAAACAGTTCTGAATTGTAAAAAATAAATAAATAAACATTAGGAAAAAAATAATGAGAATACATATGGTTAGTCATGCAGCCAAAACACACATTGTTCAGACTTATTAATTCATCCTACTGAAATGCATCCATCAGCTTGCTCCTTGCCAATGTGTCGTGTTGCATTTACACTCCAAATGCACATTCAATTCACATTCACCATGCCAGTATAACCCTCTGCTGTCATGATGCCAAATCGCATAGCTCCAAAGACACTGAAATCCAGAAAGAAGGTCCAGCATTTTTAATAATGAATGAGGAAAACAGATGGCTGTTTTGAATCTTTTCAATTCGTATATACAGTTAGCTGACAATCTGTAATCACTTCTCTGAAATGTTTGCTATGCAATAGTTTTAAAACTACACAATAGACTCCCTGAATATCTAATGCTGAGAAAATGTTTGTCAGTCCCATCATGCCACAATATAATTAACACCCATCTTTACTTTATACAACAAAAGGGTCAAAATTAATCAATTCTGTGTTTCCTGAGATTTAATAATGTGCAAAATATGAGCGAGAAGACTAATTCAGAATCAGTATGAAATAGAAGAATCCTTAATACAATTAGAGAGACTTTACTAACTTGCATTAAAGTAATAACACATATTTGTTGCCTAAAAGATATGTGCTAGATGGCAAAATCATGTGTTATATTCCATTAATTCACTATTTTTAGCCCAGCACAAGTTAAATAATGAGATGCAAAGTATGTAAATGCATGCAAAATATTTATTATGCAAAATGAATAACACAGAGGGGCATTTTTGAAAGGTCATCCAAGTATAAATTAGGGCGTCCTCACAAAGTCATCCAAAATCAGGTAGGTATAATCGAAAAATAGTATGGACGTCCTTAGACATTCCATTATCGCAGTGCAAAACGCCCAAATCAGGGATGTCCAAAGTATAGTAAAAAAGGACGCCCATCTTCCAGAACCGCCAAAGGACATCCCCAACACAAATGTTAGCAAATACATTCACTGTACTTGCCAACATTTGTCATATGAACGTCCTTCGGCGGTTCTATGAGAAAGATGTCCTTATTACTATACTTTGGACTTCTCTGATGTACCTGGTTGTTAAGCAAGTACAGTGCATGTAGTTGCGAACATCCAGGTACGGGAAATATAAGGAACATTCATAAGTGCAAAGTACAGTAACAAGGACGTGTTTCTTGCAGAACTTCCGAAGGACGTCCATCTTACTAGACCCGCCCTGCTCCTTAACCCATAAAATCATCTATGGGCTTGCTCCGGAGTACATGTTCCCATTGATCGACCTGCCACCCAGGAATGCCACGCCTGCTGCACGGACATATCTCCATGTACACTTCCCAAATTGTAAGGATGTCAAGTACAAAAGGATTTTCACCTCTTCCTTCCGCTATTGGTGCCCTAAATCTTGGAATGCTCTCCCGCAGAACCTTAAAGCACAAATGGACCACAGCCTTTTCAAGAAGCTGCTGAAAACCTACTTCTTTACCAAAACCTACTCCCCTAGTTACTCCGCTGATTGATATCCCCCTCATGCTCCCCACCCTGCTCTGCTTTCCGTTGCTAGTTACTTCTCCAACCGTCTATCCTCTGTCTGCTCTGCAATGTATTTCTGCTTTATTGTATATTTTCCTAATTTTTGTAAGCCACATTGTGCCTGCTTGAGTGGGAAAATGTGGGATATAAATGAACCATAAATAAATAAATAAAAGGGAAAACAACAGTAAAAGTATTAGATGGATGTTTACTTCATCACAATTGCAATATAATACATCAGGTACAGAAGGGCACAGGCTAGGGGAATTATATAGGCACCGGGCTGTAGCCACCTGCAGGTTATTTAGAATAGGAACTGTAACCAGAACCCCTCTCCCTCAGCATGACTTAAGGGCTCAAGGCCGTGGTAGGCACGCACCTGTGGCCAGGGCTGGTCAAACCCAGTAAGTGGGGTAAGCACCACAGGGGGGCGCCTGTCTTCAAGGGCGCCGCTGCGGCGCCATACCGCACAGCCCTTGGGGGTTTAAATCTTTAATTTACCTCTGTCCCAGAAGGAAGCCGCGTCATTTGAAAGTCCTGCCTGTCTCTAGCCTTCCCTCCCTTCATGAGTTTGTTCCGCAGAGTCCCGCCTTCTGACGTCATTTCCTTGAGGGCGAGACTCTGAGGGAACAAATTCACGAAGGGAGGGAAGGCTAGAGATAGGCAGGGCTTTGAAATGATGTGGCTGCTGGGATGGAGGTAAATTAAAAAAGACTTAAACCACGCAGGGTGGCAAGAAGAAAAAGGGGGATGTTGGGGGGAGAAGAGGGCGGGCAAGTTGCCATAAATGGGAGGGGGATGGGTGCGAAGGAGAATCGCTGGACAGGGGCAGGGTGGTAGAAGAGAGAAAGGAGATGCTGGGGGGGGGGGTGCCAACTCACAGTCTGCAGGGGGGCGCCAGAGACCCTAGGACCAGCCCTGCCTGTGGCCACCTTGAAAATGGTTTGCAAGATAGAATTTAGAAATGTTATTGTTCCTAAACTATGGAGGATTGTAGGACTGTGTTGAATAATATGGAAAAGACAATCACTGCATATATGCTTCCCCCCCTTCCCACCCCCAGCAACCTTGACAATGGGTGGGCACTTCATAAAAGGGGACTGGGTTTCACCACATAAAGAAGGATGGAACCTACCGAGGAGCGGTACAGGCCCAATGGAAAGTGGTACAGCAGCTCCAACGGCTGGAGCACAGCATTGAGGGTCTACGGCTCACATTTACCACCACAAGTGAAACAGGTAGGGGGGGATGGGCCTGGGTCCGCCTGCCTCAAGTGCACTGCACCCACTAAAACTGCTCTAGGGACCTGTATACTGCTGTCATGGAGCTGGGTATGATATTTGAGGCTGGCATAGAGGCTGGAAAAAATATTTTTAAAAAAATTGAGGATGGGAGGGAGTTAGTGACCACTGGGGGAGTAAGGGGAAGTTATCCCCAATTCCCTCTGGTGATCATCTGGTCATTTAGGGCATATTTTTGTGGTTTGGTAGTAAGAAAAACAGGATCAGGTAAAGTCAACCAAGTGTTCGTCAGGAATGGCCTTGTTTTCCATTATCAGTCGAGGACGCCCATGTGTTAGGCACGCCCCAGTCCCGCCTTTGCTATGCCTCTGACACACCCCTGTGAACTTTGGTCGTCCCTGCGATGGAATGCAGTTGAGGATGCCCAAAATCGGCTTTCGATTATGCTGATTTGGGCAACCCTGTGAGAAGGATGCACATCTTCCGATTTGTGGTGAAAGATGGGCGGGCGCCCTTCTTTTTCGAAAATAAGGCTGATAGGGGTCCTTTTACTAAGATGTGCTGAAAAATGGCCTGTGCTAGTGTAAGCACATGTATTGGACGTGTGCAGATCCATTTTTCATGTCGGTTGTAAAAAAGGCCTTTTGGGGGGCCGAAAATGGGCATGCGGCAAAATAAAAATTGGCGCACATTCATTTTGGGTCTGAGACCTTACTGTCACCCATTGACTTAGCGGTAAGGTCTCATGAGTTAACCATGCGATAATCGTCAGCTCACATACACTGCCAATTACCGCCCTGTTAACGCCACACGCTGGAAAATAGCAAATATTTTACTACGTGCATATCAGATGCACAAAAAATGGAATTACCACCCAGGCCACACGGTAGCCAGGCAGTAGTTCCAAACTGACAAATGTAGGAAGTGCGTAGATGCCTATCCTGCTTATTTTCGAAGGAGAAGGGCGGCCATCTTCCGACACAAATCGAGAGACGGCCGGCCTTCTCCTAAGGCCGGCCAAATCGCTATAATCGAAAGCCGATTTTGGCCGGCTTCAACTGCTTTCTGTCGTCAATGTTCAAGGGGACGTGTCGGCAGTATACTGAAGGCGGGACGGTGGCGTGGTTAAGAGATGGCTGTCCTCGGCCGATATTGGAAAAAAGAAGGCAGGCCCGGAGAAGCATTTGGCCGACTTTACTTGGTCCCTTTTTGTTCATGACCAAGCCTAGGAAAGGTGCCCAAACTACCAGATGACCACCGGAGGGAATCGGGGATCACCTCCCCTTACTCCCTCAGTGGTCACCAACCCCCTCCCACCCAAAAATAAATTACAAAATATTTTTTTGACAGCCTCTATGCCAGCCTGAAATGTCATACCCAGCTCTATCACAGCACTATGCAGGTCCCTGGAGTAGTTTTTAGTGGGTACTGCAGTGCACTTCAGGCAGGTGGACCCAGGCCCATCCCCCCTACCTGTTACACTTGTGGTGGTAAATGGGAACCCTCCAATACCCACCAGAAGCTCACTGTACCCACATCTAGGTGCCACCCGTTACCCTTTAAAGGCTATGGTAGTGGTGTACAGTTGTGGGTAGTGGGTTTTGGGGAGGGCTCAACACCCAAGGTAAGGGAGCTATGCACCTGGGATCAATTGCTGAAGTCCACTGTAGTGCCCCGTTGGTGTCCTGGCATGTCAGGGGGACCAGTGCACGACAAAATGGCTTGGATTTGGCTGGTTTTGAGATGGCCGCCATTAGTTTCCATTATCAGCAAAAACCAATGCCGGCCATCTCTAAGGGCAGCCCAAATGGCCAGCCCCAACTGTATTATCAAAACGAAAGATGGCCGGCCATCTTGTTTCGATAATACGGTCGGGTGCGCCGCTTTATGGGGCCGTCATTAGAGATGGCCGCCCTTATAGTTGGCCGCCCCCGTTCGATTATGCCCCTCCACGTGGCTTAGTAAAAGGGCCCCATTGTGTGGTGGCAGGTGGTGATGCCTCTTTATAATTGGCTGAATGGAAAATGCTCTTCCAAGTGCAGCACCATATATAGACACAGGACATGTTAAGGAAATGTCCTGACATTGGCAGATGATGTTTTCTCATCACAGGACCACTTCCACACGCATTCATTTTCCGAGAATTATTTTCCATTGGCGGACATGACTATCTGATGACATATATGTCAGTCTGCAGGGCATCTTTATTGTGGATGTTTTGGGGGGGATATTTTCGAACTTTCATAAACGTCTTTCTTGATGATCCATTATACCAATGCTTTTCTGGTCGTTTTGAGATAGGTATTTACTTTTGTACTTGGACATCGTATCAAAAATGGCCCTCCACATTTTTTAAAAACTGGAGCATCTACAATTTTTTTGTCAAATAAAAAGCCTCCTTCTCTGTGACACAACTATGCGCTAACAGTTGGGTGACATTGTATTGGATGATTATCTCATTTTTATTCCTTTCCAATTGTCTTTGTTTGGGGTCTCCTCCTTTATGTGGGCTAAGAGGCCTGTATCCAGTGGTGTGCTGGTAAATTTTTAACAACAGGCTCTCTCCCTGGGTACAGCCAGCCCTGGATTTTTTTTGGGGGGGGGCACAGAGGTAGACTGGGGGCCCCAGTCCACCTCTGCACCCCCCCCCAAATTGCAGGGCTGGCTATACCCAGGGAGAGAGCCTAGAGGGGCAATGCATTACCCTTTCCAAGAAAAAAAAGATTTTACATGCTCCCAGGTTCATGTTTAATGTGTGATAAAATGCCATAAATAAGTAAATAAATAGATGGAAACTGTGAATGTTGAGCACCTGATTCCCGTAACATGATGTCTGTTTTAGTAGCCCTTTACCAGGAGGAATATAACACGTGCTAGGGTGTCCCTATAACAAGCCCCTCCAAATGACACACTGATTACAAATTACTACTCTACCTATGAAAAGTTATTCCCTTATTATACTTCCTCTGTATACATCCGTATGCACAAACCGGCATGTTTGAAAATATCACCTTTTTTTTACAGTAGCTTCCCCACAGTCCCCATCCCACCCACCTATTCCAGGCTTCCTCCCCACTCCCCTGGCCTCCCGAGCCGCAGGGTGCCCTCCCGGCACATACTTGAAGCCTCCCTGGTGGTCTAGTAGATTCTTTGGGGCAGGAAATATTCCGTCTTTCCTGCCCACTGCTGGCGTTGACCCTCCTCTTGAGTCCTGCACCATCTTCTTTAAAATGGCTGCCAAGACTTACAACGTCAGCCTCAAGACTTCAGCGGAAGTTTCGGCAGCCATTTTTAATACTGATAAGTTAGTTATCTTATAGGTAGGGCTTTTGATCCTAGGTGTTTATCATTTGGGATGTTAGGAGTTTATTTTTTAGGCAATTTAGTGTTTTTGTATGGTCGGAAAAATAGAGGTTAAATGGTGTATTCTGTAAAAATATATATATTGTGTCTTTTTAGGTGAGTTCCCAGTGTTCTTTATTCAATGACCCAGTTTTTTCCCCCAATTGTTGTATACATTTATTGAAACATCATATTCTTGAATCCCATATAAAAGATTAGCTGTCACATCAGAAAGCAGATACAGCAATTTATCTTGATCCATGTAACTGACTTTGCTTCCGTGGCACAGGAGAAGCAGGACAGGGCTCAAATACAGCAGCAAGCTTGCAAGCAGCAGCACATTTCTGTGCAAGTTACCTGGCAGAGATTACAAAAAAACAAAAATAACAGCAGAGAGCAGAGAGTGGTTAGAGATGCATGAGAAGGTTCAGGCATGTAGCTGCAGCCGTAAAGAAGATTTGTAGTCTGAATGGAAGAAACAGTAATAGAGCAAGTCCACAGGCACAGGAGAAGCATGACAGAAGTGAACTATGCAGCAGTGGTCTTAAAAATGAATTGTAGGATGAGAGAGAAGAGCTTAAGGGAGCGAGATTACAGACAGTGGTGTACTCCAGTGGGAGTTCACAGGACTTAGTTACAGCAGCAGTAATGGCAAAAACTGCTCTCTTTCCACAGCATCATATATCCCCTTGTTCAAAATTCAATCCCTTATGTAGGTGAGCAAGAGAGGAGGAATGCCACCTGGGATCTATGGTAAATTAAGCATAGTTTCCCCTGGTTACAGAGCAGATGGAGTCATCTCTGCTGTGGAAAGTGACCATCTGACTGCAGCTGGAGACAGAGACTCAAGGGGAGCGTAATCAGTGCAATGAGAGGTAGCGTGGGAGGAGAAGCAGAGATGAGAAATCCTTCCAGTTACAATGATGTCACCTTAATGCCATGAATTTGGGGGTTTATCAGTTTTAGTCTGTGTCTTTTCAATACTGGGGGTGTTCTCTTGGTGTGTTCTAGGTATAACTGCAAATAAAAAGCCATAGTTGGGATCCCTAGTTAAATATATAGATCGTTATTTTTGTGTGTGTGTGTGAGTGTGTGTGTGTGTATTTTATGTTAGATCATGACTGATCTAATGCTATGATGTGGTAACTCCCATGTTGATGTGAATCTCTAATTGATTCATATTATGAAACATGTGTGGAGTATCTGTCTACTATTTATGAGAAGGTGCATGAAGGGGCCACACCTAGCAAACAATATCATTTTGAAAAACTTGTTTTCTCCAAATAATATTTTGCCCAGCAAACTCTTAGTCACTCCTAGAGACACACGATTTATTTTAAAAAATTCCACACAAATAATTTATTTAAATAAAATGCTTAGAGCCCCTTTATTTTGAATTTTCCCTGCTTACCACAGCTTAAAACGACATACTGCGGAATGTGCCGAGGCAACCCGCAATAACTTGCAAGTGTGCAGACTCTACCTATGTGCTAAAAATATATATTTTATTTCTTAGATGAAGATGTGACTCTGGGGTGGAGAGTAGGCATTTCCCAGCTAACTAGTTAGGGCCCTTTTTACCAAGCTGTGGCAAAATGGGGCCTGCGCTTGCTTCGGCTTGTGTTTTTCACCTTCACCTAGGCCCCCTTTTACCACAGGGGCCTGCAGGAAATGGCCACGTGGCAAGTAAAGCACTTGTCACGTGGACATTTTGGGGGGAGCCCTTACTGCCACCCATTGAGGTGGCAGTAAGGGCTCCTGCGCTAACCCAGCGGTAAGCGGGCAGTGCACGGCACTGCCCAATTACTGCAGGGTACACTCCAGTGCTACAAAATAAATATATTTTTGTAGTGCCGGATATGACAGCGTACAAGGAGTGGGAAATACCATTGGGCTGCTGCAGTAGCCCAGCAGTACTTCCTGATTAGCAAGCGGTAAGCCTGTGTTGGGCTTACCTCCTCTTAGTAAAAGCAGCACTTAGTACGTTGGTATTGCCATTCGCTGATTAGTGCAGGATTAGTGTGTGAGCCTTTACCACCTTCAAAATAGGTGGTGATAAGGGCTCACATATTAACTTTTGTTCACTGATGTGCGCTACTGGCAAAATTAGCACAAAGCCATTAAATCAGAAAATGGAAAATTAGCCATTTTTCAGCCAAGGCAAAAGGTAACCTTAGCATGTGGGAAAGCCCTGTGTAAAGGCCCATTAAAGCCACTTTGGGCTGCAGCTTTGTAAAAGGGCCGTTTAGTCCCCTCTGTTTCTAAAAGCCAACATGCAGAATATGTTTAATTAAATACTTTAGCTGATTCTTTTTCTAAAAGCTAAATAAAGAGGGGGGTATATTTATCTGCAGCTGCTAATAGTTAAGTGAAATGCAGGCCACAGTGGTTAAAATGAAATTAGAATTCAGCACCCGTACCTGGATACCAGTTAGTACTGAATATCCAGTTTCAGTGCCGACCCTGAAATGCCGTCTGGTTAGTGATAATGTTCAGATAGCTAACTGAATAAAATTAGGACAGTCTTTTTCTTGTTCTAACTTTAAGCAGTTTGTTATATAGCTACAAACCAGATTACATCTGGCTCTGGCCTTGCTCTATTAACAGACTGCCCTGGGCTTCCTGGTACTGTCTAGATAGTGCCAAGGTGGTCAGAGGAGACACCCAGCAACCCTGTCTTTTTAGTGTCACTGAATATCCCTCTCGTTGGCACTTACCAGGTTAGTAGCACCTACTAACTGGGTAAGTGCTTTTGAATATCTGCCCCAGAATATATTCAATAAAATGTTTTGCCATTTTCTTTCTTTCTTATAAACTCTGAGACATACAGTTTCATTCATTAGCAGAAGGAGCTTCCATTTTTAACAGTCCCTATTAGGGAGAAACCCAAATCCAATAAATGCTGAAGCACAAGAGGGGTCTTCTATCCAGGCTATTTTGTCTCAGATAAAATGCTAGGTCTTTGAGATTTTAGATACTAATACCATTATTCCTGGGTATAACTAACATACTGTAAGTAAATGTCAATTTTTATATTCTGCTACAGTAGGTAGGTTCTCTTGCAATGCCAGTTTAACTGCCTAGTGCTCTGCATTGTTTCTCAGCTTTCTGTGTCAAGGTCTATTTCAAAGTGACAACCTATTGGTAATCTGAAGCAGCAGCCTTAAGACCAGTGGCGTACCAAGGGGGGCGGTGGGTGCGGTCCGCCCCGGGTGCACGACGCTGGGAGATGCCGCGGCGTGCGCCTGCTCCGAGTTCGCTAACTTCACTCGTTCGCTGCAGCTCCCTCTGCCCCGGAACAGGTTATTTCCTGTTCCGGGGCAGAGGGAGCTGCAGCGAACGAGCGAAGTTAGCGAATTTGGAGCCGACAGGCGCACGCCGCGGCACCCCCCCCCCCCCAGCAGCATGCACCCAGGGGGAGGATGTCATTTCGCCGTAGGGGGGGCACGCTGCACCCGGGGGGGGGGGGCGCATTGGCGATCTGCCCCGGGTGCCATCCAGGCTAGGAACGCCACTGCTTAAGACCTCTCTGAGTCCTAGATGCAAGTGCTATAATAGGAAACATTGCAATTCTACTTGTGATAGAAGGGTGCTATTGGCGGAGGCCTAGACCAGAGCTTAGGGAACAACAGAACAGAGGCTGTAGGACCTGCTGTGTTAACAGAGCTGCTCAGGGCCGCCGAGAGACTGGGCCAGGCCCGGAACAAGGCCGCCCCCGGGGCCCCCCTCCACCCCCAGGCCCTCTGCACTGACCTTAAGCGCCTCACCTTCAAAAGCGCAGCAAGCAGCGGCAGACCACTCCTTCCTTCTGTGTCCCGCCCTCGTGGAAGTTACTTCAGGCGAGGGTGGGACACGGAAGGAAGAAGTGGTCTGCCGCTGCTTGCTGCACTTTTGAAGGTGAGACGCTTAAATTCAATGCCAGGGAGTGACGGAGGGTGTGCGGGCCAGACTGCGGCGACGGTGCTGCCCCCCCCCCCCCCGGAGGCCTGGGCCCAGGGAATTTTGCCCCCCCCCCCTCTCTGCGGCCCTGGAGCTGCTTATTTCCCTTGCAAGATGCTACTACTAAGCTCCAGGTACACTTTCCTTCCCTATATCCTAAATTTAACTTCCATAATCTCCTTTTCCACTTTCCTTATATCATTCTTTCCCACATGTACCACCACAGCTGACTCTTCTGAAGCATTGTTTAAGAATTCTATCTCAGTAGTGCATGAGTTCCTCTACATTTTCATCAGCCAGGGAAGACAACAAGCAATCCTCATACCTAACACTGTCAATCTATCTATATTCCTAATTATCAGGTTGCCAACTACAACAGCACTCTTAACCTTCCCTCCTGGGCACTTTCTACATGAGACATATTCTTGGTACAAGAAGGAATATATCATTTTGAGGGAAGATCCTATCTGTGGGATCATTTCCTGCCACATCAAGTGTATATTCTGCTAGGCTAACCTGTTAGGTACCCACAGAAGGAGAGAGTGTCAAGCCTGAGAAAATGCAATCATAGTGTGGACATAAAACAGAGGTGTAAGATAGCTGGAGCGTCATTCAGATGGAGGAGGAACATGATATGCTCGGGAGCTGCTTGGAGTTCAGTTCAAGTTATGGTATTGTAAGGCAGCAAGTGGAGGACAGTAGCTGGAATCAGAAAAATAACTGTTGATGGCAAGTGGTATTCATTATAATATGCCACAGATTGTAAAGCTGATTATATGGTATATGTGCTACAATGTAAATGTAAGAAAATATATGTGGGCAAAACTTCCAGATCACAGAACATCGTTCCTGCATATCCAGGTTAAAACAGGGAGCACCTCTTGTTAGTCACTGCATTTCTGTGTCACAACTGTCAGAAATGGTGAGCCCTTGGATGGTTTAAATATGTCCATAAATTGGAACTGTTTTTTCTGAAGATGATTTTTGATTGTTTTTAGCAATATCAAAATACATTGATTTTCAATAACTGTTTATCCAATCATCAATTAAAGAATAAATTAGCCATTTACACACCTTTGAGACCTCTGAGATTCTCTCAAGGAGCATCACTATCTGTCCCCTCATCAAAAGAAATTGTACAATGTGATACCCACCAGCGAGCCTTCTCAGGAGTAGCCCCCATTCTCTGGAATTTACTCCCAGAGGGGCACCATTGACTCAAGACTATGGAGGAATAGACTAGTGGTTAGTACAGCAGACCTTGATCCGGGGGGGGGGGGGGAGGGCTGGGTTCAATTCCCACTGCAGCTCCTTGTGACTCTGGGCAAGTCACTTAACCCTCCATTGCCCCAGGTACAAATAAGTACCTGTGTATACTATGTAAACCGCCTTGAATGCAGTTGCAAAAACCACAGAAAGGCGGTATATCAAGTCCCATTCCCTCTCTCCCCTCTCTACTTCAGAACAGGGGCGTAGCCATGGGTGGGCCTAGGCCCACCCAGTTTGGGTTCAGGCCCACCCAGCAGAGCACCTTCGTTGGAACGGCAGCAGAGGAAGCAGGCTGAGCTCCCCCGATCCTGCATCTGCCTCCCTCTGTCCCACTGCAGTGCTTCCCAGACACTACCTACCTACCACCGCCACGATCCTCCCGTTTCAGCAGCAGCGCGGACCAGCGGTAGCGATTCATGCTGCTGCTGCTTCGTTCTAACCCGGAAGCATCTCCTCTGCAGCGTCCCGCCCCCATTATTACAACTTCCTGTTTCTGCTGGGGCAGGAGGCGGGTGCTCGGCAGAGGGCACGCTTCTGGGTTAGCACGAAGCAGCAGCAGCATGAATCGCTACCTGAATCGCTACCGCTGCTGCTGAAACGGGAGGTACATGCTGGATCGTGGTGGTGGTAGGTAGGCAGCATCTGGGAAGTGCTGCAGTGGGACAGAGGGAGGGAGATGCAGGATCGGAGCTCAGCCTTTTAAGGGTGGTGCCCCATTGAAGAGTGGGAGAGTTGGGGGGAGGTCTCCATAAGATAGATGCTGCATGGGGGGGGGGGCATGAAGTGGAGAGGGGCAAGAGAGATAGAATTGTGGGACATAGGGTAGAGAGGGGTAAAAAAGTTAAAAATCTTGCATGGGGAGGGGAGAGGGACAAGAGAAGGAGAAATGTTGGACATAGGGGGGTAGTGGGGAGGAGAAGATAGATGGTGAAAAATTGGACATGATGGTGGAGGGCAGGAAGAGATTTGTAGGGGGAAGCGAGAGATGTTGGATGGGGCACAAGGGAGGGGGAGAGGCAGAAATGTTGAACATGTCACAGCAGTGGAAGAGAGGAAGAGAGAAAATGCTGCATGGGAGGAGGGGGGAAGAGAAGTGTTGGACCCATGGCACAAGAGAGGGAGAAATGGTAGAACATGGGAGAGAGGGAGATATATTGGACCTGGGGGTGAATGACAGGGAGAGAAAAACACAGGAGGTGGAGAGGGAAGAAAGGAGGAGATGTTGGATTCAGGAGCAGAAGGGTGATGGAGAGATGCCGGATAGTGGGAGTGAGGGAAGAGAGAGGGAGAAATGTTGGAACATGGGGCAGGAGGGAAGAGAGATGTAAGGCTACAAGAGTGGGGTGGGGAGAAAGAGGGAGCAGATGCTGGGCTACAAGGGTGGAGGGAAGGAAGATGGTGGAACCATGTGGGAGAGGCCAGGAAGGAGAGGAAGAGGGTGGCAAGGAAATAAATAAAAAGATAGTGATTACAGAGGATAGAAATATGGTAATGAAAGGGAATGGAGGGCTGAGGAAGGAGTGAGATAGGGAAATGGAAAAGCTAGTAGGTGAGAGAAAAAGATAAAAATCTGATAGGTAGCTGTAAACTAAAAAGGAGGAGAACAGTGAGAAGGTGAAATTTGAGTTGACAGCAAGGCAGAAATAAGAAAAAAGAGAGGAAAGAGCTAAAAATAAGAAGTCAATATGTCAGAAGCAGGGGTAGTGAAGGTAAAAGAAGACAAATGGACAGCAGCCGCTTGAAAGAGAATTAGAAGACGACAGACAGGAAAGCAGAAAAGAAGCTGCAACCAACATGATGGAAAAATACAATGTCCAGACCATAAAGGTAGAAAAAAATGTATTTTGAATGTTTTAAATGGAATATGTTGGCTTTGGGAAATCTACATAGCAAATGTGTTTGTATCGTGTTCAGGAGAAAGGAAATGCATTTCTGTTTTTATTTCTCCAGTGTTGAAGTACATGCTAAGTTTAACTTTTTTGGGGTTCCGAGTTCAATTTTTGTCTAAATATTTTTATTTCTGATACGCGATCCCATGTTCTGTATTTGGTAAGGGTCTGTTGGTGTGACAGTAATGGCAGGTTGGGAAATTGGAGGGAAGGCAGGGAGGAGAGGGGATCAGGGAGGAGGCCCTAGCATGTCTAACACCAGTTCTGACCCTTGCTGTATAGCTGGTAGGGATCCCAAGCCTCCCCAGCTGAGGACTTCCTCCAAAGACGGCCAGAACTTCCTTCTACCAAGCTCTGCAGTCAGTGACAGCATGCTTGAGTCACCAACAGCTAAGCACGCATGGAGGGGCATAATTGAATGAAAACGTCTATCTCCATGGGCGTTTATCTCCGAGAACGGGTCCGTGAAGGGGCGGAACGAACCGTATTTTCAAAAAAAAATAGACATCCATGTTTTATTCGACAATTTGTGAGCTGGGCGTTTTTGTTTTTCAGTGATAATGGAAAATGAAAGCGCCCAGCTCAAAAACGAATAAATCCAAGGCATTTGTTCAAGGGAGGGGCCAGGAGTTGTAGTGCACTGGTCCCCCTCACATGCCAGGACACCAACCGGGCACCCTAGGGGGCACTTTTACAAAAACAAAGGTAAAAGAGCTCCCAGGTGCATAGCACCCTTCCCTTGTGTGTTGAGCCCCCCAAATCCCCCTCAAAACCCACTGCCCACAAGTCTACACCATTACTATAGCCCTAAAGGGTGAAGGGGGGCACCTACATGTGGGTACAGTGGGTTTGGGGGGGTTGGACGACTAAGCATTAAGCAGCACAATTGTAACAGGTAGGGGGGGATGGGCCTGGGTCCACCTGCCTGAAGTCCACTGCACCCCCTAACAACTGCTCCAGGGACCTGCATACTGCTGCCAGGGAGGTGGGTATGACATTTGAGGGTGAAAATAAAAAGTTGTGAAACATCATTTTTTGTGGTGGGAGGGGGTTAGTGACCACTGGGGGAGTCAGGGGAGGTCATCCCCGATTCCCTCTGGTGGTAATCTGGTCATTTAGGGCACTTTATGGGGCCTTATTCGTGAAAAAACAGGGTCCAGGAAAAGTGCCCTAAATTCTAGCTACAAACGCATACTTTTTGTCCATTATCGGCGAAAGGCGCCAATCTCTCCTCGGCCGATAACCACGCCCCAGTTCCACCTTCACCACGCCTCTGACACGCCCCCGTCAACTTTGTACGCTTCCGCGATGGAGTGCAGTTGAAAACGTCCAAAATCGGCTCTCCATTATACCGATTTATTCGTTTTTGTGAGATAAACGTCTATCTCCCGATTTGGGTCGAAATCTAGGCGTTTTTCTCTTTCAATTAAAAGCTGGATAGGGTGCTGGCATCAGTGGCTTACGGATGTTGCTACTGCCTGTCAAGTTTGGTAAAAGGGAGTTCTGGCCACCTTCAGAGAAAGTCTTCAGCTGACAGAGTTTGAGGATCCTTATTAGCTAATGTATTTATATTTTGCGGTAGGGCAGGGCAGAGAAAATATTGTGCCCACCCACTTTGGGCTCAGGCCCATCCAAAATTGGCTGTCTAGCTACGCCACTGCTTCAGAAAGCAGGTTAAAGCCAAGCTCTTCTAATATGCCTTTAATACATAACATGACTGCACCTGGACTAGCTTGCTACACACACTGTAATTTAGACCAGTTCCTTATATCTTTTTTAACTGTACAAATAACTTGCCTTTAGTTTAGTCACCCATCTAATTATCCCAACTGACTCTGTACCACCTACCTTGTCCCCATCTATATATCTGCACTTGGCCCCTCAGCTATATGGTAAGCTGTATTATGGAAAAGCATTACTATCATAGCAATGTTGTTTGAATGTTCTAATTGTGTGCTTATTAGACATTCCATCACTATTAAGCTTACATCATATTATCTCTCTGTTATTTCAATTTCAGTGCTGTTATTTGTGTATATTTTTGATACTGTTTCATGGTAGTTTTATTATTAGGTTTCACTTTGCTGTTTTCAAGTTTACTGTATTCATTATATTTATGTTTATTCTTGTTCATTGTATTATTGTTATGCTGCTAACAAAATTGTAAGCATTATGTTAAACTATACCTGCTGGCATACCACCTTGGGTAAATCTCTTCATAAGGGCAGTTAATAAATCCCAATAAATAAATAAACTGTGCTTTTGGCTATCTTGGAACTTGTGCATGGTGTCTTCCACTTTTTTGCTGCTTTATAGGAATTGTCAATGACATATTCCATATTGTTGCATGCCCTTAAACGAAAGGGGCAAAACAAAATAAGATATTGTGTGTATTTTCTTTTCGTTTGTCACTCTTTGGTGCACATGCTTTGTAAATAGTGCATTCATGAATGACGTGTATGGTATGCACATGTGACACCCCCCCCCCCCCCCCCCCCCCCCCCCCCCGAGGGAGGGTTTACTGCAATGTGCAGTGGCTTCCTAAACCTGGTCCTGGAGGCACCCCAGCCAATCAAGTTTTTTAGGATATCCACCATGAATATTTATAAGAGAAATTTGCATACACTGCATACAAATCTCTCTCATAAATATTCACTGTGGATATCCTGAAAACCTAACTGGCAGGTGGTCCTGCAGGATCAGGTTTGGGAACCACTGGTTTACTGAGTGATAGGGGTGCAAGAGATCACTGGTCACAGTGAGTTTCAAAAGTGAATTTATTCTCTCTGTCTGAGGTGAAGTGAGAGAACAAGAGAGGTTTCTGTCATTTTTACATTTGACAGAAGGAATGTGAGAGAAATGTAGCAATTTGATAAATGTTACATCATTTGGCAGGCTGGGGTGTGAGCAGCACAGGACTAAGAGTATGCTAATTGCTCACTGAAGAACAAGCCAGAAAGACTGAGCCACATTTACACACTTTGGGGAAATGTATCCATTAACAGCAATAAAGTGATATGATATTAATAACATACAAGCATGGGGAAATGATAGCTGGAGTGAAATGGGGTGGGGGAGAGGGGTCAGAGAATCTCTTCACTAGTTCAGAGGGGTCTGTTGTCTATTTCTTCTTGACTGGACGCTGTGATCCGGAGTCTTTCTCTGACTTTCAGAGATCCTGTTCTTGGCTTTTCTGCTAAGAAAGAAGGTTGTCCTCTATTGGGGGAAACCTGGCACTGTGATAATAGGCTTTTTTAAGACCTGAGGTTTCCGAACCAAGCAGGGAAGGACCCCCTGGAGACTCTTCTTGAAGACAGAAAACCAACTGCCCTTGGATGCTGGCTCAGGGAAAAGCAGTCTCTGGGAGCAGCTCAGGATAGAATAAAATAGCCAGAAGAGACACATCCACCTGCCCTTGGGAACAGTCAGCTTTTGGGAGCAGTATAGGAAAAAAGTGTGCATTCTTTCCAACAGAGTGCACTCTTTTTTTCTTTTTACAAATATTACACATTATTTACAAAAGGGGGCACACTCTTAATGGCATTGCTCCTGTAACCACAAAATAGCCAAGCAAAACCAACTTAAATGAACATTCCCAAAAATGACATGGGGAAATGGCATGATAAGAAAATTTTCTGGCTGCCCATCCCTATTGTCTACACATATCCCTTTTATAGGTGCAGACATTCCATCTGATAGCCAGCGTATCTGCTTCTTATTCCATTAAGAAAATGGTGACCAATGCATATATGCATACTTGTCCTATTATACTGCATTTAATGCAACTCAGCATCTCTCAAAGATATGTCCAAGAGTCCTGGAAGATAGCAAGCATCACTAGTCATCTAAGGAATGCAAGCTCTGACTTGAACTCACTTTTGAATTGCGATTCAGTGTCTTCATGTTTTTATTCAGAGATTCTTCTGGGAATGCTGAATGGAAATTGAACTATTCTAGACCAGACAAACTTGTTCTGACTGTCTCTCTTGATAGTAAACCATCCTTTGCTGATTCAGTATCTTCAAGAACTGTGGATTACAGCCATGGTCCTGATAATTTGCTTTGATTCTACCTTGAGGGATGTTCTGTATTTGCATTTCCAGTGTACATATCTTTTCCTGCATAAACCCCTTTCCTGGCAAGTTTCCCAGAGTCTTTTGCTAGTGTTAACTAAGATCTTTCTGGCACCTATGACATGCCTTATTGAATCCTTAAGCTGCAGTCCTTATGTTTATGAAGATGATCAGTTGATCCCATATTTCTGGATATCTCCCTGATGGAAAAATCCAGTTCTACAGTGAGCAATTAATTCTTTATTTCACAATCTGATCTATACCGTTAGATGCTGGACTGCAAATCCTATCAACAGTTTCCCAACTCGGATCCAAGTTTCATCACTTTGTAGTGGCTTCTTCAGGAACATAAGAACACTAGTAAAAAAGGCCCGTTTATGACACAAATGAAACGGGTGCTAGCAAGGTTTTCCTTGGAGTGTGTATGTTTGAGAGAGTGTGTGTGAGAGTGACCATGAGAGAGAGAGATAGAGTGAATGTGCGAGTGTGTGTGTGTGACAGAGAGAGAGTGAGACTGGGTGTGAGTGTGTCTGTGAGAGAGAGAGTGTGTGTGTGAGCATGAGAGTGTGTGCCAGGGGCCCCCTCCCTCCCAGATCCAGGGTCCCCCCTCCCTCCCGTCCTCTGAGTTCCAGGGTCGTCCCCCCTCCCTCCCTCCGAGTTCCAGGGTCATCCCCTCTCTCCCTCCCTCCAAGTTTCAGGGTCCCCTCCGTCCCCTGCATTCATCCATATGCAGGCAACGTCCTCTGTGCCCTGCCCCCTCCAACCATCCATGTGCAGCATCTCTCCCCTGCCCCCTCCACCTCCCTCCAAGTTCCAGGCCCCCCTCCCTCTCCCCCTCCGAGTTCCAGTGTCCCCCTCCCTCCCTCCCTCCCATTTCCAGGGTCCCCCCTCTCTCTGACCCTCCATCCCTCCCTCCCAGTTCCAGGGTCCCATGGAACTGGGAGGGAGGGGGGACGGAGAACATTGGAGGAGTGATGTCAGCAGGTAGTTACAATCCCAGTGAGACACATTGGAATGTTGGAGGAGCAAATTATTATATTACATAAGAGTATATATATGAGTCAGACCAGTGGTCCATGTAGCCCATTATCCTGTTTTTCAGTGGCCAAGTCAGGTCACAAGTACCTGGCAGAAACCCGATTAGCAGCAACATTCCATGCTACCAATCCTGGGGCAAACAGTTGTTTCCCCATGTCTGTCTCTATAGTAGACTATGGATTTTCCCTCTAGGAATTTGTCCAAACCTTTTTTAAACCCAGAAATACTAACCACTATTACTACATTCTCTGGCAAAGAGTTCCAGAGCTTAACTATTCGTTGAGTAAAAAAATATTTCCTCCTATTCGTTTTAAAAGTATTTCCATGTAATTTCTTCAAGTGTCCCCTAGTCTTTGTACTTTTTGAATGAGTAAAAAATCAATTTACTTCTAATTATTCTATACCACTCAGAATTTTGTAGACCTCAATCATATCTGCCCCTCATCTTTCTCTTTTCGAAACTGAAGAGCTCTAACCTCTTTAGCCTTTCCTCATACGAGAGGAGATCCATCCCCTTTTTCATTTTGGTTGCTCTTCTTTGAACCTTTTCTAATCTCACTATATCTTTTTTGAGGAATAACTAAAACATAATAGGTTCACAAATTAACATCCATTTAAATAAAATGCATCTTACAGACTGATGTGCGCTCCAATGCTTCAACATGGCGCCCGGGGGAATAAGACATTAAAGGGTCCTTTTACTAAGATGCGCTGAAAAATGGCCTGTCGTAGTGTAGATGCATGTTTTGGGTGCGCACAGAATTATTTTTTAGCGCACCTACAAAAATACATTTTGCCAAAAATGGACATGCAGCAAACTGAAAATTGCCACGTGTCCATTTTGGGTTTGAGACCTTACCGCAAGCCATTGGCCTAGTGGTAAGGTCTCATGCAGTAACCAGGCAGTAATGGTCTATATGCATCAAACTCCACTTGATGCGCATAGTTGCTACATGTCAGAAAATAAAAAATATTTTTCATATGCGCATAGCGAACGCACACCAAAATTGAAATTACCACAAGGTCCACACAGTAACTGGGCGGTAACTCCAATTTGGCACACGGGTGCGCATAGGCGCCTATGTAGCTTAGTAAAAGGGCCCCTAAGCCTCCTTTTGAAGTCTAATCCAGCAAACCCACAAATGCTCAATTTAGCTTTTACAGCAAAAACCATTCAATATCTTTATTTAACCCATTTGGGATCATTGTGTTCCTCTCATATATAAATTGCTGCTGCTTATTTAATAGGGCTTGTGATATTTTTCCCCCTCTAGTATTCTGAAGGACATTCAATACTACAAATCTAAAATCCCAGCAAGCAGTGCTACCATTCATGCTTGTCTAATATTACTTAAATGTTCCCCAATCCTGGTTTTAATTTTACGCGTGGTTTCTCCTATATAATATTTCCCACAAGGACACTTCACATAATACACCACGCAAAATGTATAATAATTCAAATAAAAGCACTTATTTTGTCCAGGAATTGGTACTTGTGCTGTAGTCCATACCAATTCACAGTAACTGCATTGTCCACATGCATAATGACCCACTGGGCCAGTAGTAACATCAATCTGATTGGAAGCAATCATAGAACTTATAAGTTTATCACCAAAATAGCACTTCTTCTATAGGCAAACTGAGGCATACAACTTAATTGTGAATGACATTGAAGAACTTGCCAATGTTATGTATAATGCACTTAACATCAACAACTTTAGTAGAATATGGTAGAATGTATGTTAATTCCTAAGTGTGAGGTAAATTCCCAATTTGCTTTCTTATACAAATAAGATATAATATTATAGAATATAAAATAGGTTTTGAAAATACTTATTTGGATGTTTTTGTGAGAAAAATGTCCAAATGCTGCTTTATGCCACTTTTTAGACATTTTTCTGTTTTCTACAAGGAAGAGGCAAATGACTGTTGGGCACTACAAGTGTGGTTCATACATGACTTACAATATCACACTGCAAATCAGTGAATTTGAAAATCCTTGAGATAGAAAGAAATATAGATTAGAGAATTATTACTCACTGGAAAACAACATTTGTCATTTACATCATAAGATGTTCCTTCCCAAACATATATATAGGGTACAATACCAGACCATTGAAGACTGGGTTAATTGAGCATAAATCAAATTTAAAAAGGCAGAAACTGACAGTAAATCTAGTCTTAAACACACTTTTGAAAGTTTGTATTGTTTTGCAGTAGATGTGAACCAACGTGGAAAAAAATGGGGTGGGGTGACCATATAAGAAGAATGTAGCAGAAAGAATGTAGGTAGAGTTTTAGATTGAATGCTTTGTAGCCAAATTGATTGAATGGACAAATTGATTGGAAACTTTAATCATACCTCACCCCCCTGAACCAAATCCATTTTAACCCTCAGCCACAATTTTATTAAAAACATTACTAACTGAGATGGGTCAAAATTATATAGGCTTTCCCCTGGTATTTTATGGTACATTTCCATGGAAATTTTAACACAAATATTACCCCAAGTGCTAACACTCTAAGGCGCATTACCAAATATTGTCTGAACCTTGTTTTGGTGACATGACATCAGGAAGCATCCTAACATTGAATGAAAAGTGTTTCAAAATCAAGTTTCTATTCAAGTCATAAGTACATAAGTACATAAGTAGTGCCATACTGGGAAAGACCAAAGGTCCATCTAGCCCAGCATCCTGTCACCGACAGTGGCCAATCCAGGTCAAGGGCACCTGGCACGCTCCCCAAACGTAAAAACATTCCAGACAAGTTATACCTAAAAATGCGGAATTTTTCCAAGTCCATTTAATAGCGGTCTATGGACTTGTCCTTTAGGAATCTATCTAACCCCTTTTTAAACTCCGTCAAGCTAACCGCCCGTACCACGTTCTCCGGCAACGAATTCCAGAGTCTAATTACACGTTGGGTGAAGAAAAATTTTCTCCGATTCGTTTTAAATGTACCACACTGTAGCTTCAACTCATGCCCTCTAGTCCTAGTATTTTTGGATAGCGTGAACAGTCGCTTCACATCCACCCGATCCATTCCACTCATTATTTTATACACTTCTATCATATCTCCCCTCAGCCGTCTCTTCTCCAAGCTGAAAAGTCCTAGCCTTCTCAGCCTCTCTTCATAGGAAAGTCGTCCCATCCCCACTATCATTTTCGTCGCCCTTCGCTGTACCTTTTCCAATTCTACTATATCTTTTTTGAGATACGGAGACCAGTACTGAACACAATACTCCAGGTGCGGTCGCACCATGGAGCGATACAACGGCATTATAACATCCGCACACCTGGACTCCATACCCTTCCTAATAACACCCAACATTCTATTCGCTTTCCTAGCCGCAGCAGCACACTGAGCAGAAGGTTTCAGCGTATCATCGACGACGACACCCAGATCCCTTTCTTGATCCGTAACTCCTAACGCGGAACCTTGCAAGACGTAGCTATAATTCGGTCCAGCAAAGTCAAAGGAATCACTCCTTTGTCTCTGAAAGTTGATAATAGATCTGAGAGATCTAGACTGTCCCTGGAAACTGAAGACAAAAGATCTTGGCCATCTTTGCCCAGCCCTCCTTAAAAGATGGTAAATAGAAGACCCTTGCCACAGAGGCAGCAACTGTGTAGAGGGAGGGATGGGACAGCAAGAACTTGGATCATATACTTCATGAACATATCTTGGGAAGAAATACCCAATGCACTGCACCTTACAAATTAGAATTATCTTTCATAACTGTAGTCTCCATATTATCCACTTTTTTCATACTCTGCTCTAATTCTTTAAATTTATCTTCCATTAATATTATCTTAGATTCTTGTCTCTCAAATTTATTTTCCTGATTAGAAACACGAGTCCCATTCTGAGCTAGTTGCTCTGACAAAATCTGTCCGAAAGAGACAGCTAGCTTCCATAGTTCTTAAGATATATTTCAAGTTGTAAGATGCCAAGAAGGTATTGTAGTTTTGACAAAATGGGAGCTGTTTTGATATGTCTGGGGTTATTTTCAGGTTGGTGGCCCATGCAATGAATAGGTTGTTTTCTAGAGCTGCTCCATGCACTGCTTACATATAGGACAGAAACTTACTCATGCATTGCCATCTTCTATCTTGGCAGAATTACAGTAGCAGACAGATAACTTGATGGACAGTACAAGTGGATGCAAGACATTTTAATCAGTGCTTGAAGAGAACACACAGAAAAAGAAAAAAATTGTGTTTCTTTTAAACAAAGGAATGATCCATTCTGTTTAAGGTCAAAAAGAGGGTTCCCTGGTAAACTGCTATTGGAGAAATCTGGTAACTAAAGAGGGGAATTTTTGATATGATGTTCACATGGTAAAATAAACATTTACAGGAAATATTTAAAAATGCAAGTCCATAATGGAAGAAATAAATAACAGTGTTCCTAAATTTGAATATACATACACACTAAAACATTTAGGGCGTCTTTTACTAAGGCGCGCTCACATTTTTAGTGTGCGCTAAAATTGTGGGCACGCTAAACATTAGAGACGCCTATGCATTTCTATGGGTGTCTCTAACATTTAGCACACCCACAATTTTATCGCATGCTAAAAATGTGAGAGCACCTTAGTAGAGGGCATACTGCAAAACTCATAGATGTTCTGAGAGAAATGTCTCCACCAATCAAAAATACATTAAGCAAAGGACTACATAATCACATCTAAAAGTAAATATAATCACGCCAAAATAAAATATGCCTAGCCAGCTGATTTTCGAAAGAGATCGCCGCCCATCTTCCGACACAAATCGGGAGATGGGCGGTGATCTCCTGAATCCGCCCAAATCGGCATAATTGAATGCCGATTTTGGGCGGCTTCAACTGCGTTCCGTCGCGGGGCCGGCGAAAGTTGAAAGGGGGCGTGTTGGCATGGTAGCGAAGGCGGGACAGGGGCATGCTTTGAGATGGCCAGCTTCGCCCGACAATGGAAAAAAGAAAGCCGGCCATCAGGAGAATTTGGTCCGTTTTATTTGGACCTTTTTTTTAGGTCCAAGTCCCAAAAAAGTGCCCTAACTGGCCAGATGACCACCAGAGGGAAGCGGGGATCACCTCCCCTTACTCCCCCAGTGGTCACCAACCCCCTCCCACAAACACACACACATACACACACACAAAATCAGACATTTTTTGCCAGCCTGTATGCCAGCCTCAAACGTCATACCCAGCTCCCTGACAGCAATATGCAGGTCCCTGGAGCAGTTTGTAGTGGGTGCAGTGCATTTCAGGCAGGTGGACCCAGGCCCATCCCCCCTACCTGTTACACTTGTGCTGGTAAATGTGAGCCCTCCAAAAACCCCAAAACCCACTGTACCCACATGTAGGTGCCCCCCTTCACCCCTTAGGGCTATGGTAATGGTGTAGAGTTGTGGGCAGTGGGTTTGGGGGGGATTTGGGGGGCTCAGCACACAAGGGAAAAGGGTGCTATGCACCTGGAAGCTATTTTTGTTTTTTTTATTAATTTTTAAGTGCCCCTAGGGTGCCCAGTTGGTGTCCTGGCATGTCAGGGGGGCCAGTGCACTAGAAATGCTGGCTCCTCCCACGCCCAAATGCCTTACATTTCGCCGGCCCTGGTTTCCATTATGGCTGAAAATCGGAGTCGGCCATCTCATCTAACCATGGCGAGTGATTTGGCCGGCGCCAAGCGTATTTCAAAAATACGCTTGGCTCTGCCCCTTCGCGGAGCCGGCCCCGAAGATGGCCGCCCATCGATTTAGCTGGTGCCATTCGATTATGCCCCTAGGTGTATTCTATGAAGTATCATTAAATTTAGGCGTACTTTATATACTAAGCCTATATTCCTGTACTGTAACTAGATTACACTGAGTGCCTGTCTGCTCGACTATATTTAGTCATGGGCAGTTACGCCAAGTAAAACTTGGTGTAAATGCCGATGTCTAAATTAGGCGTGGACCACATATATTCTATAACCACAAGTATAGATTTTAGAAATGCTCATGACCCACCCATTCCACGCCCATGGCAACACCCTCTTTTCAACTATGTGACTTAGAATTTACGTGCATCACGTTATAGAATATGCTTAGACAGTTCTGCATATAAATTCAAATTAATGCCAATTAGTGTACATAATTGCTTGCTAAGTGGCAGTTATTGGTGCTGAATGGCTTGTTAAGTAATTAAGAACTTGTAGAGGTTGAGCGCGGACTATTAAGCTTCACTGCAGCAGGGTGGGGGAACGCCTTAAAGACTGCGACTATCCTATGCCCTTAGATGCTGCATGTTTCAAAGTAGAATCGGTGGGACCATTGGACGCCACTATATGTGGGGATCACAGATCAAAAAGACGATTCAGAAGTGGACCACCATTTCATAAGCTAAGTGCCCATACAATTTGAGAATGAACTATTTTTGATCTCCATCAATTAAGAGTTGGAAGGAAATACAGCACATTAATCGTTCAGAAGACAGGAGAAAAAAAACTATAGGAGAGAGTATCTCCATAGTACACATGTTAGGTATTTTAGGTGTTTTAGTATGTGCTATATTATGGACAGAGTGAATGAGAGAATTGATATTTTAAAGTATGATATTTAGTTTGTGGTTCACGTTGAAAAAAGAGCACATGATGGTTTTTGCTCACTTAAGATAAAAACAAAAAAGTTGTGGAGTAGTTCAATGATTGAGACACTTATCCACCCCTAGGGACAAAAATCGCCTTGGTGTAGTCTCGTTTGGGTGAGTTTATACTCTGAGATCACTCCACCATCACATTAATTATTATTACAACTTGCTGGTGTTGATTTACATTATTGTCGTTCTCTCAATTACTCCCTCCTTGTTTAGACCCTGGTTCAGGGGCGTAACCAGACAATTGATTTTGGGTGGGCCTAGGCAAGAAGTGGGTGGGCACCACGTGCTCTACTCCACCAGCACCAAAAAAATATCTCAGATGGCGAGAAAATGCTTTCCATCTTGGCGTACCATCAGGGGGAAGTCTTCAGCTGATAGCTGGTGGAGATCCCAAGCTCTACCACTAAACATGTGCTACTGTTGGGTGGGCCTGAGCCCTAAGTGGGTGGGCCCTGGCTCACCCAGGCCCACCTGTGGCTACGCCACTGCCCTGGTTTGTTACATACTTTAGGTATACCAATCAACATTTGCAACTGCTAATATTCTATAACTTTTGCATGCTGTTTATCAACATGCCCATGACCCACCCATGCTTCATCCATGTGTATGCTCCCTTACAGTTACAAATTAAAGCACTTAGGTTCTACCTTATGGAACAGAGTCAACTGCATGTACATGCCACACTGCCAATTATTGGTGCCAATGATGCACACAAGTGTCTTGCATTCCTAAGGGCCTGTTTACAGAATTACCCCATTTCCTTTTTTGTTCTCAAAAGAGTTACATTCCATTTGACATTTAATTTTCTGGTGATCATAGGTGCAAAATAGCCTTTCCAAAACAATCAACTGAAGGGTTCATAATGATCATAATTTGCCATTGTTGATGTATAGCTCAAAATTTAAAATATATATTTAGGCTAGTAAAAATTTGCATATTGATTGCTTGAAATCCAATACTTACAACAATTGATCTAGTTAACTTAGGGGTCCTTTTACTAAGCTGCATTAGGCACTAACGTATGCCTAACAGCAAAAAATGGAGTACAGTGGGAGGTACTCAGGCATCCTGCAGTAACTTGGAAATCTGCATGTGTTAGCAGCACACTAAATAATTTCTCTAATTTTTTGAGGAGGCATGTCAAGGGCAAAGAGTAGCATTCCTGTGCTAACCTGTTAGGTCATCTACATTACCATATGCTAACTGGTTAGTGCACGGATACTTCAGGAGCCCTTACTACCTACAAAATGAGTGACGGTAAGTGATCACATAGTAATTTTTATAAATTGCAGCATGATACTGGCAACATTAGTACATGGCCATTAATGCAAAAATATAAAATAAAAGCCTTTTCAATGGCCATGGTAAAAATGGCCTTAGCATGTGGGGAAGACCTATATAAGGGCATGTTATAGCCTATTTTTACTGCAGCTTTGTCCTTTAGGGACTTAACCAGATAAATTGTTAGTTTTGTATTTCTTTGCTCATTGGCTGTTTAAATTTTAATTGGGAAACTCAATACCTGGCCAAATGTTGATTTATTACAATAAGGAAAATGTGGAAGCATTCCGGGAGAGAGTGAAAACTTAAACCAGCCAGCACTGATATTCGGTGCTAGGTGGTTAAAGTTACCACTTATGTCAGACTGAATAAATAACACATCTACATTAACTAGATACAAATAGTGAAGGAGTGGCCTAGTGGTTAGGGTGGTGGACTTTGGTCCTGAGGAACTGAGTTCAATTCCCACTTCAAGCACAGGCAGCTCCTTGTGACTCTGGGCAAGTCACTTAACTCTCCATTTCCCCAGGTACAAATAAGTACCTGTACACAATATGTAAGCCGCATTGAGCCTGCCATGAGTGGGAAAGCACGGGGTACAAATGTAATAAAAATATCCAGTTAACTTTAACTGGTCATGTTCAGTGGCTCCCACGTAACTGAATATCTCTCTGAATATTCAATCACAGTTAACTAGACATCCAGTTAACTCTAGTTGGAGAAGGCACCACTGAATGTTGACCCTTATCTCTTTATCCGAAGCTAAAAACATTCAGGGGTCCTTTTACTAAGGTGTGCTGAAAAATGGCCTGTGGCAGTGTAGGCGCTGGTTTTGGGCATGTGCTGAATCATTTTTAGCACCTGTAAAAAATGCCTTTTTTAAAAATTTTTGCCAAACAAAGACATGCAGCAAAATGAAAATTGATGCAAGTCCATTTTGGGTCTGAGACCTTACCGCCATCCATTGACCTAGCAGTAAAGTCTCATGCAGTAACCGGGAGGTAATGACCTACACGTGTCAAATGCCACTCGGTGTGCGTCCGATACATGCAACCGAAAATAAAAATTATTTTCGGATGCATGTATCGGACACAAGCCAAAAATGAAATTACTGCAAGAGCCACACAGTAGCCGGGCAGTAACTCCATTTTGGCACGAGTTGGGCGCACATAGATGCTTACGCGGCTTAGTAAAAGGGGTAACATATACAGTAGTGCTCTCTGCAAACATATAGTTCAGTTTTCCAGGTGCATGTTGTCAAAGAGAATTGATTTGTCCTGATTATCCACCATTTACAAGTTTGGAGACTAATGCTTGAGTTGCATGGGTTTGTCTTTGCTATCTTGCTAACTAGGTCAATAATAAACTGCAATGTGATTACTGTGAATTCTTCTGTGGGAATGCCACCTTGGTCAGACCTTCTTTTTCCTTGCTATAAGGAATTATTATTTTATTTATTTATTATTATTTGTTACATTTGTATCCCACATTTTCCCACCTATTTGCAGGCTCAATGTGGCTTACATTGTACCGTAGAGGCGTTTGCCATCTCCGATAGAGAACAAATACTACTACTACTACTATTTAACATTTCTAAAATGCTACCAGGGTTACGCAGCACTGTACAATCTAACAAAGAAGGACAGTCCCTGCTCAAAGGAGCTTACAATCTAAAGGACAAAAAAGTGCAGTCAATCAAATTGGGGTGCAGTCTAGATTTCCTGGATAGAGGTACAATGGTTAGGTGCCGAAAGCGACATTGAAGAGGTGGGCTTTGAGCAAGGATTTGAAGATGGGCAGGGAGGGGGCCTGGCGTATGGGCTCAGGGAGTTTATTCCAAGCATAGGGTGAGGCGAGGCAGAAAGAGTAGAGCCTGGAGTTGGCGGTGGTGGAGAAGGGTACTGAGAGGAGGGATTTGTCCTGTGAGCGGAGGTTACGGGTAGGAGCGTAAGGGGAGATGAGGGTAGAGAGATATTGAGGGGCTGCAGATTGAGTGCATTTGTAGGTTAGTAGGAGATGCTTGAACTGTATGTGGTACCTGATTGGAAGCCAGTGAAGTGACTTGAGGAGAGGGGTGATATGAGCATATCAGTCTAGGCAGAAGATAAGACGGGCAGCAGAGTTCTGAATGGATTGAAGGGGGGATAGATGGTTAAGTGGGAGGCCAGTGAGGAGTAGGTTGCAGTAGTCAAGGCGAGAGGTGATGAGAGAGTGAATGAGAGTTCGGGTGGTGTGCTCGGAGAGGAAAGAAGCGACAGGTCTTGGCTGTCTGCTGGATATGGGCAGAGAAGGAGAGGGAGGAGTCGAAGATGACTCCGAGGTTGCAGGCAGATGAGACGGGGAGGATGAGGGTGTTGTTGACTGAAATAGAGAGTGGAGGGAGAGGAGAAGTGGGTTTGGGTGGAAAGACAATGAGCTCGGTCTTGGCCATGTTCAGTTTCAGGTGGCGGTTGGATATCCAGGCAGCAATGTGGTCAGATAAGGTTCATGTGTTAGAGACACATTGGGGAATCGTATAGGGGAAGAGTTATGCATACTCTATTACAAGCTTTGGTTTCATTGTGTTGCAGGGTTTAGGCACTTAAGTTGGGTCGATGGGGGTATGCCTTTTTGAACAGGTTGGTTTTTAGTGATGTCTGGAAGTTTAGGTGGCCGTACATTGTTTTCACGTCTTTTGGTAGTGCGTTCCACAGTTGTGTGCTTATGTAGGAGAAACTGGATGCATAAGTTGATTTGTATTTGAGTCCTTTGCAGCTTGAGTAGTGGAGATTTAGGTATGTTTGTGATGATCCGATTGAGTTTCTTGTTGGTAGGTCTATGAGGTCTGTCATGTAGCCCGGGGCTTCACCGTAGATAATTTTATGGATCAGGGTGCCGATTTTGAAAGCAATAAGTTATTTGATTGGTAGCCAGTGTAGTTTTTCTCTGAGGGGTTTGGCGCTTTCAAATCGCGTTTTTCCAAATAGTCTGGCTACTGTGTTTTGGGCGGTCTGAAGTTTCTTTATGATTTGTTCTTTGCATCCCGCATAGATTCCATTGCAGTAGTCTGCATGGCTTAGTACCATTGATTGTATCAAGCTATGAAATGTTTTCCTCGGGTAGAATGGTTTGACGCTTTTGAATTTCCACATTGACTGGTACATTTTCTTAGTGTAAAGTTAATTTGGCTCTCAAATGTAAGGTTACGGTCGATAGTAATGCCAAGGATTTTCAGGCTGTCTGAGATACAGAGGGTGTAGTCTGGGGTGTTTATATTAGTGGGTTTGTTCGTATTATATTGGGATGAGAGGATGAGACAGTGTGTTTTATCTGTATTGAGTTTTAGTTGGAATGCATTTTCCCATGACTTCATGATGTTTAGGCTGAGATTGATTTCATCGGTGATTTCTGTGAGGTCATGTTTGTAAGGTATGTATATTGTGACGTCATCTGCATAGATGAATGGGTTGAGGCCTTGGTTGGATAAGGACTTGGCTAGTGGTGTCACCATTAGGTTGAAGAGGATCGGTGATAGTGGTGACCCTTGAGGTACTCCGCAGTGGGCTTTCCACGGTGATGATATGTTTGAATTTGATTTCACTTGGTATGTCCTGGTGGTTAGGAAACCCTTGATCCAACTAAGTATGTTTCCACCAATACTGAAGTAATCTAGGAGTCTTAGTAGTATATTATGGTTTACCATGTCAAATGCAGTAGACATGTCGAATTGAAGGAGAAATATGCTTTTACCTGTTGCTATTTCCTGCTTGAATTTGACCAGGAGTGTAATGTAATCCACCTACAATCTATTATACCTGAATATCCATCTTTTTATGAATCTACTTATGTATTTTTTTTTCATTGCCCACAGAGAAAGCACAAATTGATTCTGAAGCTTTCAGAAGTCCTAAGTGTTTTACAGCAAATAACCCATCACATTGATGTAAAGCTGGAAATGTCTTCCACAAGTTTGCTTACAGTGTCTAAGTGTAATCAAAACTGACAGCTTAGTATGCTAGAAAGGCTGCAAATAACTGTTGCACTGTGAAATCTCTATCTTCCTGTAAATCTCTGCTATTATGTCTTCCACTTTTTTTAACTAATCACACAAAGTTTAATAGATTATAGTTTAAGGCCACATGCATTAAATGGCTTCTTTCTACTAATTAATATGTAGCTCACCACATATTTGTTCTACTGCACTTAAGGTTATCTTATGAGTTTATCTGATCATATACGTGAGTAATCACTGTAAATATAATGCATTTATTCAAGTAGAAAGTATTTATTTCAACTATATTTTGGCCTCTGGAGTGCAAATACCAGAGATAAAAATGCACAGCTATTTTTGTAAAAGCGTGCATTCAGTAGTTATAGTTATAGTCCTCCTTTTGACAACAGAGAAGCGGGGAATTGAGGTTCCGTGCATTTATATTAAAGAAAGATTTAAACTGCTTGAGAGAAGATCCTGGCAGACCAGGAAAGTCGTGTATTAGAGGGCGATACCATGGGCCATTAGCACATACAAATTATTCAGAATTAATGGTACATATTAGCTACAGTTAAACAATTTGTAGGTGCATATTTTGCAATAAAGTGTGTAATTTTATAAACCTTATGTGGCAAATAAACATGTAGAAATTATTTCTATAGGTATATTTGAAGACTGTGCATTGCATGTCATTTTGTAAGAGAGATAACATATATGTTCATAGACCAGAATGCAGAGAAGCCTCAGCCTAAAAAAAAGGGGGTGCTTATTATTATTAATTATTATTGAATTTACTGTAATTTGCTCATTATGTATCATTCATGGTGTTTTGGATTTTAGTTTGACTGAGTTAAATATACATATGGGGTAATACCTGTCACATTTATACATAGCTTTTAATATTCTCTCTCTATAGATAGATAGATAGATAGATAGATAGATAGATAGATAGATAGATAGATAGATAGATAGATAGATAGATAGATAGATAGATAGATATGCCCATACATTGGCTTATATTATACATGATCCCCACCTCCATTCCCAATCCCTATGATGAAACATAAGAGCACTATATCACCAACGGACAGACAATAGGAAGTCACTGAAAGGACTTTTAAAGGCCTGCTCCACGTGCCTGGTCAGATCAAGAAGATGGTTCATGTACCATTCCTCCTAGGCCTCTGGCATTTACCTAGCCTGCTCCATGCCTCATTCAGAATAGAGACTTACATGTTCCCATATAAGACTGTAGACGGAAGCAGTTCTGTGGGGTTCCCGTGGGGAAGGAAGCTATTTCTGCGGGGTTCCTGTGGGGATGGAATCCGTTCCTGTGAGGTTACCGTGGAAGTGTACGCTGCACTTGCTCCAGCATCTCACGTACCAAGTACCAAGTTCTTTGAATACTGTCTCCTCCTCCTTCTTGCTTTAACAGCACAGAAGCGGAAAGTCTCGATTAAGGAGGTGGTTGAGACACAAATGGTGACAGAATTCAAAAACGCATGAGATGAACACAGAGAATCTCTAATCAGAAAATGGAAATTACAAAAAACCTAAACTTAAATGGCTGCATGTGTGTGGATGTGTCATCTGACGCTTATATGATGACTCCAGCTGTGATGAACTAGGGCCGATATTGGGCAAGCTTAAATGGTCTGTGTCTCATATATGGCAATCTGTTTTAGGATGGACTGGAAAGGGCTTATACAGCAACTTTAGTGGTTGGAACATGACGACAGTGCTGGACAAACTTTACAGTCTGTTTCCTGCAAATGAGAAGATAAACAGGCTGGAGTGGGCTTCAACGACAACTCCAGCAGTTGGAACATAAGGATAGTGCTGGGCGGACTTCCGTGGTCTATGTCCCAGAAATGCCAAAGAAAGATCATAATCAAGTATATAATATCATATTCATTGTTGATTTAATTATGAATTGATAATGAGCATGACTATTGGGCAGGCTGGACCGTTCAGGTTTTAATCTGCTGTCACTTACTATGTTACTATTAATCCTCTCTGCTCCCGGGCTGATGTGCAGACCTAAGCTCTGACCCAGGCACAAGCATCAGATGTTACCTGACCTACTGGCACATGCATGTGGCGACCTCTCAGCACACAGTACCAGTGAATTAGAGACAAGTCTTACATGTGCGCACTAGAGTGTTCAAAGTTCCAGCTTCTGTTTCTTCCTTGCTTGCAGTGCTGCAGTTCAAACCCAGAGAGAGACAGAGATAAGCCTGGAATTTTGTTTTATGTACCATTAAATTCTTGTGGGGACAGGCTAAATTCTTGCGGGGAAGGGTAGAGACGGGTTTAATTATGCAGTGGGGATGGGTGGGAATGGGTAAGATTCCAGCAGGGACAGGCGGAGACGGTTAAGATTTCTGTCCCCGTGCAACTCTCTAATTCAGAACCCTAATACAGAGGGGAGGGGGAAGAAAGGAGTCAGCCAAAACCCAGAACCCCCAAGAACATAAGTGGGCAGAAGCAACAGTACATAACTCTGTTCACAGACATTTCTAACTGAGAAGCACATGTTTATTTACAATGAATGTCTAGATCTATATAAATATCTCCATATATATATCTGAAGCCTTCCTACCCATTTGATCTGCCAAAGTAGAGTCAAATAACATACCATGCTGGCCTTGGAGCAGCCACTTTTTCTAATCCCACCTATGAAGTCCCTAGTACCTCCTACAAAGGCCAGAGAGAAAACAGGAAAAGTGAGTAGGGAGAGAAGCACTCAGCTGAAGCAATATTATCAATGATCCATCCCGAGATGTTCTATAGTGTTGATAAAGGCTTGCAGGTCTCCCTACAAGCTTACCACATCTTGGTGCTGATCATCCTGCACCCAACACTAGGTCTTTTCTTTCAATCTATTATAAGTCTCTGTAACAGTGGCACAGTCAGTCATCTAATACAAAGTGATGGTGACACTGCAGAAATGGAACTGCACCTTGAGGATTCTCCATCATTTGATGGAGCTTCACGTAGCATATCTACCTCTTTCAGCAGTTCTGGGTACTCATCCTTTGCTGTCTCACTTGCAGAAAAAAGTGCCTCTAAAGGGATTGAAACTTTTTAAAGCCCAGACACTCCCCTTAACACTTTTATCCTATAAACCCAGATGTGTCATGTATACTTTTTCGATTCCTTTATCCGTTCATCATATCTAGACCCTATAACTTTGCTAAACCCTCCTGTGCTTGCCGGTGATGACCCAAGCTGCTGCATTCTACTTCGTTCTCTAGGTGTAAGCAGTTTGGGGAAGTGGACAAGTGGGTTTAGAAAATAAAATCCTGTTTAAAATGTTTCAAAAAGTCAAAAGAGAGACCGTATCAACTGAAATAATATCTTAATAGTGAATAATCCAGCTTCCTGAATTCCAAGAAGCAAAGGAGTCTGCTGTCTGCACTGGCAATGTTTTCTTGTGTTTCTAAGCTTGATTGACAGCTGAATTGGGGTGTATTAAGAAAACAAAAGCAAACTATAAAAGTAGTAAAATAAACTTTTTTTTAGAGAATGTGTTCCTTTTTTATTGATTATTTCAGTTTGCCTGTATGCCTTTCTATCTGCTTTTTTTTATGTTTCACATTTAATGTGCAGTGTTTTTATCTCTTTATTTGCTGTAGTCTATCCAAGCTACTGCTTGGGATGATACCAGCTCATGGTTGTTCATATCCACTATCTGGACTATAAACTAAGGCTATCCCAGGGGTAAATGCAATAAAGGTTGCTAAAACCTAGCATAGGGTTTTATCCGTTCTTCGAAATGCCACACTGGTGCAAGATTCTTCTTTGTGCAAATGAATACGAATCAGAAAAACTTTTCCTTCACTCAACGTGTAATTAAACTCTGGAATTCATTGCAGAGAATGTGGTAAAGGCAGTTAGCTTAGCAGGGTTTAAAAAGGTTTGGATGACTTCCTAAAGGAAAAGTCCATAGAGCATTATTAAATTGACTTGGGGAAAATCTGCTGCTTATTTCTGGGATAAGCAGCATTAACTGTATTGAACTTTTTTGGGATCTTGCCAGGTGTTTGTGACCTGGATTGGCCACTGTCGGAAACAGGAGGCTGGGCTTGATGGACCTTTGGTCTGGCCCAGTGTAGCAATACTTATGTACTTAGGTAAATGCAATGAAGTTTGCTAAACCCTAGTATAAGGTTTAATCCATTCTTCAAAATGCCTCACTAGGGCAGGATTCTTCTTTGTGCAAATGAATGGGTCTCTTAGGCATGAGTATAGACTTATTACAAATTTATTCAGGAATATATATCTCAAATTTTATTAAACAATTGTCCACATTTTGACTGTTATGCAGAAAACAAACTTTATATGCATTTTTCAAAACATTTTGGAGCTGGTGTAGAGTAATATGCACATATGTATTTTATGAATAGGAGGAATTAATCATGCCACCAAATCTCTGCCTAGTTGTATGACATGCCTAGTTGTATTATACTTATAACTGACCTAAGTCTTCTGATATCATAACCTTTTTAGTTATCAGTATACCCATCTTATGTTAGAAGTTTTAGAATATGTCGGTAATAGGGCACAGTGCTCCGACACGGCACGTGTTTCACAACAAGCTTTTTCAAGGAGATCCCCTACTAAACGGATTATCATAGCCAGCCGACTTCATGCTTAAACAATTAGTATAATACATGTTAAGGCGGGTTGAGGTGGTTGAGCCAATGATGAGGCGAGCGCATAAGATTCTGCTATAAGTATGTAAGCAGTGTGGCGCAACTGAGGCTTACCGTCTTTTACTCTAAAAATTTAAAGAGAATGCACAGTTGTTTGATTGGAGCTGAGTGCGCTTGAAATTAGATAAAGTTCTTTTGGATTTTGAAGTATGTGTTGAGAGGCACCAGCAGAGGTTCTTTTTGCTACATATTTAAGTTGATTCCTAGTTGTATGACATGCAAAAGTACATGTTTTCTTGGCATCATGCATGCTTTTACCTATGGGGTTATTTTAACAAGCCTTTTTATATACATAAAAGGCCATTATCCCCCTCAGGTCACTGAAATTAAAGCACAGGTTGCATACTTCAGTTTGTAAAATCCTAGCATTTACATGCATAAGTGTAGACTTACCCCCAGATTTTATATATGGTACCTAAATTTGAACATGCTGCCTCAATGCGAGTGTAACTTAATTGGTTAATGATCTCTTAACCATCAATAATTGGGTGACAACTACCAATTATTGATATTAATTGGCACTCATTAAAATTTGCACATGCATCTGGCTATGCTCTATTCTATAAGGCAGGGCACCTATCTCCCATAGTGCATATCTCAAAAGGGGGCATGGCCATTTGAGAAGAATGTTGTGCATCCTTTAGAGAATAGCACTTAGCACCAATTTCTTCTGGTGCCCAAATTTGACCACTGTTTAGAGAATTCCCCCCCCCCCCCTTAATCGTGTAAATCGTATAATTACATGCTAAAATGGCTTTGCATGTAACTGTAAGGGGGGTGTTCACAGGGAAAGGACATAGACGGGGTAGAGCGAGGCCAACATTTATGTGGTGAACTTATACAGTGCTATAAATTACACACATAAATGTTGTATTTAGGTGCTAACATTTACACTTGCCTTAGTCCTAGCATAAATGTTGGCATCTAAATTTGATAGCATTTGTGTCAAATAACACTAGTACTCTATAGTGGTAATTACACTAGTAAGTGCTTTTATAGAACAGGATACTAGTTTGCTTAATTTTTCCATCTAAATTGTGGCAGCCAGTCTTAGAATTGCCCCCTATGGGTGAAAAATGCTTTATAAAATGACCCTCTAGAAAGGCAGTTTATAAATATATGCATGGCTTGATCTGCAAAAGGTTTTATCTGGAGAGGAGAGGCTCCTGCTTGGTTAAACCTAGCTGCCTACTAATATTCAATGATATTTAAGTGGAGAGTGCCTCTGAATATTGCCTGTGATCACCTTGATACTATCCAGGGGCAGAGTTGGGACAGAGGCTGGTAGCTAACTGGGCATTGGTGATATTCAACACAAAGACTGTCCTAATTTTACCCTATGGATAGCGGGCTGAATACTGGCTTAAATATTTGGCTGATCCTTCTCCTAAACTCCCCTTCCCTGAGAACATTGCACTCTCACACCCCCTTCAGAGTATTGCCCTTTTCTAAACCCCATCACATGATCTTACTCTCCCTCCTGGCCACCGCCAATGAGCAGCCCCCATCCCAAACCCTCCATATGATCCTTTCTCTTCCTCCTGACCCCTTCCATCAGGAGCCTCCATGGAGTTTGGGTGGAGGGCTAACCTGATATTCAGCCCCCTAGTCAATTAGCTAACTGGACAGCAAGCTGAATATTACACCTGAGTGGCTGCATTCATGATTCATTGAAAGTTTAGTTCAAAGGTTTTTATTGATTATCTCAAGAAGACAATAACAAAATAGAGTGAGACAGAAAAAAACCTGTATCAGAAATGGAACAATGGTGCACTAAATATTTAAAAAATGATAACCTGCTGAATATTGACTGATAAATAGAGAGAGAAAGAGAGAATTTCTATTTTCTATAATATGAGTCTCTATTTTAGTGAGAAATTATTTTACTGACCATATTTTTATTGAGCTGCTTGTTTCTTACATACCTAAAAATAATTCTTATCTGAAAGGTCTATTTGAATATAGGGGCAGTGGGGCAATAGTAGGTCAGTAAAGAGCATACAGTTAATTGGACTTAATTTGACTTGTCCTTGTAAAGTATATATGAAAAGAACCTGGTTATCAAGTGAACAATTCATTCTGTACAGTTTGAATATATATTTCTTTTTCTCATTCTCAATCTCAATGTAATTCATTATAGTTTAATGCACTAGAAACAAAATGCAGCCCATCTATTTCACTTTGAGCCAATATGACAGACAATTCATTTGACTAGTCCATTTCTTTATTCTTGCTAACCCTTGAAATCTTTTAAGCTTGAATATGGAAAATTCTGTTAGCTCAGGCTGCCTGCTATGTGAATATTTCATCATTGTTTCATTATTGCTACAAAATGTATTACATATTATGGACACTTGCTTTAAACTTTGCTTTTTAAACCCAAAGGTGAATCCTAAGGATGGTTGAACAATTAGGTATAAACTGTGTTGTTTCTGATTTTACTTGTTTTACATAAGTATTGCCATACTGGGACAGACCAGAGGTCCATCAAACCCAGCATCCTGTTTCCAACAGTGGCCAATCCAGGTCACAAGTACCTGGCAAGATCCCAAAACAGTATAATACATTTTGTGCTGCTTATCCTAGAAATAGCGTGAGGCAACAATGAGACACGACAAACAATCTGGTGTTTAGCTCCCCCTTGACGAAGCATAGATTGTGAAACAGGCACCTGTCGTGGCTTAAGAGCACACCAGTTTGACCAGATAAGTGTCATTTAACCACAATGTTACACTTATGCGATATTAAGAGTAAATGAATAATTGAAAAAATTATTATAGCATAGGTAGGTTGGGGGAAGAGCTAATGATTAAATAAAAAATACACACGAGCACAGATTCACCGAGGGAGTGAAGTGAAAAGGTGCCGTGTTTGTAATATGAGACTCTACCTCATATAATTTGTTAAGATTGCAGAGTTACTCCGAGAATGTTCCCTACCACATTTTTTGTTTTGATCTATCCTAGAAATAAGCAGTGGATTTTCTCCAAGTCCATTTTAATAATGGTCTATATACTTTTCCTTTAGGAAGCCATCCAAACCTTTTTGGATGGTTTCTAGAGTGCTTTGGGTCCTGCTGATCTGTACATCTGCTGTCTGAAAATTTGGAAGATGTAAATTAGAAAAAAAAATAAAATTTTGGATGTTCTCTGTAGAAATTGTTTACTTTTGAAATGTGTGATTCACTGGAGTCACGTGATGTACTGCATGATTTGAGCTTAAATGACTGCAGGAAGTTTAGGGGATTAGAAGTATTATTTATTATTTATTTATTTATTTATTTGTTGCATTTATACCCCGCTCTTTCACGCTCGGTAGCAGGTTCGGTGTGGCTTACAAAGTATGGATTACATAGTATCACAGAAAGAACACAGCTGTAGCAATAGTAGAGGTAAGATGTGGTTGTTAGGAAATAGGTTGAGATAGGTGACATGGGCAGGGGATGTAGAGGTAGGAGTGGTGTAGAGTGGGTTTGTAGGTTAAGTCTGGTCATTTGGGTAGGCTTGCTTGAAGAGGTAAGTTTTTAGCAACTTCCGGAAGGGTAGATGGTTGTTAACTGTTCGAATGGGTCTTGATAAGGCATTCCAGAGTTGGCTGACTATTACAGAGAAGTTGGATGCATAGTACATTTTGTACTTGAGACCTTTGCAGTTGAGAAGGTGTAGATTGAGATATGTTTGAGAGGATTTTGATTCGTTTCTAGCTGGTAGGTCAATCAGGTTGGTCATGTAGCTTGGAGATTCTCCGTAGATAATCTTGTGAATCAGTGATTAGACTTTGAAGTTTATTCGTTCGTTGACAGGGAGCCAATGGAGTTTTTCACAAAGAGGTGCTGCGTTTTCAAATCGTGATTTACCAAAAATGAGTCTGGCTGCCGTGTTCTGGGTGGTCTGGAGTTTTTTCAGGATTTGGGCCTTACAGCCAATGAAAATGCTGTTGCAGTACTCATCGTGGGTAAGTACAGTGGATTGTACCAAGTTGCGGAAAGTTTTTAAGGGGAGATATGGTTTCACTCATTTCAGCACTCACATCATGTTGAACATCTTCTTCGTCATGGCTTTTGCGTGAGTTTCCAGAGTTAGGTGATTGTCTAATGTTACTCCTAGGATTTTTAGATTGTCGGATATGGGGATTGAGACATCAGGGGTAATCAGGGTAGTTGGGAAGAGTGTAGAGTATTGGGATGAGAGGATTAGGCATTGTGTTTTCTCCTTATTCATTTTCATCATTTACAGTAATTATGATAATTAATTGTGCTTTTGGAGGGCAATTTGCCAGCCCTCTGCACTGGTGCAAAAAAAGAGGGTGCTTGCTAGCTGTAGTCCTTAAAATATTTTTCAAATGGAAAATATTTTGAAGATTGCCCAAAGAAGCAGTACCCAGTAGGGCTGTACCAAATATCTAGAGAAATCACAGAGGAGGAGTGGCCTAATAGTTAGTGCAGTGGACTCTGATCCTGGCTACCTGGGTTCAATTCCCACTGCAGCTCTTTGTGCCCTTTGGCAAGTCACTTAACCCTCCATTGTCCCAGGCTTGCTGCAGGTTTGGGGCACAAGCTGATCTATTTTTCAGCGCACCAGTAAAAAAGGCCTTTTTAAAATTACCTTACCACCAGCCATTGACCTAGCGGTAAAGACTCATACGATAACCGGGCAGTAATGACCTAGGCCTGCCAAATGCCACTCGGCACATGTTCGATATGCACGACCGAAAATAAAAAATGAAATTACCGCAAGAGCCACGAGGTAGCTGGGCAGTAACTCCATTTTGGCGGGCACTGGGCAAGCATAGACGCTTACACGACTTAGTACAAGGGTGCCTAAGATTGGGTGCCCTCTAGGGACAGAGAAAGTACCTACATATATAGTAGCGCTATAGAAATGATTAGTAGTAGTAGTATGCTGCTCAGCATCAGAAACAAGTAGTGGGAAGCAGCAGTCCACTTATTTGGCTGGTGGGGCTTGGCATCCCTGCCAGCAAAGGTATGCCTAGTGTGCCCACATGGGGGAAGGGAGGGAGAGAGGAATTTCAGGGTTGGCTATACCCAAAGAGAGAACCTGTTGTTAAAAATTTTCCAGCACACCACTGAATATCAGTGACATCTGCTTCTTAATGTGAGCTAGGAGAATAAAATGATCTACCATATCAAATCCTGAAGTGAAATCCAGTTGAATTAAAAGGACATCTTTCACTGAGTCCAGGAAACAGATAATATGATTAAGCATAGAAATTAGCAACATCTCAGTGCTGTGGCCTTCTCTGAAATGAGACTGTTTAGGGAAGAAAACATTTGTCAATTCCCAACAACTTCAAAACTTTCTCAGTTGCCTTAGCAAGAAATAAAATATTGGCCACCAGATGAAAATTAGAAAGCTCTGCAGGATCTAAATGCTGCTTTTTCAGCATAGGTTGTACAGTAGTTTCTTTCCAAAGACCAGGCACTGTCCCAGATTCTAAACTGGAGTTAATTAAATCAAGAACAATAGGAGATAATAAATCTAAGCATCCCTTGAGTATCCAAGCTGGAGCCCTATTTGCTAGAGATCCCAAAGCATGCATTGAATGAATGAATTTTTAGAGACCACTAGTACTCAAAGGAGTAAATGAAGACAAAGTACTGACTGAAACCAAAGTAGCAGGTGGAAGATCAAGTGAATATGGTGGGAAGGTATAAGGACGAGTGAATAAAACTGTGGAAGGTTAAGCTTAGATGTCAAAAAAGCACATATTGTGTAGCTCAAACAGTAGTTGGAAAAACCAGTGAAAACAAAGAAAGACTATAAATCTTAAACAGTTCACAAGTATAATTAGATGAATTTTGGATACATCTTTTGACATGAGTGTTTCTGTTGTTTAAAAGTTAAATGGTAATCATATTGAAGTTTTTTTTTCAATAATCACCTTTTTGCCCATCTTAACTGTTGCCTGACAGCTTTCCATTCAGAAGAAAATGAAAATTTAATTCAGTCAGGTCGAATTAAAACTGATTTTAAAAGAGCAAGGTCATTTACTGTATTATGAAGACAAGAAGTAAAAGCTAAAATATTCTCATCAAGTGTCAATGCTTGAATATCATCTTTGCAATCTGTACAAATCAATATTATTACATGTCACCCACCTGTTAGTCACTGCTTTTACAATGTATCCATGCAAGCTTTTGGAAATCAAGAGGGGCATAATCGAAAGGGACGCACAAGTTTTGCTGAGGACGTCCTCGCAAAACGTCCCGATGGTGGGGCGGGGAAACCTGTTTATCGAAACAAATCTTGAAATTTTGGTCGTCCTTAAAGATGGTCGTCCCTAGACTTCGTCGTTTCTGATTTTCGCGATATTGCAAACCAAGTACAACCATCTCAGAAACGACCAAATGCAAGCCCTTTGGTCATGGGAGGAGCCAGCATTTCTAGTGCACTGGTCCCCCTGACAAGCAAGGACACAAACCGGGCACCCAAGGGGCACTGCAGTGGACTTCATAAAATGCTCCCAGAAACATAGCTCCCTTACCTTGTGTGCTGAGTCCCCCCAAACCCCCTAAAACCCACTACCCACAACTGTACACCAATACCATAGCCCTTATGGGTGAAGGGTGCACCTAGATGTGGGTACAGTGAGTTTCTGGTGGGTTTCGGAGGGCTCGCTGTTTCCTCCACAAATGTAACAGGTGTGGGGGGGGGGCCTGGGTCCGCCTGCCTGAAGTGCACTGCACCCACTAAAACTACTCCAGTGACCTGCATACTGTTGTGATGGAGCTGAGTATGACATCTGAGGCTGGCATAGAGGCTGGCATAAAATATTTTTAAACATATTTTTGAGGGTGGGAGGGGGTTAATGACCACTGGGGGAGTAAGGGGAGGTCATCCACGATTCCCTCCGGTAGTCATCTGGTCATTTCAGCCACCTTTTTGTGCCTTGGTCATAAGAAAAACTGGACCAGGTAAAGTTGTCCAAGTGCTCATCAGGGATGCCCTTTTTTTTCCATTATGGGTCGAGGATGTCCATGTGTTAGGCACACCCAAGTCCCGCCTTCACTATGCCTCCGATACACCCCCTTGAATTTTGGCCATCCCTACGACGAAAAGCAGTTGGGGACGTCCAAAATCGGCTTTTGATTATACCGATTTGGATGACCCTGGGAGAAGGACGCCCATCTTCTGATTTGTGTCGAAAGATGGGCGTCCTTCTCTTTTGAAAATGAGCCTGCAAATGTACATAATTTACAATATTACTCACCAAAAGCATGAGCAGATGTATGATTATTTAGAATTGACACAGAACCCCTTCCCGCTTATTGATTTAACCCCGGTGAAGAAAGCCGTAAATGTTCCCCGATGCTACAGTATTTAGACGGTGTTAATCGATCAATACTGCAGCATAAGCTAAACACCTTGATAATGTCTGATTAACTCAGAGCAGTGGAAGAGTCCTCCCAGAAGCTTACTGAACATCATCGGTATGAGATATGTACTAGGTGGTCTCCCACTGCCACAGCAGTATTGAACAATATTTTTCATCCTATCTTGGTTGTAATCATTGAGCTAGTTCTTCAAATGTACTATTCATTCTACGAAGTCATCTCTGATGTACAGATTCCCTACAGATCCATGGGTGGAATGTGAAGAGTGTGAAGGTAGGTTCAGTGTGGAATTTGACCTGTAGGTGACCTCTATCTAAAAGCAGAAATTATATAGCTTAGCCCAGCTCTTGCAGAGATGCTGGAGGTCAGCACCTTTACAAAAGACAGAGAAAAACAGATGCAACTTCTATTGTGGTTAATGACAGTTGGTGACTGGAAAAAGCAGGATGGGGAATGGAAAGTTACAAACAAGGAACATCACTGTTCAGTCATGTGCTGCTCAGATATGGACTATAAAAATACCTAAGAGACTCTTATTCAGTAAAGTCATCCGCTGACGAATGTGAGGTTTGTTCTCAAGCAAAATCTTCTTGGAAATCACTGGAAAGGACTCCCCAGCTAAATTGGCCTAGAATGAAGCCAGGCTTGGTGATGTATATTTAATTTGCTAATAAATGTCTGTGTTACTTTTATAGTTGCTGTGCATCTGTCATGTGTGAGTCTGTGAGTTTTCTTGCTCTTATACATTCAGGATCCAATCGGACCTAGTACAATTGGGCATAGCCACCACAAGTACAAGAGGGTCCCAATAGCTCCACACCCCTTCCAGCAAAATGGGGTGCTATGAGGAAAGAACTTAGCCAATCAATTGGGAGTAAGACACCATCTCATAAGTAGTTTCAGGCTGTTTTTTTACAATCGAGCTGAAATGGAAAACTAATTAGCAGCTTGTACAATTGTCTCCCACTAAGCATCAGAAAAAGAAGTACCCAAATCTTTTTCTCTATGGAGCTTATAAGGTAACTTAACAAATTTACATTGACAAATAATTTTACATAACTCAGTAATAAGCCCCATAGCTGAGGACTTCATGATCCATAACTCTTCAAGAGAATGAAGCTTAGTTTGCACTAATTTATGATAACCCTCTGCACTTAATGTCTCGACTGTAAATATTTAAGAAAATCTGTTTTACCCAAACGATAGTCCCTCTGTAAATCGGAAAAGGATTTTTGTGACATTCCATCATAAACCTGATACACTGAACATTTTTAATATAAGGAGGAAAAAGCCTACAAAGCCCAGCTAAAAGTCACAGGGGCAGGACTGCTTCATCATCTGCAAAAAAAACTCCTTAGAAATGGCTTTAAGCTGGGAGCTTCTTGAGGCTTTTTCCTCCTTATCTTGAAAATATTCACTGAGAGGGGCATTTTCGAACGGGGCTGGCCATCTCTAAGGGCGCCCATCTCCGAGGATGGGGCCGCGAAGAAGCGGGGCCAACCATATTTTCGAACAAAATGGCCAGCCATCTTTCATTTCGATAATATGGTTGGGGCCGGCCAAATGTCAGAGATGGCCAGCCTTGGATTTTGCCGATAATTGAAACCGAGGCTGGCCATCTCAAACCCAGCCAAATCCAAGGCATTTGGTTGTGGGAGGAGCCAGCATTTGTAGTGCACTGGTCCCCCTAACATGCCAGGACACAACCGGGCACCCTAGGGGGCACTTCTAAAAATTAAAAAAAAAACATTAAAATATCTCCCAGGTTCATAGCTCCCTTACTTTGGGTGCTGAGCCCCCCAAATCCCCTCTAAAACCCATTCCCCACAACTCTACACCATTACCATAGCCCTTATGGGTGAAGGGGGGCACCTACATGTGGGTACAGTGGGTTTGGGGGAGTTTGGAGGGCTCCCATTTACCACCACAAGTGTAACAGGTGGGGGGATGGGCTTGGGTCCACCTGCCTAAAGTGCACTATACCCACTAAAAAGTGCTCCAGGGACCTGCATACTGCTGTCAGGGAGCTGGGTATGACATTTCAGGCTGGCATAGAGGCTGGCAAAAAAAGTTTTTAAAGTTGTTTTTTTGAGGGTGGGAGGGGGTTAGTGACCACTGGGGGAGTCAGGGGAGGTCATCCCCGATTCTCTCCGGTGGTCATCTGGTCAGTTCGGGCACTTTTTTGGGACTTGGACCTGAAAAAAAAGGGACCAAGTAAAGTCAGCCAAATGCTCATCAGGGCCGGCTTTCTTTTTTCCATTATCGGGCGAAGCCATCCATCTTGTACCACGCCCCCATCCTGCCTTCTGCACCCTGCTGGCATGCCCCCTTGAAGTTTGGCCGGCTCCGCAATGGACTGCAGTTGAGGCCGGCCAAAATCGGCTTTCGATTATGCCAATTTCGCCGGCCTTGAGAGATGGCCGGCCATCTCCCGATTTGTGTCGGAAGATGGCTGGCCTTCTCTTTTGAAAATAAGCTGGTTACTGCCCATGTTAGGTTCTATAGAGAATCTTTTTGTTTTCTGTTTTTGCTTTATTTTTTGAGGTTCTCTTCCTCATTTATTTTGTAGTTAATATCTACACTCTATAAGTTTTGCCAGGAAAGAACTGTTAGAGACTGGTCGGTAGTTTTTGAGCTTGTCCTGGGCCACTGATCTCTTTTTCAGTAGGGGCTGTACCACAGCTCTTTTTAGTGTTGTTGGCAGCTGCCCTTCCATAAGACAGGATTTAACAATTTTAGTGGCCCCATCAATGAGGTCTATGCTCGCTCATTGTACAATTATTGCTGGGCAGGGATCAAGACAGCAGATTGTAGGCGTAGACTTTTCAGGATATTATCTGATTAAAAGGTTGAGGACATTACAAAATGCTGGTTTCCAGTTGTTGGGAGGGGTGGATAAGTTTGAACATGTGATCCGTTTGTTTGTTTATTCATTATCATTTGTTGACAATGGAGATTTGTACTTTGTATAAGGTTTTAGCTTTAGTTCATAAAGACATTTATTTGGGGACTCCTGCTTATTTGAAGGCTATGATTTGTTCTTATGAACCAGGAAGTGACTTGTAATCAGATAGTCTATCATTTTTGGCTCTCTCCAGGTCATTTCAGACATGCTTAATGTCTACAAGGGAGAGTGTTTTTGTTGTTGTTTTGTTTATTTTTTGGTGAGCTCCAAAGCTATGGAACAAATTTCCACAGAAGTTAAGAAATATGGTTGATTGTAACAATTTAAGAAGAAATTGAAAAAATATTTTTTGAACATACTTTTGGGTTATCAGCTTGATTGCTGGGGGTATGAGGGGAACCTGCAGAGATAATATAGATGTATATGATATGTATTTTAATTGAAATGAATAAGCTTGTATGTAACCTTCCCTATTACAAAATGGCATCCTTTTCTGAAGTTTTTATTTATTTATTTTTTATATTGTAAACTACTCTGATTTTTTAGTTAAGAAGGGTGGTATTGATCTTACTCTGTAAAGACAAAAATAATGAGAGTCATTTAAGTATACATTCCCCGATCCAAGATGGCGACATGCACCTGAAACACGCTGAGCCTCTCCTGGTTGTTCTCAGTGTCCGCAATGCTGAAGCGTAGGGGAAAGTCGGCGGTTGGAGCCTCACTGCGACTGCCCCCGCAGGTCTTCGGTTCCATGGAGTCTTTTGTGGTGAAGCCGGGAAACCCAGTTCGGTCGGGAGGAAGCCTACTTGAGATGCCTGGAGAAAGTACAGATCTGGTGGTGTATCCTGGGCTGGAAGTCAACTTGAGCCCCAAAAGTGGAGCTCCCCCCTCACAGCTGCTAATCAGCAGTTTACCACTGTCAGTGATAAGGTATCCACTGCATGGAAGCATGGAGGAGACCCGATGCCGAGAGGCCCTTAACCAGCCAGCGTCGGACAAGGGAGCAATGGTTTTTCCGGACCCACAGTCTCATGCAGCAGAAATTTCATCTAATGTGTGCAATCCGAATGCAGCAGACAGTGAGCAAGAAGTAAGTCCTCAGGTACAAGACTTGATGCCTTCCCCACAATTTTCTTCTTTTCTGACTAGCAAACCAGCTGAAGTAACCTTGGACACTCAGGCTTATTTTCGAAAGAGAAGGGCGCCCATTTTCCGACACAAATCGGGAGATGGGCATCCTTCTCTCAGGGTCGCCCAAATCGGCATAATCGAAAGCTGATTTTGGGCGCCCTTAACTGCTTTCCGTTGCAGGGATGACCAAAGTGCATGGGGGCGTGTCAGCAGCTTAGCGAAGGTGGGACTGGGTTGGAGTTGAGATGGGTGTCCTTGGCTGATAATGGAAAAAAGAAGGGCGTCCCTGACAAGCACTTGGCCGACTTTACTTGGTCCATTTTTTCTTGCAACCATGCCTCGAAAAGATGCCCGAACTGACCAGATGATCACTGGAGGGAATCGGGGATGATCTCCCCTTACTCCCCCAGTGGTCACCAACCCCCTCCCACCCTAAAAAAAAAAACTTAAAAATATTTTTCCCAGCCTCTATGCCAGCCTCAAATGTCATACCCAGCTCCATGACAGCAGTATGCAGGTCCCTGGAGCAGTTTTAATGGGTGCAGTGCACTTCAGGCAGGTGGACCCAGGTCCACCCCCCTACCTGTTACACTTGTGGTGGTAATTGTGAGCCCTTTAAACCCCCCCCAGAAACCCACTGTACCCACATGTAGGTGCCCCCTTCACCCCTTAGGGCTATGGTAGTGGTGTACAGTTGTGAGTAGTGGGTTTTGGGGGGGAGGTTGGGGGGCTCAGCACCCAAGGTAAGGAAGCTATGCACCTGGGAGCAATTTCTGAAGTCCACGGCAGTGCCCCCTAGGGTGCACGGTTGGTGTCCTGGCATGACAGGGGGACCAGTGCACTACGAATGCTGGCTCCTCCCATGACCAAATGGCTTGGATTTAGTCATTTCTGAGATAGGCGTCCTCGGTTTCCATTATCGCCGAAAATCGGGGACGACCATCTCTAAGGACGACCATCTCTAAGATCAACCTAAATTTTGTGATTTGGACGTCCCCAACCATATTATTGAAACGAAAGATGGACGCCCATCTTGTTTTGATAATACGGGTTTCCCCGTCCCTTTGCCGGGATGTCCTGCGAGGGCGTTCTCAGGAAAACCTGGGCGCCTCTTTCGATTATGCCCCTACAACTGTTGTACTCGAGCAAATAGCGTACTGCAATACATTATACAAAGGCCTCTGTTGAAGCAAATATACCCAAATGACCCACACTAATCTCATGAACCCATATATTCAACAAATATCCAAGAGACAATGACAATAACCCAAACTGCATCTCCCACTAAATTCCTTTATATGTATTCCATGTACCATCCCCCTCCCCCTCCACAACCCTTCTCCTATGCTCACCTACCCCTTACACCTTCTCCTACTCCCTTCTCCTTTGCCCATCTCCACCTACCTATCTCCTCTTTTATTATTCTGCTATACTTATATTTTTTCTATAAATACTCTGTAATCCCTATTACTATGCGAGCCACATTGAACCTGCTATGAGCGGGAAAGCACGGGGTACAAATGTAATAATAAATAAATTATATAATTGATTCAAAATACTTCCCTCAAACTGATTACAGGTTCAAAGAAAATTGTTCATGTTACTTCCCTCCATAAAGCTGCACATTGGTTACCAATCTCACACAAAATCACCTACAGATCCTTATTTTGGTCTTCAAAATTTGGGGTACAGAATCCCCACTTTTCTTGGCCCATCTGTTGACACCTTGTTCCCCACTGCGTGTTCTTCACTGAACCCAATTGCACCTCTTAGTTGTACCTTCAGTCAGGCAAATTAAACGTACCATACAACACTATTTTTTCAGTCTCCAGCCCTACACTATGGAATGATTTACCTCTCCATCTCCATCTCAGACTTCCCTAGAAAAATGTAAATCTAATCTGAAAACATTTCTTTTTGAGGATGCATATACCTGAGTCTGAGACTGCTGTCGGCATGAGCCTACTGGACACTCCAGATGATTTCTATACCTTCTCCTCCCATATTGCTTACCTCTATTGCCTTATGGGGGTCCTTTTACTAAGGTGCGCCAAAATGTGTCCTGTGCTGGTGTAGATGCGTGTATTAGGAGCGTGCAGGTCCATTTTTCAGCGCATCTGCATAAAAGGCCTTTTTTGTTTTGGCCGAAAATCGAGGTGCGTCAAAATGAAAATTGGTGCATGTCCATTTTGGGTCTGAGATCTCACCACCACCAATTCACTTAGTGGTAAGGTCTCACGTGTTAACTAGGTGGTAATCATCAGTACGCATACAATGCCGATTACTGCATGGTTAGCACCACATGTTGGAAATTTTCTGGCGCACATAGGGAGTGCAAGTAAAAAATGAAATTACCACCTGGGACACACGGTAGCCGGGTTCTGAATTGGCACACGTAGGCACCTATGAGGCTTAGGAAAAGGACCCCATATTTACTATTATTTATAATAGTAAATAATTTGAATAGTTCAATTTCTTCTCCCCCCCCCCTCCAAGCTTGTCTTTCCACTCTTAATCCTTCTCTTTCTTCACTCTCTTCCTTCCCCCTTTTTAGGATTGTAAACCACTCAGATATATTTTGTGATGTGCGGGACAGCAAGTGCTCAATAACCTTGGAAACCTGGAAACTCAATTAGTTTCCCCAACATTTTACATGAGGGATTCAACCTGTAAGTATCTTGTACATGAAACCAGCCCTTTGCCTTAGAGTATGCTGTCCTTCTGGATGGAGATAAAAGCTGTAACCAGGGCAACAGTTTTGGTGACCTGATTTTTTTCAGCCATACTTTTGTTGTAAAAGATTTTGTACCTGAGTTTGCTATGAATTCCTCATGATATATTGTAAATAAAAAGCCCATGAGAGAGTCAGTTGAACACTAGGCAACCGAAGGCCAAAAACGTGTTTTCAAAGAGGATAAAGCAGTAGCAGTATTATTACAGGAATTCTGTGCCTTAATCTTTTCAGAGGAAACTGTTAGGGTCATGCTTAGAATAAAAACCTTGTATGACAGTGATGATTTGGGACAATTAAAGCAAATAACTACGCATCTAGAAGATGTAATAGGGCAAATTCAGAAACAAAAGAATAAAAATTCACTATGTCTGGATGGTATTCCCCTTGGAGTGCTGAAAGATCTCAGATATGAGGGGCCTGATTTTCAGACACCACAACTGCCAGATAATATAAAGCACCAATGGCCAGACTTTATTCATATATTCAGCAGTTCTGACAATTTAATTGGTACCACTGGATATACTTGTAAACAGTGACCAATTTTTGCTGACCTATCTAATGAATAGAAGTTATATGCAGAGCAGGCTATCCAGCTTATTTTCGAAAGAGAAAAACGTCTATAGTGCGACCTAAATCGGGAGATAGACGTTTGTCTCGCAAAGGCGCCCAAATTGGTATAATCGAAAGCCGATTTTGGGCGTTTCCAACTGCACTCTGTCGCGGAAACGAATAAAGTTGATGGGGGCGTGTCGGAGGCGTGGTGGAGGCGGAACTGGGGCGTGGTTATCAGCCGAGGAGAGATGGGCGTCTTTAGCTGATAATCGAAAAAAAAGGCGTTTTTACCGCAATTTTGGGTCACTTTTTTGGACCCTTTTTTTTCACGAACAAGTCCCAAAAAAGTGCTCCAACTGCCCAGATGACCACTGGAGGGAATCGGGGATGACCTCCCCGGACTCCCCCAGTGGTCACTAACCCCCTCCCACCAAAAAAAACCCACTTTAAAAACTTTTTTTCCAGCCTGTATGCCAGCCTCAAATGCCGTACCCACCTCCATGACAGCAGAATGTGTTTGATCCTCTCACAGCCTTTCCCTGGGTCAGATGTGGCTCTCGGGTGCAGTACAGGGTCACATCACCATTGCATTGTGGTGGGTGTAGGGTATTGGGCTCCATGATTTCATTAGCTTGTGTTACAGTCTCACGATGTTGGTAGTTGGTAGGCTCTTCTCCCATGGTGCTTTTCCCCCTGCCTACTGGGTCAGAGTGTGCCCTGTTGTATTTCCTGTTGTAGTCCATGCGGTAGTGGCCATTTTTGTAAGCCAGTTTTAGTTCCCTCTCCTGTGTTAGCCATGTTAGACAAATTAGTTCTTCCCTTGAATGTGGCTGAAAGAGGGCATTGTACAGCATTCTGCAAGCTCTGACCTACTGCTAATCTCAGTACCAGGGAGACTCGTTGCCAGTGGGGCACAACCTCTGATCTGCAGTTAACTGTGAGTAAACGCGGTTATTCCAATAAAGGACGTTTTCGGAGAGATTAGTCTACAGGTGTCAACTGGTGTGCCAATGTTATATAGCAGCAACCAGTCCTAGAAGCCTGCGTGTATGCAGGTCCCTGGAGCACTTTTAGTGGGTACCGAAGTGCATTTCAGCCAGGTGGCCCCAGGCCCATCCCCCCCACCTGTAACACTTGTGCTGGTAAATGGGAGGCCTGCAAAACCCATTGTACCCACATGTAGGTGCCCCCTTCACCCCTAAGAGCTATGGTAGTGTACATTTGCGGGTAGTGGGTTTTGGGGGAGGGGGGTTGGGAGCTCAGCACCCGTGATAAGGGAGCTATGCATGTGGGAGCTTTTCCTGAAGTCCACAGCACTGACCTAGGGTGCCCAGTTGGTGTCCTGGCATATCAGGGGGGCCAGTGTACTACCAATCCTGGCCCCTCCCACGAACAAATGGCTCGGATTAGGACGTTTTTGAGCTGGGCGTTTTTAGTTTCCATTATTGCTAAAAAAAACAAACGCCCAGCTCAAAAACGTCCATTTTTTCGAAAATATGGTTCGGCCCGCCCCTTCACGGACCCGTTCTCGGAGATAAACGCCCATGGAGATAGGTGTTTCCGTTCTATTATGCCCCTCCACGTCATTGATGTCCTTCCTGCCTGCCCCAAACTCCATCCTACAAAAAAAATTTTTATGTGTATAACGCTCAATGACACAGTCTACATATGTTTGCTGTACATACAGTTTACACATAACATGATGTTTAAAACCAGAGCAGATATATGAAAAAAATCTCTCTAGATAGATAGATAGATAGATAGACTGATTCATTGATTGATTTTGGACCCCAAGCTGATAATGTGTGGCTAATATAATGCCAATTTTTATCAATGTCTCCAGATGGTGCTGTGGAAAATGATAGATGTTATTTTGAATTATGATTGAATTATTGCTGAAGATATTTCTCTTGCATTTACACATATATGCTAAATAGCTTGCAATGCCTGAGGTCTTTTTTCCCCGTTTATAAATAATGTAATGGTGAATCTGTAAGTCCACTGCTGTTTTGAGATATTATTCTAAAACAGAAACTCCCCAATATACACAGTGATCAAAGTTGACTTCAAATGCTGACTACAGCATTTAATTTTATACCCAGATATTTTGAGCCAGGTATAAGGCAACCATCGGAAGTTACCTGGGTACTGCTGACATTCAGACCTGTTACCTGAATAATGATCAGGATAAGTTAGGACTGCTATTTTGCTATTTTGAGATCAGTAACTGGTCCCAGTGAATGCAAATAAGTATCACATTGCATATCGGGTCCAAAATTACTAGCCAGGTTCCCCAAACTAATTTCTTCTATATCTATCATTAGATTTTTGCCTTTCTGTTTTACAACCAAAGTGGTCTTAAGGAACTGCACCAACCATTAGGCTACTCTTCTGCTTGGATTATAAGCTTACCAGTTATGATGGTCTCCTCGCAAAAGACCTTTAAGTGTATTTTTGGACAATGAACTGTCCTTCAATACACATATCTCTTATTTATCTAAAAAATGTTCTTTTTAAAATGAAGATATGTTGTATAAAGTCCCTTTTATACCAACATGTGATGCAAACATTAATATTCTCTCTAGTCATTAGAAATCTCCACTATAGTAATTTCTTGTTGCTAGGCATTCGTCAAGTAGACATTTGTCATTTGCAAATAACACAATATATGGTAGCAAAAGTCATTAATGTGCATTGTGTGAATTAATTTGTGTTAAGTGCCATGCAGCCCATAGGTATACAATGGACTGTATGGCATTTAGAGCACCTTAGTAAAATGACCCCTTAGTATTGATACATTGACCCCTGAAGACCAATATTTGAACATATTGTGTCTCAGAAAATGAATTTTTATAAAGGTAATTTTTGACATATAGTTGCTCTCTGATAAATGAGCTTATTAGCCATGTAATTTATTCAAGGCTACAGTGTATAAGTGCATACTTACAGTTTTATTAGTGTATTAAATTTATATTGCATTTCTTCTATTATAATCAAAGTATAAAATATCTTGACACAGCAAAAAGAAGTTAATAACATGCTATATTAAATGGAAATAATTGATAGATAATTTTCTTTTATACTTGTGTTTCAAACGCCTATTAAGCAATGAGATGTTACTTAAAACCATGCTAACCATTTAACTAAGAGGTCTGCGAATTTTAATGAGTGCAAAGTTCAACTTTGTGATCACAGATATTCTAGATTATTCTTGTACTATGTCTAATAAATTAGCACGTACAGTTATACTCTCACATTATTTCTTATGAGGACATTAAACAAACCAATAGCATGTTAACTGCCTTGTACTGCTTGCCAGATAAGATAGTATAGCAAATAGTAATAAACAATTAAAAGGGCAGTTCTCTAACTGAGCACTTCAATATACACACCCTTTGCATGTGAAAATGAGTAGAAAACTAGCACTTATGCGGGAAGTGGACACTTATCTGCAAAAGTGCCAGCTGGGCACCTAAGTGCTATGATGTAATAGAGCATGTAAATGGCATAGAGTATAAGTGCAAGGGGAGTTTACTTCCAACATCGGACTATCTTTTGCAACAGGAACGCTTGTTTTAAAGATTTCTCTTATTTTAAAAGGCACACTTTGCAAGTACACCCTGACCCCTGAGGCAGGCGTTGTTTTACGCCGAAACACGGCCCGTGTCGGGTCATTTATCAATAAAATACTCCTGTTGTCTCAGTCTTGAAGGCCCAGTGTTGCTTTTTTTGTCTGTATACCTAAAAAAAGCAGCCACTTATAGAATAGCCCCTTATATGGTCAATATGTACAAGTAAATTACAGCATGTATTTTTGTCATTGCTTCCATATAAGGACTAAACTATGAAGGTAAAGATGGCCTCTTTTTAGAAAGCAGTGGTAAGCCCAATGTGGGCTTACTGCTCGCTAACAAGGAAATGCAGCTGGGCTACTGCAGCACCCTGGCGGTAGTTCCCACCTCCAGCATGCCATCATATTTTTGTAGCACTAGTGTGTATCTGGTGGTAATCGGGCAGCGCTGCCCACTGCCTTGTTACTGCTGGGTTAGTGTGGGAGCCCTTACTGACACCTCAATGGGTGGTTGTAAGGGTCCCCCCCCCCAAATGGCCATGTGGCAAGTGCTTCACTTGACGCATGACAATTTCCTGAAAATAGAAAGACCTACCTTTTACCCACTGTGGTAAAAGGGGGCTTCAGGATGCATGAAAAACATGCGCCAACACCAGTGCAGGCCCCTTTTGCCGCAGCTTGGTAAAAGGGGCCCATAGTAACCATGATGGCGTGCCAAGCCTACGCCTTATAGCTTGCAGAGTTGGGCTGGCTGGGTGGCGATACTGAGCTTTTTTCTCCATCTATATGTGAAATAGGTGTGACAAGGTCAATAACAGGGTGAGTGTTTAAAGACTTTATATACACAGTTAGTGTGAGGCTGTGTTTAGATTTTCATTAAATTTTAACTGCCAGATCCTCGACCATCCTTCTAACTTTTGGAGATCCCTTCTCATCGTTTCTACTCCCTCCAGGGTATCCACTCTATTGTCTGTCTTCATGTCATTTGCAAAAAGGCTAACTTTTCATTCCAACCCTTCAGCAATATCTCTCACAAATATATTAAACAGAATAGGCCCCAGCACCGAGGAACTCCACTGCTCACCTTCCTTTCCTCCAAGCGGATTCCATTTACCACCACCCTCTGCCATCTGTTGTTCAACCAGTTTCCTATCCAGTTCACCACTTTCAGTCCTAAGTTCAGCCCTTTCAGCTTATTCACGAGTGTTCTGTGGGGGACCGTATCAAAGGATTTGCTGAAATCCAAGTAGATTACATCTAGAGCATGCCATTCATCCAGTTCTTTGGTCACCCAGTCAAAGAAGTCAATGAGATTCATTTGGCAGGATTTTTCTTTGGTAAAGCCATGTTGCCTCGGGTCCTGTAACCTGCTGGCTTCTAGAAAGCTAACTATCCTTTCTTTCAGCAGCAACTCCTTGATTTTTCCTACCACCGACATGAGACTTACCGGTCTGTAGTTTCCCACTTCTTCCCTGTCTCCACTTTTGTGAAGAGGGATCACATCCACTCTTTTCCAATCTTGTGGAACCTCTCCTGTCTCTAACGATCTCTTAAATAAATCTTAAGTCCCACCAGGACCTCCCTGAGCTCCCTCAGTATCATGGGATGTATCCCATCTGGCCCCATAGCTTTGTCCACTCTTTCCTAAACCTTAGCAAGAAAAGGCAAATTAGTCACTGATCTATAGGTGTTAGTCTCTGACACATTAAGTCCAGCCTTTTCATCAAAGGAATAATAATAGCACATTTTGATTTATTTTGATTGGTTATTCAACTATTTGTTTTGCCCATTCAAGGTATTGTTATGCTTTATACTTGGGACACCCTGGAAAAATCCCAGAACAGCAAAACAAATTTTATGCTACTTATCCTAGAACTAAGCAGTGGATTTTCCCAAGTCTATCCTAATAATAGTTTATGGACTTTTCTTTTAGGAAATCATCCATTCCTTTTTTAAACTGCTAAGCTAACTGCTTTTACCACATTCTCTGGCAATTAATTCCAGAGTTTAATTATTCATTGAGTTAAGAAATATTTTCTCCAATTTGTTGTAGCTTCATTGCATGCTTCCTAGTCCTTGTATTTTTGGAAAGAGTAAACAAATGATTCATGTCAACTCGCTCCACTCCACTTAGTATTTTATAGACCTCTATCATATCTCCTTTCCAGGGAGTGGAATTTGGTTTAGGATGTAGGGGTTTAATATTGTGAGTTTTATAGGGTTAATAATATTCAGACTGTGGTGGTCAGTGGTTTTTAAGCTGCTTACCATTGTGGGCTGAAATGAGCCTGGATAGTCAATAGCAGCAACAGCAGAGATGATGGAGACACACACGGTGGTATCTGTGTACACAAACAGGGGATCCAAATGCTACTTTCTCATGGCCATTTTGAAGAGGCATTTTCCCACACTGAGATAAATGAAAATTGCAATTGTATCCCAATAAACTTAGGGACCTTTTTACAAAGGCACGGTAGAGCTGCCACATGGGTAGCGTGAGTCAAATCAACCCTACTGACAGGGCAGTACAGGAGTCTGGCAGTAGTTCTGAAGTTGGCACATGCAGTTTCCCATGGTGGAAAATAATTTTTTTTTGGGGGGGGGAGGCGGTCCCAACAGTCGGCTACATTGCTGCATGCTGCCTGATTACTTAACCCTCCATTGCCCGCCGCATTGAGCCTGCCATGAGTGGGAAAGCACGGGGTACAAATGTAACAAAAAAAAAAAAAATTTGTTGCCAGAGAATGTGGTAAAAGCAGTTAGCTTAGTGGGGTTTAAAAAAGGCCCCCTCCCTACCCATCTTCAAATCCTTGCTCAAAGCCCACCTCTTCAATGTTGCTTTCGGCACCTAACCTTTATACCTTTCAGGAAATCTAGACTGCCCCAATTTGACTGCCCCTACTTGACTGACTACATTTGTCCTTTAGATTGTAAGCTCTTTGAGCATGGACTGTCCTTTTATGTTAAATTGTACAGCGCTCGTAACCCTAGTAGCACTTTAGAAATGTTAAGTAATAGTAGTATTATTAAGATGACCGTCGGGAAAATCCACTGCTTATTTTTAGGATAAGCAGCATAAAATGTACTGTTTTGGGATCTTGTCAGGTAATTGTAACCTGGATTGGTCACTGCTGGAAACAGGATGCTGGGCTTGATGGACCTTTGGTCTGTCCTAGTATGCCAACACTTATGTTATGTTCTTAAAATCACACAGTAAAAGTAGCACAGGCCACTTTTTAGCATGTCTTTGTAAAAAGACCCCTAAAATGATATTGGCTTTAAAAATATATTTTCTATAAATAAATATTACTCATAATCAACAATGTGAGTGCTTGATCTTTCAAAATTAAAAAGGCAACTAAAACTGAAACCAAAGATATGTAGCACTAGGTTCAGTAAATGGTGTCCAGATCTGGGTACTGAAAATAATGAGCGCTGAGCGCTATTCTATAAACAGCGCTCCAAGTTGGGTGACATTTCTAGACGTTGGGTGGCATTTATAGAATATAACTTAGCACTGGAATCCGTGATTAATTTTGGGCATGAGGATTTACACTAACTGAAACCTGGTTTAAATCCTCACACCTAAATTAGGCGCAGATTCCCCTTATTCAATAATACTGTGTGCATCTCTAGTAAATGCCCCTGACTCGCTCATGGCGAAGTTGTGCACTGAAAATTTGCATGTGCATCTATACAGAATAGCGCCTAGCAAGATGTACACATAAATTGAAATTGTTGACTATTAGCACAAATAATTGTTAGAATCCAATTATTGGTGTTAATTGGCTTATTCATTTAAATTGTGCATACAAATTGAGCGCATGCCCAAATTTGTGCTCCATTTTGAGCTCCATTTATAGAATTTGTGGGATATTTTTGCTATCTTGGCTTTGCACAGCCTGCCAGATGCTCTTAGCTGGGTTTGACACTCTGAATATCGAGACTTTCCAAAGAGCCTAGAATATTCAGATGTATTGGATCAGGATATGGGCAATTTCAAGCAGTGCAGCCTTCTGTAGTTGACAGCTGGTGATGTTGTCAATGCCCAGTGTATTTAAATGTTGTACCAGGACTTTATTTATTACTCCAAGTATGCCAGTTACTGCAGGGACCATAACTGTAGCTTTTCGCCAGTCACTTAACTTTAATCTTCATCTCTTGATATTTCATGATCGTTTCCAAATGTTTGTAATCAACATGGCTGTCTCCTGTCTTGTTTTTTGTTTTTGCCATATTTATGACGATGATATTTGTTAAAAGTTTTTATATACCACATAAAAAGTTTAAAACTATTGAAGCAGTATACAGCTAAACCATTTCATCCAGACTCAACAAAACACCCACTAAAATAAAATACAATGAGCCTAATACTCAAAAGGGGTATTTAAGAGGCTTCTGCCCAGTTAAACCATCTGGCAAAATTCAGTAGCACTTAAGTGGGTAGCATCATTGCATATTGCCTGAGATAGCCCAGGCACTGTCTGGTTAGAACTGAGGTAGTCTGGGATGGAGCTTGGAACAGTGGCGTACCAAGGGGGGGCGGTGGGGGCGGTCTGCCCTGGATGCACGCCACTGGGGGGGTGCCGCGCGCCTGTCGGCTCTTTGTTTTCATGCTCCCTCTGCCCTGGAACATCTTTTCTGTCACAATTACTTCATCTTTCTTCTCAATGGATACAGACTCTCAATAATCCCTTTCTTTCCAGTGAAATACTGATAGCCATCAAGTTATTGCCAACTGCTAGAGCTTCTGGTCTTGACAGACTGCCCGCAGAATTTTATTAAGCATTTTCTACTTTACTTGTGCCTAAACTACTATTATACTACCAAGCTGTACTTGACAATCCACAGCATATGAGCAGATTTTTTGAAGCTAATGTTGTGGTTTTACCAAATCCCAAGAGAGACTTCAGCTTGTACAAAACTTCAGGACCATATCTCTTTTGAACTTGGATACACAAAACTACTTTGCACCAGAGTTGAGCATGTTATGCACTTTCTAATGCATCGAGATCAGGTTGGGTTTTTTAAAGAAATAGGACCTTCCCTATCTTATCTGCTTCTTTGGATGCAGAGAAAGCCTTTGACTGAGTAGAGTGGAAATACTTGTTCACTGTTCTTTCTCATTTTGGAATTCAGGATAAATTTCTCCAATACCTAGAACTGCGACCAATAGAGATCTCTCTGAACATTCATATTATAAAGAAGTGCCCACCAGCGGTACCAGATTTTACCATTACTATTTTTAATTTGGCTCTGAAGCCACTGTTGGCTGCAATTTGTCAGAATGCTAATATACGTGAATTGTGTTTGGATCAGAAGAATTTAAACTTTCAGAATATGCAGATAATATAATGTTATATCTTACTTCTCATTCATCACTCTCTGAACTAATAATTTAATCTCTCATTTTTCTGGATTATAAACTTATATAATTAACTGGAATAAAACTGAATTAATACCTTAAACAATCTTTGTATTCCTGTTTCCATACCTGGTTACCCATTCAAATGGATAACATCTTCTATAAAATATTTGGGCATTTATTTTGACAGAGACCTTCTTTCTTCCATCAAAATTAATATGGACAAAATTCACTCCAAGGTCCCCCTTTAATATTTTGTGGTCAAAATGATGGTAGTTCCTAAAGTATATTTCCTGTACGTTTTTCCAAATTCCTTTTATAGATCCATAGAAAAACTATTACCAACTTCTCGTGGAATGCTAAGGCCCACACAATTTTATGAACTAAATTGAAAGCCCCTAAATATCAAGGGGTTATCAATTTCCCCACTTTACCACAAGGCCTTCATATTACGACATGGCCTAGAATGGGTTTCACCTTCTGACTCCTCTTCCTTACCAGGATGGGCAATTTTTCAACAATGTATCCTTGGCTCCCTTCCTCCATCTCCCATCATGGGAATGTGTTTAACTACAAGGCTCCAGGTTAATCTCATTATTAAAACTACACATATGTTAGTCTCTCAGCTTGATGGTGTATTAAAGTTACCTTTGTCCAAATCCTTTTATCTATCCATATGGAATAACACATCTATATTAATTAACAAAAAACTAGTCACCTGGTCATAATGACAATGGCTAGGCATATGGGACATTGGGGCCTTTATTGATTCTAAAACATATGTAAGGAAAAATTCTCTGAGGTGCAATCTCAGTTTAAATTAAATGATTCTCAGTTTTTTTCATTGGTTACAATTGAGATCCATACTTTTATACAAGGTGATTCTCCTTATAAGGATTTCTGTCATATTCCTGATATTTATGACATATGTACCAAATTACATTCCACAGGTCATAGTGCTTCATATATTTTCAAATTGTATAAAAAGTTGGAACTTTTTAGGTTGGATTGAATAAGTGTTGGGAAGCAGATCTCTTGTTCTATTAACGATGCTGAATGGGAATCATTCTGGAACTCTTCATTTAAGTCTTCCAAACCCTTCTCGGTAGTGCAATCTTTGTATTCTTTTGTGCATAGGTCCTATTGGACACCTCTTAAGTCTAACTATATTGACCCCCTCTATTCCAAATTCATGTTGATCAAGTAAACAAGCTTTAGGTTAATTTAAACATTTGTTATTTGATTGCTCCTGTATACAAAAATATTGGTCAGAAGTCTGGTACACTATCAGACTTATTTTCGAAAAAGAAGGGCGCCCATCTTTCGACACAAATCGGGAGATGGGTGTCCTTCTCTCAGGGTCCTCCAAATCAGCATAATCGAAAGCTGATTTTGGGCATCCCCAACTGCTTCCCGTCGCGGGGATGGTCAAAGTTCCCCGGGGGCATGTCAGAGGCGAAGGCGGGACTGGGGCATGCCTAACAGATGGGCATCCTCGAGCAATAATGAAAAAAAGAAGTGTGTCCCTGAGGAGAACTTGGGCTACTTTACTTGGTCCATTTTTTCTTACGACCAAGCCTCAAAAAGGTGCCCGAACTGACCAGATGACCACCGGAGAGAATCGGGGTTGACCTCACCTGACTCCCCCAGTGGTCACTAACCCCCTCTCACCCTGAAAAAAAACAACTTTAAAAACTTTAAAAACCTGTACCTGGGAGCAATTTGTGAAGTCCACTGCAGTGCCTCCTAGGGTGCATGGTAGGTGTCTTGGCACGTCAGGGGGACCAGTGCACTACGAATGCTGGCTCCTCCCATGACCAAATGGCTTGGATTTGGTCATTTCTGAGATGGGCATCCTCGCTTTCCATTATCGCTGAAAATCAGAAATGACCATCTCTGCTGGGGACGACCATCTCTAAGGTCGACTTAAATTTGCTGATTTGGGTGTCCTCGACCGTATTATCGAAACGAAAGATGGACACTCATCTTCTTTCGATAATACGGGTTTCCATGCCCCTTGCTGCAGCTGTACTGCGAGGACGTCCCCAGGAAAACTTGGGCATGTGCCCAATTTGTACATGCAATTTAATAGAACAAGCCAATTAGTGCCAATAATTGGCTTTTTAACAAGCAATTATTGGCACTAATTAAAATTAATTGGACTTTATCTGCTGGATTCTATATATCACACCTAGAGATATGTGCTGAAATCCAGGCGTATTCTATATCAGCGCGCATAACTTAGTTGGCTTAACAAGCTGATCAGTGTATTTAACAAGACAATGAGCAATATTGAGCAATAATTGGCAATAATTAGAATTTACGTGCATAATACTTCAAGCTTCTTCTACTAACCTATAAATGTACTCACTCTGCTGCTCCCCAGTATCTCTCCACACTCGTCCTTCCCTACACCCCTTCCCGTGCACTCCGCTCCATGGATAAATCCTACTTATCTGTTCCCTTCTCCACTACTGCCAACTCCAGACTTCGCGCCTTCTGTCTCGCTGCACCCTACGCCTGGAATAAACTTCCTGAGCCCATACGTCTTGTCCCATCCTTGGCCACCTTTAAATCTAGACTGAAAGCCCACCTCTTTAACATTGCTTTTGACTCGTAACCACTCGCCTCCACCTACCCTCCTCTCCTCCTTCCTGTACACATTAATTGATTTGATTTGCTTACTTTATTTTTTGTCTATTAGATTGTAAGCTCTTTGAGCAGGGACTGTCTTTCCCTATGTTTGTGCAGCGCTGCGTACGCCTTGTAGCGCTATAGAAATGCTAAATAGCAGTAGTAGTAGTAATACACTAAGCAGATGATGTAATGAACTGTGCCTAAATTCAAAAGTGTGCAGTTCAAAAGGGGTGTGGCCATGGGTGGGGATATGAACATTCCATAATTTATGCACATAGTTATAGAATATGGTCCAGTGCATCTGAATCTACATGAAGGAATTTACGCCACATTTTCATTGGTGTAAATAGATGCATGTAGTTTTAAGTGTTGGACTATCAACTAAGCATATTCTTTATACTGTGCCTAAATTTAGGCGTCACTTATAGAATATGCTTAGATGGAAATATTTACCGCGTGGATTTTTTAGGTGCCATACATAGAATCAGACACTATGCACATAAATTTAGGCATGGGATCCATGCCTAAATTTTAAGTGTGATCTGGGAAAAGGGGCATGGAAATGGGAGTAGCATGGGCAGAATGGGGGCATTCCTAGTTTTTACATGTGTTGTTATAGATGGCCACGCCTAAAGTTATGTGCAACTCCCGGGTGTAATCTCTATTTTATAAACCGCGCCTAACTTTAAGCACAGCTTATAGAATAGCACTTTTTGAGGGGCCAATTTTTTTGGCACCATTTATAGAAACTAACCCTTGGTGTATACAGTAAGGATATTTAGCACGTGCTAAGAACAGTATCCTATAAATGAAAGACTTATAAATGCAAGTTAAAAAGTCTGAAAAGATGTTAGCCTATAAAGGATGAAAAATCAAATGCTGGAAATGTGCATGGAAAAAATGTTTCATTTCTGTGTCATTCTTAAACATTTTCCCCAACGTTTGGACATTTGTTTGGTTCATTTCAAACTTTGTTTTTAATTAAAAAGTTCTAATCCACGTTACAACTTCTTGAAATGTGGAGATCAGTTTTATATATGCTAATTCCTAGATTAGCATGCTTTAAATCAATGTTGTGTGCACTAAATTTTTAAAGCCATGCTAATGAACCAAATACACTCTAACGAATGCACATCCCTGTCATGCAAATTTGGATTTAGTGGATGCATAATAAATTGTGCAGTATGCTTTCTCTGCAAGCTCATTAGTATGCACTTGCTGCCATCACATTTGTAACATCTTTCTCAGAGCTGGTATTATATCTTTAGCTCACATGCTGTTGAACAAGTGTAGCTTACAAAAGGGTTCTTTTTCTAAGCTGCGGTAAATGCTAGCATACGCTTGCCATGCGCCAAGGCATCCCAATGTTTGAATCCAAACCACGTGCTAAAAAATATTCCTGAATTTTTCTCAGAGGGGGCATGTTTGGGAGCAGACAGTGGGTGTGACAGTGTGAATCAGCACAACCACATTACCGCACACTAACTGATTAGTGTGGATTAGTGCAAAATGGGTGGTGATAAGGGATCATGCGCTAATTTTTGTTAATGCCATATGCTAATGAGTGTGGTAAAATGGCCTTAATGCATGAGAAAGACCCACATAAGGGTGCACTAAAGCCTTGTTTTAACACAGATTAGGAAAAGGAGCCAAAAATGCATTGGAAGTTACAGGACAGGATGATACCAGGAACGATGGACGATGTGGGTCATAGGATAAAGAGAGGAGGAGGCAAAAGAGAAGAGATGCAAAACAAGCTTCATCATATCAAAAATAACTCAATCACTTTGCTTACTTGTTCTGACAATGAGGGGCTTAATCGAACAGCGCCGGCCAAATCGATGGCCGGCGATCTTCAGGGCCGGCTCCGCGAGGGGGCGGAGCCAAGCGTATTTTTGAAATACTTTTGGCGCCGTCCAAATCGCTCGCCGGGTTTAGAGTAGGATTGCCGGCGGATTGCCTGGTTGATATGAGATGTCCGGCTTCGGTTTTCAGCCATAATGGAAACCGGACCCGACCATCTCAAACCCGGCGAAATGCAAGGCATTTGAGCATGGAAGGGGCCAGCATTTGTAATGCACTGGCACCCCTCACATGCCAGGACACCAACCGGGCACCCTAGGGGGGACTTCAAAAAAGTTTAAAAAAAAACCAAAATAGCTTCCAGGTGCATAGCACCCTTACCTTGGGTGCTAAGCCCCCCAAATCCCCCCCCCAAAACCCACTCGCCACAATTTTACACCATTACCATAGTCCTAAGGGGTGAAGGGGGGCACCTGCATGTGGGTACAGTGGGTTTTGGAGGGCTCTACATTAACCACCACAAGTGTAACAGGTAGGGGGGGGATGGGCCTGGGTCCACCTGCCTGAAGTGCACTGCACCCACTAAAAACTGCTCCAGGGACCTGCATACTGCTGTCAAGGAACTGGGTTTGACATTTCAGGCTGGCATACAGGCTGGCAAAAAAAGTTTTCGGTTTTTTTTTAGAGTGGGAGGGGGTTGGTGACCACTGGGGGAGTAAGGGGAGGTGATCCTCACTTCCCTCCGGTGGTTATCTGGTCAGTTGGGGCACTTTTCCCAGACTTGGTCCTAAAAATAAATGGACCAAGTTCGGCCGGCAAAATGCTCGTTCAAGCCAGCCTCTTTTTTTCCATTATAAGGCGAAGCCTGCCATCTCGTACCCACGCACCCGCCCCGCCTCTCGTCCCGCCTTCACTACCCTATCAACATGCCCCCTTGAAGGTTGGCTGGTGCCGCGATGAAAAAGCAGTTGGGGCCGGCCAAAATCGGCTTTCGATAATACCGATTTGGCTGGAATCAGGAGATCGCCGGCGATCTCCCGATTTGTGTCGGAAGATCGCCGGCGATCACTTTCGAAAATGAGCCTGATAGTAACTAGTTAGGACTTCAAGCCACCAATCGTGTGATTTAATGTTTTTTCTAGTGCATGATGGCCTGCTAAATAGTTTCCAAGAATGTCTTCTTTAACTGTTCTGATGAGGTCTACAAGGAGAATCCTTTGATGCAGTATCTGAGCACTGGTTCACTTTTTGTATCCATCACCTGATGATCAAGGAAGGATCCCTATGGATTTTTATATGTAGATACTTACACTCCTAAAGCAGACATATTGTTGACAAAATATGGGACCGTGTCAAGTCCTTAATATATGCTTTTTGGCAATAAAGACTTTTATCTACCTCTGGAGTCCTACTGTTTTTTGGTTGACTTGCATCTCTTCCCTTCACTTTGTATCCGTGTTATTGAGATCTGTGGACACTGCAGCTGGATGCATTCCAATAACAGATCACTCAAAAATAAGCACAAAAGAATCAGCGCTAAGCGCTATATTATAAAGGGCACACACCTGAACCAAAATACTGCTAAGTGATTTCTGATTATTTTATTCTAATTTCTCAACTTATGTACAGGAAGAAAGCCTTTTTCAGATGAAGGAGAGCTCTGGAATGAGGGGGCATACGACAAAGTTAAGAGGGAATAGGCTAAAGAGTAACCTAAGGAAGTATTCTTTCACAGAAAGGGTGGTGGAGGAGTGGAATAGTCTCCCGGTGGAGGTGGCGGAGTCGAGGACTGTTCCAGAATTTAAAAAGGCATGGGATAAGCATGTGGGATCGCTTAGGAACAGGTAGAATTAGGGGCTACAGAGGATGGGCAGACTGGATAGGTCATATGGCCTCTATCTGCCATCATGTTTCTATGTTTCACAATATTGAGTTCATATGAGATAACTGTCAGCTCTAATTGTTATCCATACAAATATCAAGATGTTCACTACAAATCATTTTTATGATCATATGCATTATGGGGGAGATTCTATATATGGTGCCTAAAAAATTGGCACAGAAATCAGTGCCGACTAAGCGTATTTTATAAGCAACACCTACATTTAGCCGCTGTATATAGAATACGCCTAAAACTACGCACCTCCATTTACACCAATGAAAATGTGACGTAAATCCCAGTGCATAGATTTACATTCACTGGTCCATATTCTATAACTACATGCGCAAATTTCAGAATCCCCACGAAACACCCATTTCCCTGCCTATAACCACACCCCTTTTTATCTGTACATGTTAGAAATTAGGCACACTGAGTTATAGAATACACTTAGCGAGTTGTGTACTTAAATTCTAATTATTGCCAATTAGTGCTCTTTATTGCTTAAGTGCTGTTATCAACGCTAATTAGCTAATTAAGTTATGTGTGTTGTTATAGAATACTTTTGGATTTCAGCACGAATCTCTAGGTGCGCTATATAGAGTCCGGGGATTGGCTTATTATTTATTTATGTTATTTTATTCATTCTTATATCCCACATTATCCAAAAGACAAATTTTGGTTCAATGTGGCTTACAATTAAGACAATGAATAACAGTAAATATATATATTGAAATTAGTATGTTCAACAGTTTTGAATTTCCATGAGATAGCTGTCAATTTAATATTTGTGGCATGTACACACTTTATATGCTTTTTAGTAGTTTCATTTGGTTTATTGCAATGTCATTTTGTAATCATTTACCTGTATGAAGATTTTTATTTATTCACAGACATTCATTGCATATCAGCTTAATCATTTATCTATTAATCAATGCACAGTTTGTTTTGACACAGAGGCATAATCAAACGGGGACGACCATCTCTTAGGACGTCCATCTCTACGGACGATCCAGCGAAGGAGTGGGAAAACCCATATTAGCGAAACAAGATGAACATCCATCTTTCGTTTCGATAATACAGTCGGGGACGCCCAAATCTCAACATTTAGGTTGACCTTAGAGATGGTAGACCTTAGAGATGGCCGTCCCCAGTTTTCAGCGATAATGGAAACCGAGGACGCCCATCTCAAAAACAACCAAATCCAAGGCATTTGGTCGTGGGATGAGCCAGCATTCGTAGTGCACTGGTCCTCCTCACATGCCAGAACACCAACAGGGCACCCTAGGGGGCACTGCAGTGGACTTCACAAATTGCTCCCAGGTGCATAGCTCCCTTACCTTGGGTGCTGAGCCCCCCAACCCCCCCTAAAACCCACTCTCCACAACTGTACACCACTACCATAGCCCTTAGGGATGAAGGGGGCACCTACATGTGGGTACAGTGGGTTTCTGGTGGGTTTTGGAGGGCTCACATTTACCACCACAAGTGTAACAGGTAGGGGGAGATGGGCCTGGGTCCGCCTGCCTGAAGTGCACTGCAGTACCCACTAAAAACTGCTCCAGGGACCTGCATACTGCTGTGATGGAGCTGGGTATGACATTTGAGGCTGGCATAGAGGCTGGCAAAAAATGTTTTTAAAATTTTTTTTTTGGTGGGAGGGGGTTGGTGACCACTGGGGGAGTCAGGGGAGGTCATCCCCGATTCCCTCCGGTGGTAATCTGGTCAGTTCAGGCACCTTTTTGAGGCTTGGTCGTGAAAATAAAAGGGACCAAGTAAAGTCGACCAAATGCTCATGAGGGACACCCTTCTTTTTTCCATTATCGGCCGAGGATGCTTATCTCTTAACCACGCACCCGTCCCACCTTCGGTACACTGCCAACACGCCCCCGTGAACTTTGGTCATCCCTGCGATGGAAAGCAGCTGAGGACGCAAAAAATCGGCTTTTGATTATGCCGATTTGGGCGGCCTCGGGAGGACAACCATCTCCCGATTTGTGTTGGAAGATGGGCGTCCTTCCCTTCCAAAAATAAGCCAGACAATGGACTAGATTCTATATATGGTGCCTGAAAAATCCACATGGTAAAAAATACGCCTAGACATATTCTTTATAGTATGCCTACATTTTGTATAATGTGCTTAAATTTCCGTGTGGCATATATATTTACACCAAGCACCTCTCCACATGACTAAATTTGATCACATCCATTTAGTCCTGTTTTACTTGGCATAAATTCTGACATTTAAAGTAGGTGCAGAGCGTAGAATATAGAAATGCCGAACCCCTGCCCATGTCCCCTTTTCAACTATGCGACTTAGAATTTACGCGCACATCGGGTCCGAAAATGAACGGTTCTGGGGGCCCTGCACAGCAGGAGGCCTCGAGGGAGGTGGAGACCCACTTGATGCTTCACTGCTCCCAGTGTCCAAGGGTCTAACAGCAGCCATACTTACTGATGCTCCTGATGCCAGTGTGATGCTCAACGTCGATGCCAACACTTCCAACCTCAATTCCAATGTTGACGTCGAGGAACCGGACTTGGATCCAAAAATCCTCTCTTGTTGAGCCTCTTTGGAAACTTGGGTCCTCTTCTTCATACAAAGACAGAGAACACAGTTAGTCAGGCTATTGTCAGATCCAAGACATTGAAGACACCAAGAATGGTGCCTTTCCCAGAGATTGTCTGATTGCACTGGTTACAGCATTTAGAGCCACTGGGAACCTTTGTGGACTTGGAAGGAAAATCTTCCACGGCTAAATTAAACAAAGCAATGGTGCCTGAAAAAGGGACAAGGCACGGCAAAAAGGAAGGGAAAAATCCCGGATGAAGTCAAGACCTAAAACAACCGAATGACAATGAAAAAGAACGGAAACTTAAAACTGGGCAAAATCAAACTAGAAAATAAAGGAAAAGGCAAAAAAAAGGGGGGGTTCCACAATGGGAACACAAAAAAGGACACAAAAATTGCCGAAAGGCACAAAAAAGTTCTTTGGGCTGAGCGAAGTAAGGAGATGGTAAAAAAACATCAGCTTCTCGCCGCGGTAGAAAAAGAACTGAGGAGACCACGCTCTCAAAGCAGGTGGGAAGACATGCATGCATGGTTGAGCATGTCTCATACTCCACAAAGCTCTACTTATGCTAATCATAAGACCCAGACCGGGCGATGCGGGAGAATTAATGCCCTGCTTGTCCTCGAAGAAGAGAGACTTTCTAGAAATAAATTCCAGACCCAACTTGACACACTTGATGATTTTCCATATTCTTTTTTTTTTTTAATGATTTTATTGCATTATTTACTGTATGTTCTGTCTGTTATTGCAGTCACAAAAAAGAGGGAAAACAGCATACAAAAGCAACTAAACAAACAAACAAAGTAAACACTGGGCCTTCAGGAATGAGAAAAATGTAGTCCTTTATTTATGATGAAAACCCGACACAGGCCGTGTTTCGGCGTACAAACGCCTGCATCAGGGGTCAAGGAACTCTTGTAGGTCAGCAAATTAACTAGTTGACAAGGATGTAGAATAAACAATCAGGATATATTTCCCACTGTTTGAACAGCTGGTTTGTAGAACGTCTTCAGCCGCATAAACTGCGGTTTATGCGGCTGAAGGCGTACTACAAACGAGCTGATTGTTTATTCTACATCCTTGTCAACTAGTTAATTAGCTGACCTATAAGAGTTCCTTGACCTCTGATGCAGGCGTTTGTACGCCGAAACACAGCCCGTATCAGGTTTTCATCATAAATAAAGGACTACATTTTTCTCAATCCTGAAGGCCCAGTGTTTACTTTGTTTGTCTGTCTGTTATTACAACATTAATCAAATGTGTCATTATCAATTGGGGATCACATCTGTTTTTAAATCCATACATAATTAAAAAAAATTTGTAGTCTGACCTTTATTAACAGACTTTGTTGTATTGTTTACTGCGCGTTCTGTCTGTTATTTCAACATTAATCAAAAGTGTCTTTATTAATTGGAGATCACATCTGCTTTTCAAAATCCATACATAATTTAAAACTTTTTGTGGTCTGACCTTACTGACTGTTTTGTAAGTTGTCACAACAGCCCTATATTGGGTTTATTGTATTTGGCATCTATTTGTTTCAACAGTAAGGCACAGATATTCTAATCTTTCCACAAGTTCTCGCCCTTTCCTTTTTTTTTTTTTTGGCAACATATTTCAGCTCTTGCTTGATTGCACTGTCTTCCTACTGTCCTCTGTCATTTATTGGTTGAATTTTGTATATCTGTGTTTTCACACAGCACAGATAATTTTTATGATGTGTCTGGTTTGTTCACACAGTTTCCTCACTTCCCTGTTTTAGACATCTCCATTTTCTTTCTCTGACAGGCTAATTAATGTATTTCTTCACATGGATACATGATAAGTTCATACACTTGGATCATCTCTTTAGGTTGGAATGGTTTTCACAGAACATGCTCACTCCACATTCTAATCATGTTTTGGTGGTTCACATTTTCATGTGGCTACACAATTTTGTTTTTATGTATTAACGCAGTATGTATGTATAAATATCATTTTTTAAAAGTGTTTGTATTTATTATGTTTTAAGGTACCCTGATGCAGGCAATCCATGTCAAAACATGGCCCGTGTTGGATCCATGAATTAAAGACTTGTTCTGTTTTTGTGTGTGTGTGTGTTTTTTAAGGGTCTATGAATTAGGGTTTTTTTTTACTAAAGCTTAGCTCAAGTTATCTGCAGCAGGGCCCATGGGAACAAAACGGGACCTGCTGCAGATAGCTTGAGCTAAGCTTTAGTAAAAGACCCTCAAAAGACTTGTTCCGTTTTTGAAGGCTCTTGGTGCTTTTTTTTTTTTTTTTTTGCTTTGTGTGGTTTGTGCTTTGACCCTTTCTGTTTTGCTGTTTCAGGGGTGTACCAGGAACTTCCTCAGGGCTGCCTGAAAACTCAGACATCACTACAGAAGATAACATGGACTGGCAGCCAGGTCCCCAGCAAGGTTTAGAGAAAGAAGAGAAGCTGTCTGAACAAATGGATTTAAGCTAAGTCAGTTACTCTTGGTTACTTACATAAGTATCAGCTGTTCCTGCTCTTCCCAGACCTCAGGCCCTAATGCTCAAAAGTAAACTTGGTTGCTTGAGAACATTAGCACTGTACTAGCACCCGCATTTACCTGCACAGAATATTCAGTGACCTGGAGCGTGGCAACAATTAAGCGTGCAGATGAAAAACGCGTGGCATGTTAATGTAGTCAAGCTCATATAAATCAGGTAATTTTGTATTACTCCTCAATGCTCAAAACAAAACTGCCTTATTGCTGCAAAAAATAATGCCAGGTCAGAGCAGGCATTAGGGTGTTGGAAGAGAGGATTTCTCATGATTCTCATGCTTCTTTCATGATTCCTTCTGCAAACCCTGCTGGTTTTGATTCTTTTTAGAAGCAGAAGAAAGCCCGTGCAAACCCTTAAGTGCTGGTCATGAGAAACAGCAGACCCAGGCAAAAGCACACATTGGTGTCTGTTTCATGCACCTAAATTTAAAGCATCCAAGCTAAAAAAAAAAAACCTTCCAAAGTGAAAGTACACATTGGCGTCTGCTTCCTGAATCTATATATAAGCATCCAGGCTAATAAAAAAAATTAAAAATACTTTTATTTAGGCCTCAGAAAAACACGCCAACATGTGCTTCATGTTTGGGTTTTACCAGGCACATGTGCACAGGAGCCGAGCTTACAGCAGAACTCTTCTGCGAATGCGCCAAGCACAATCTTCCTGTGCCAAAGCATAATCCTCCCATAGAACTCTCTAATGCTCTATGCTATGAGTGTGTCTATATTTGCATCTCATTATTAGGATGTTGTTCTGTGCTGTTCCGGCTGCATTTTTACAGTGTTATTCAGAACAGCACAGGAGTTTTGAGCATCGGGCAATCAGTGAGGCTATTTTGTTCATTCTGACAGTTACTACTATGCAGCTTAGGAGTCAGGGCAGGGTTTAGCTCTTTGTAGCAAGTAGTTAACCCTTTCTAGAGAAGTTGACACACACAGAGCAGTAGAAGTAGAGGAGGGTATCTTTTGTTTAAGGAGCATTACGCCTATGATAATAAAAGAAGGATGTACCGAATATTCTCTCTAAGCTGTGTGGGATTCCTCCAGCTTCATTCCTGCAAGTCGGAGTGATGCTTCAGTATTGTGATTTCAATCATTAGAAACAGGCAGGTCCTCTGGAGTCCTGCAGAATTTAGGAATGCAACTGGAGGACTTGCGCAGAGCTTAGAGCAGGGTTGGGCAACCTTGGTTCTCTATGGCCACAACCCAATTGTGTTTTCAGGATTTCCCCAATGAATATATACGAGGTCGGTTTGACACTAGGTATAACAAATGAAAAAAGTATTCAAACTTGCAGTTCTCCATTGCTTGTTCCCCTATTCTGCTTAGATTGGAGATCTGCATGTGCAGTGTTCTTCGACACAACTCTAATGCTAGTGGAGTAATCCACCAACCCCTAGTCATAGAACTGATTTGTGGATTTTGGTAGATAATTTTACACAAGGTTTCATCTATACAGTATATCAAAAGCATCATCTCATTGTCTGTACAGCCATGAAGATGACATTCGACACCAAGCTTCTCAGACAACCTATTACTGGTTCAGCAGGGCTGAGCATTAAGCCAAGGCTCATTGGCCAGGAGTCCTGATAAGAACACAAGGAAAAAACATTCACTTTAAGCAGTGCATTGAGAACTAGAGAGCTTAGCACACATGTGCACACACACTAACACTCATATCCACTAAACCCCCACCCCATTCTAAAATACTGTTCATATACTCACCAGCACCCATGTCCTTTGACTTTTTTCATACTTTTCTGCTCTGTTTCTTCTTGTTTCCTTTACTTATTTGCAGAACAGTGATTTCTAGTCAGCTGCCTATATCAGAAAGCTTGAAGTACCACAACACTATTCATTCTCCTGTTTATGCTTGTTTTAGATTTGCTATACCACCCTTCACTTTGTATCAAGGTGGTTTACAAAGAAGTCTAAACTACATCAAAGTGGAGAAGAAAAAAAGATATTAAAAAATGGGGTTGATATTCATCTGAGCAGACCTAGTGCTGATATTCAGTGGCACTTAATTGGGCAGAATTGCTGAATATCAGATCTTACCAGGTGATGCAAAAGTGGCCAATAGAGAGCCGGTCTGGGGGTGGAGTCAGGAAGGAGCCAGGAGGTACGCGGGTACCTGTGATATTCAGTTCCAATGTCTGCATAGCTAAGCACTCTGATAGGACCACACAAAAATCTGTCCTATCTTTTGGCAGCCAGCTATGCAGATACCGGCACTGAATATTGGGCCAGGACCCAATAACTTCTGGGTTGTGGCTTACAAGTTCCTGTGCTCTCTCCTCCCTCCCTCCAAAAAACAATTGATCCTTGTCTCCCCCTAGAACATCAACCCATCCCAGCCTCACCCCCAGAACATCTGTTGTATTCCAGACTTCCTCCAAATTAGCAGCCCCCAATTTGACCCTCACCCCACGAATATCTGACTCCTTTCTGGATCCCCCTCAAATAGCAGCCTGTACATTCAGGACCCCCCCCCCAATGTACCCCTCTATAAGCCCCCCCCCATCTATAGGCCCTCCCAGGTATTCTTTACTGTCTCTTATGGTCTGGGGGGGGGGGGCTTCTGGATAGGAGCAACTCCCAGTCCCTACTGTCTTTACAGGTGCCATCCTCAAAGTGGCTGCCATGACCTCTACTGGTAGACTTGTGGTAGTACCTAGTACCCCCTAGATCACCATGGACAGTAAAGTAGAATTGGTGGACCTACAGGTAGAGGGGGGGCGGAGAATGAGATGCTGCTATTTGTGGGATGGAGGTCCAAATTGGGGGCTATTTAGGGTAGCCTCCTGAATGGCACAGATGCTTTTGGGGGAGGGGTTGAAATTACATAGTGCTCTGGGTCTGTGCAGCATAGCACTGATGCATTTGTAAAGGAGGGGGGGCAGGATTCAGCTGATATTCAGCTGGTACCTTCTTAAATTCCAGCAGCCTGGACCTGGCTTGGCATTGAATATTAGGGCCTAATGTAGCTGGCTATGGTCATCATTTAAAAAAAAAACATGCTGCTCGCTGAATAATGACCTATATTCTTCAATACAACACTTGCAACCTTAGTCCATGAGTCTCCCTTTAAAAAAAAAAACAACAACAAAAAACCCCTAATGACCATCAAAAGGGAATTCAGCAAGGTGCTTACAGTTACACACCACTTGTGTGAACAGATATACAGAAAACCTGTACTTACACACGTGTAAGGGCACACGAAAGTGGAATAGTGCACAGTTGTATGACAGGCATTCAGATGGGCAAAGAATAGGAGAGGCACTGATGGGACTGTCAATTATACATGTAACTTACAGAATACTGTGAGGTATGCCCACCCTTGCCACATTTATTTGAGCACAGTTAGGCCAGGTCTATGGCTGGTGTAACTGTTGTCATGTACATATAGGCACATCAATGCAAGATTACTCTATTATAGAATGCAGATGCCTAGATGTCCTTATATAATTGCCTTTCATCACGTGGCATTGCAGCACCTAAAAGGAGGTGCCCACTTGTAGAATTGACACTCAAACACTATGAAAATAGGCAGGGCCGGTGTTAGGGGGTGGCAAACAGGGCAAAAGAATCTCCATTTTGAGTGACTATTTAAGTAAATGATTGCATCAAGAATTTTACAAAAATTAGAATATCTGGTAATAAATATTTGATTTGCTCTGCAGATAGTAGATTTGAAGTAGCTGAAGTTATGAATAGCAACAGAAATGCTGTCAGTGTTGAGCTTGATTTGATTTAATAGGTGGTTTATACATCCTCTACTTCAGCTGAGACAGAACAATGAGCCGGTGAAATTCCAGTTCATTTTCATGCCTGAGATAAGTTCTTTTTTTGGCTTCAAATTGCTTCAAGAAAAGCAAACAGTACTATTGATCACGAAGGGCTGGCTTAAGAATGCACCAAAAAAAAAAAAAGAAAAAGAAAAAGTATTAGAAGAAAAAAATATATAAATTTTTGATAGGATATTATTTCCTGTTAATAGGAATAGTTTCTGTGTGTGTGTGTATGTGTGTGTGTGTGTGTGTGTGTGTGTGTGTATATATGTTCTTATGCAATGCAATAAACATTTCAATTAAAAAAAGAAAAGAAAATATATTAATAAAATTGTTTTCCCCCTCTGGGATGGAATGTAAGGATACATAAAAAAGATTTCTTATACAATTACTTGAGTTTTACTTTCCTCCTAATTTATATAATAATGAGTGACGTTAAAGATTTTTGAAAATATTTGGGACTTGGATGATTCACATCCATCAAGGTAATAAAGTTCTTTGTTGTTTAAAAAAAAATTTTCACTGTTGCACAGCTGTATATGCCAAGTTACAAGAAGAGGGCCTAGTGATGCTTCTTGGAGAAGTGATGCTGGTTGGAGGAGTAGCCTAGTGGTTAGTGCAGTGCAGTGGACTTTGATCCTGGGGAACTGAGTTCAATTCCCACTGCAGCTCCTTGTGACTCTGGGCGAGTCACTTAACCCTCCATTGCCCCTGGTACAAAATAAGTACCTGAATATATGTAAGCCACTTTGAATGTAGTTGCAGAAAACCTCAGAAAGGCAGTATATCAAGTCCCATTTCCCCCTTTCTCCTCATCGGAGCATTGTCAAGCACAGTATTGAGATTTAGCTAATTTTCTGCACAAATTTGTTTCACTAGCTATGCCACTTTTGTGCTACAGGTACAAGATTGCATATAACAGCATGAGCTGTAGATACAGAAAGCACCAGACGAAATTTCTGCGAAAAGGACTAATGATACTAACACAAAGCTGAAATGTGCTTACACATTCAATCCTCTTCAAATTACATAATATTGAACGAATAGATACACTATTTTTTTTTTGTTCTTCTTTCTTCTTTTTCTTATTTAAAGTGGAGAAACGACCTCAGTAGTCGCTGCGTGGCAACAGCGTGAAAGTTACACTCAACGCCAGCGTATATATTGACTCTGTTATTATCACTGGTCTAGAAAACTCTACTTGTGTGTAGTAAGGGACTCTATATGTAATTGAATGAATCCCCTAAGCATAATATTAGGCAATCGTTGAAATAAATAAATAATGTTACTTAGCTTTTGCCAACGGGGCTCACCGTTTCACTCTGCAATAAGCTTCCTCAGGGGGCCAAGTAACTAACAGCAAATGACCATGCCTGTAATCCAAAGAATACCACGAAAATTACTTAAACTTATACGGTGTAAACAGACAGCATACATATCAAGAACAGAACAGAACACCGGCACAAACCTCATACAATGATGTCCATTGCTCATGTGGCACCGGAAGTGAAAGCAGTGAACGGAGGAAATAGATGGATATTTAAACCTCTCAGTAAATTGACATTAATTATCAATGCCTATATATAATCATGAAGGTATACACGTGATGCTGAGTCAAAAGAATGCAGACCATTCAATTATAGAATTTAATCCCCGTGCATTGCAAACCCTTGAACCACGGGGATTAAATTCTATAATTGAATGGATGTTAATTAACAACCCCCAAACCTTCCTTTAGCTTCCTTAGAAATACCTACAGGTATGTTTCACTTCTCCAATAATCAAAACCCCAACAAAAAAAAAATTAAATACAAAAGACACATGGAAAACTATGGGATAAAAAGAAGAAACGCACTATGCCTGATATTAAATGCCCCAGTCATCAGTAGTTCACCATCCAGCAGTAACAAGTGTGAGAGAGCTCTTCTACACATGTCCCAGGCACAGTCCTCCCACTGAACTTCTTAATGCTCAATGCTTACCATTAGCACTGAGCATTAGGTAGTTGTATTGCCATGCTGTCCCGGCGCTATTTTTCTGGAGCTGTTCTGTACAGCACCGGACTTTTGAGCATCTGGGCATGAGCTCCTCCATCACTGAGGGTCCCTTTTACAAAAGTGAGCCAAAAACTGGCCTGCAGCAGTGTGGGCGTGTGTTTTTGGTGTGCACTGGACCCTCATTGTACCACATCTGGAAAAAAGGGATTTTTTTTAATGGGCCGGAAAATGGACTTGCGGCAAAATGAAAACCAGCACGTGTCCATTTTCGGCCTGAGACCTTACCACTACCCATTGACTTAGCGGTAAGGTCTCATCCGATACCGGGCAGTAAGCATGCAGCGCACACCAACTGCCATTTACCGCAGGATAGGCACCCCATGGTAGAAAATAGAAAATATTTTCTACCGTGTGTTTTTGGCGCATGCCAAATTCGGAATTAGCACCTGGGGCACATGGTAACTGTGCGGTAATGCTGATTTGGCACATGCTAGACACGTGTAGGTCCTTATGTACCTTTGTTAAAGGACCCCTAATATTTTGCAGGTGTCATATGCTAACGGAAGAATCAGTGCAGGACCTGCAAAAAGAAAAAAGCCCAATTTTTGAGGCCATGTTAGAAATGGGCCACATGGAGGCCATTGTTAGTGAATCTATAAAATGGCCACATTTTCCAGTTGTTCAATTAATGGCCACGCACTAGTTTCCCAATTAGAATGTGGTCATTAGCGTGGGAGCCCTTATTGACCAGTGGCATAGCCACAGGTGAGCCTGGGTGGGCTAGGGCCCACCCACTTAGGGTTCAGGCCCACCCAACAGTAGCACATGCTTAGTGGTAGCTGGTGGGGATCCCAAGCTCCACCAGCTGAAGAGTTCCCCCTGATGGTAATGAAAATGCTACTCTCCATGATACTGGCAACTGTGCATGCTCAGTTTTCAGCACATGCCTGCTGCAGACTGCCAAGGTGGAGAGAAGTATTTTCCCATCAGCTGAGATCTTTTTTTGGTGGGAGGGTGAGAACACTTGGTGCACACCCACTTCTTGTCTAGACCCACCTAAAATCTCCGGTCTGGCTACGCCCCTGTTACCGACACCTATTTACTAGGCAGTAAGGACTCCCATGCTAATCACATGCTAATTAGTTAGTATATGGCAACTGCGCTAGCTGATTAGCACTAGGCATGCTTACTCTCCACCCCCAAACATGCCCCAGTGCTACAAAAATATTTACATTTTTTTAGCACATGGGAAGAGCGTGCTAATCCCCAAACTACCACAGGTAGGCATTTTTAACCTGCAATAAGCATGCATTAGTACTTACTACAGCTTAGTAAAAAGATCCCTGTGAGAGGTGTATGTGCCCAACATGCTAAAGGACTTTGGGTAGAAAAGAGTAAATGAGGTGGAGAAAACTGGCAAGATTAAGGGACCCTTTTACTAAGGTGCGGTAGACCTACCGCGGGCCTACCGCTTGCTAAAAGGGCACTACCTCGGGATGGGCTGAAGCGTCCCACAGTAATTTCCCTCTCATCATGTGCCAATCCTGCACTGGAAAATGTGGGCTGAGAGTAGGTGTGCCTGGGCTAATCAGGTAGCACAGGCACATTATCGCACACTACTCGATTAGCACAGGAGAACTGTCTCCTAAATAGGTGGCTGTAAGGGCTCCCAAAGTAATGGTCACACACTAATGGGGAAATTATCACGTGGCCATTACAAAAACAGATGAAGGCGACCATTTTACCACCACGCTAAAAAAGGTGCGTGGAAAACTGAAGTGCTAACATCAGCGCCAGCCACTTTTTAGTGCGGCTTGGTAAAAGGACTCCTAAGAGATCCAAAGAAAGATTTCCTTTACAGTAGGGTTGCTGGATGGCATGAAGGGAACATAAAAGGAGAAAGTAAAAGAGAATGCAAGATTTTTAAAAAATGAGTAAATTAAGATTAATAAGAAAGATAGAAGTAGAGAGAGGGTCATTAAAGAAAGTAGTAAGCTTAAAGGCACCAAGAAGATTAATTATCTCTTCTTATAAGGGCAATGAAAGAGAGTTAAGTGAGGGAGCAGATGAGTAACCTGCTGAAGGCAAAACATTGTAAAGGTCAGGCATACCTTGTGGAATTAATGAATAGATGATGCTAATTTTATTTGTATAAAAAATGGTTGAAAGACGCAGGAGTCACTATCATAGGGCCTGGAGAAGAAGGAGAATATGAGTGAATTATAGATGTCGGAAGATGGCATGGGTCAGGCAGAAAGAAATGAGGATCCAGAAGATACCATAAATATTGATTCAGAGGTTTTTCAAGCACAATGATGTTCTCCGTGATATGAAAGATGTAAGGAGATAATACTACGGAAATAACAAGTATAATAATAATATGCCCACAAAGTGACAATAGATAGATAATAGCCCTTATTATAAAAATGTATGCACATACAAATGGCAACATTTACATAAGTGAATTGCATACATGTGTAAAAGACAATTTTGGAACTGGCGTGATCTACATGTAGATAAAACAGTGATGCCAATATTTTGCATGACTGCAAAAAAACCGTGTTGGAGACATGGTATAGCCTGCTGCATACTGCACAATTTCGATCTAACATGTAGGATCCTCCCTTACCCCCCTCCCCACCTCTAGAGTGGGTTATGGTGGAGCAGGTAGACATTCAGGATAATGCTGAGACCACATCCAGGAAGAGGTACCCTATCACTACTAGCAGAGACTGGCAGCAAGGAGTGGGCCTCATTCACAAACACTTTCAGTGAGTAAATGAATACTTTATTTATAGTGACCATTTCAGTGATGGGTAGTGATCACAATTTTCTCTCCCTTTCATACCTTGCTCTTGTTCCTTTTCCTATTTAGCCTTCCCTGGTGATTCTCTCTCCACTGTTGCAAACTGATTGTCATTGCCACCTTCCTGCTCTTTCTCCAATATCATGAAACTACAGTGTGACATCCTCTGCATTCTGTGCCTCTAACACCTCAGGCAGGGATATATCCTAGACGCTGCAACCAGTCCGGTTCTCTTCTGATGCTTTAGAAAGGAAACAGAACTGAAGATTGTGAGCACATCATGACCATAAAGACTTCAATAGCTCTATATGAATTTTTCCCTATGTAACTGTTCCATTTCTAGAGCATCACATGCAGCTTCTATCTTACTGCCATTTCTGTAATGCTATTTGTAACCTCCCATTTACTTCTAGCTCTAACAAGTTATTTCAAACTTTATATCCTCATAAAAATATCTCCCTAATAGTGTTGACATGACCGCAGGGGCCAAGAGTACATAGGACAATGCATAGCTGCTGCTGGCTAAGTCAAAATAGCTTATCAGTGATTGTCTTCACTAACATTAAGAGCCTCCTAGATGAATTTGAAAAAGTGACATCTGTAGCCCTACATTTGGGTCTTCTGTTATGTCTTCTTTTATATATGGTGACCAGAATTGAATATAATACTCAAGGGGAGCTCGCACCATGGAGCAATACAGAGGCATTATAATATTTTTGGTCTTATTTTACACCCTCTCCTAATAATTCCTAGCATCCCGTTTGATTTTTTGGCCGCCACCGCACACTGGGCAGAAGATTTCAACGTATTGTCTACAATAACATCTAGGACTTTTTCTTGAGTGCTGACTCCTAAAGTGAACCCTAGCATCAGATAACTATAATTCGGATTAATCTTCCCAACGTGCATCACTTTGAATTTCATCTGCCATTTGGATGCCCAGTCTTTCAGTTTCCTAAGGTCTTCCTGCAACAGAGTGCCTCCATTTCGCTGCTTCTTCAGGAGACAAACCATACTGCACTACTTCCTCCGTGTCCCTAGTTTATTTTCTTTGAGTAGGGCCACGGAGGAAGTAGTGCAGTTTGGTTTGTCTCATGAAGAAGCATCGAAACGGAGGCACTCGGTTGAGAAAACCGAGGTTGATGGCACAGTAACAAAGATAAGTGACTATGGTGTCCTTATGAAAATTATTTATGAATTTGGAAAGTTTTGAGAACGAGTTTAAAATGTCGAAAAAAAATAGAAATAGAAATAAGCTTTACATACAGGAGGTTTTCAGGCTGATAAGGAAGCCCACCCGGCAGACTACAAAAGAAAAAACAGTTGAGCATCTGAAGCCTTTTCATCCTAGAGAAAGCAAAGTAATAAGAAAGTAAAGATAACCACTTGTTTAAATTACACTTAGAAGATTTCTATTAGTAAGTGTTTAGCCAGTTTATTGAAACAAGAGAATTTTGTCAATGATATATTCCGAGACTTGCTATTCAAAAGTGTTCTTGCATATCTTGATGATATCCTGTTCTTCTCTTGCTCTCTGGAACAGCACCAGCAGCATGTCAAGACGGTGCTGAAATTCCTGCATCAGAATCAGCTGTATGCCAAGTTGGAAAAATGTGCTTTCAAGCGCAATGAACTATCCTTACTAGGGTATATCATATTATAAATATGTTAAAGAGCACTATTTCCAGTACAGATCCCCTCAGCACTCCACTATTCACCCTCCTCTGTTTAGAAAAATGGCCATTTAATCTTACCCTCTGTTTTTTGTCTTGCTGTCTTTCAGAATTTTGTCAATGACATATTCTCTGGAACAGCACCTGCAACATGTCAAGCTGCTGCTGCAACACCTGCGCCAGAATCAGATGTATGCCAAGTTGGAAAAATGCATTTTCGAGCGCATTGAACTACCCTTCATAGGATATGTTATCTCTAACCAGGGACTATAGATGGTTCCTGCAAAGCTCTCTGCGATCTTTGACTGTCATTGGTTCCACAGGCTAGAGATTCCGGGGATTCATGAATTATTGGCAGCAGGTCATTCAGAACTACTCTTTCATTGTGGCATCTCTCACAGCTCTTACCCAGAAAGAGGCTTACCCTCAAAACTAGCCAATAGAGGCTGTGGCAACATTTGACAGTCTAAAGCAGGTAGATGCCTCTGCCATAGGGGCTAGCACTATACTATCCCAGAACAACGCCAACATTAAACTACTTCCTTGTGCCTACTCTTCCTGGAAGTTCTCTTCCGTCCAAACCCCCCCCCCCCCCCAAAAAAAAAAAGTATGCTATTGGATACCAGGAATTCTTGACCACAAAACTGACACTGGAGGAATGGTGCCACTTGAGGGAGCCAAATAGTTGTTCATCGTAGTGATGGATCATAAGAACCTGCTGTATCTCCAAGAAGCTTGCCAACTAAATCCACAATAAGCTTGGTGGTTCCTGTTCTTCTCCTGATTCAATTTTCAGATGCTCTTTCAGCCTGCAGAGAAGAATATCAAAATGGATATGCTGTCCCGATCTATGGAAACTACCGAAGAGATGTCAGACCTCTAGCATATCATATACCCTGCCCTGATTTTGACTGCTAGCACAGTGCTGGTTTCGCCTAGCATAACCATAGTGCTCAAACAACTCCAGGAGGCTATACTCAAGTGCAGGCACAACTCTAAAATCACCAGACACCATGGAGTTTGAGGTGTCACTGAACTGATATCCCACTCTTATTGATGGCCCATCCTGAAGAAAGATGTAAAAGAATTTTTTCACAGCCTGTCCAGTTTGTACACTCTATAAACCTTCCTGTGCCCATATATGGGATCTTTTTCAACCACTCCAAGCACCCAAGAAACCTTGGACACATCTCGCAAAGAATTTCATCACTGATCTCCCACTTCTCAAAGATGGCTTACTTTGTGCCTCTAGCCAGGCTACCATCAGCCCCTACTTTAGCCCAGCATTTCCTGAAAGAAATCTTCTGCTTTCACAGGCTGCCCAAGTCCATTGTTTCAGATCGAGGGGTGCAGGTTACCTTCAGAATTTGGCAGAGACTCAATAGTTCATTACAGGTAAAACTGGATTTCTCATCTGGATACCACCCACAGACTAATGGTCAAACAGAGAAAATCAATCAAATTCTGAAAACCTTCCTGCGTACTTATGTCTCACTTAACATGACTGGTGCTGGCTGTAACTCTGGGCAGATTTCTGTTATAACAATCATGTAAGTGAATCTACAGGAGTCACCCCCTTTTGAATAGTGTTTGGCCAACATTCTCGAGTGTCTATGCCAGTGCCCCTTACACCAGAGCTTTCTGCCATTGAAGAGACAATCAAATCCTTCTCTCAGATTTGGTAAACAACACAAAAACTCTTAATTCAGGCCACCTAGAGGTTGACAGAAGAAGACGTCTGGCTCCCCAGTTCCATGCTGGAGACTTAGAGGGGCATAATCGAATGGCGCCAGCCATCTATATGGCCGGCGCAGCAAAGACCAGTCCCGAACCGTATTATCAAAAAAGATGGCCAGATAATGTCAGAGATGGCTGGGTTTGAGATGGCCGGCATCGGTTTTCGCCGATAATGGAAACTAATGCCGGCGATCTCAAACCCGGCCAAATCCAATGCATTTGGTCATGGGAGGAGCCAGCATTTGTAGTGCACTGGTCCCCCTGACATGCCAGGACACCAACCAGGCACTGCAGTGGACTTCAAAAATAGCTCCCAGGTGCATAGCTCCCTTACCTTGGGTGCTAAGCCCCCAAATCCCCCCCCCCAAAACCCACTCCCCACAACTGTACACCACTACCATAGCCCTTAGGGATGAATGGGGGCACCTACATGTGGGTACACTGGGTTTTGGGGGGCTTTGGAGGGCTCACATTTACCACCACAAGTGTAAGAGGTAGGGGGTGGGCGGGCCTGGGTCCACCTGCCTGAAGTGCCCTGCACCCACTAAATACTGCTCCAGGGACCTGCATACTGCTGTCAGGGAGCTGGGTGTGACATTTGAGGTTGGCATAGAGGCTGGCAAAAAATTATTTTTTATTTTTGGGTGGGAGAGGGTTGGTGACCACTGGGGGAGTAAGAGGAGGTCATCCTCGATTCCCTCCAGTGGTCATTTGGTCAGTTGGGGCACCTTTTTGAAGCTTGGTCCTGAAACAAAACGGACTAAGTGAAGCCGGCGAAATGCTCGTCAGGGTAGGCTTTCTTTTTTCCATTATCGGGCGAAGCCAGCCATCTCGTGACCATGCCCCCGTCCCGCCTTCACTACCCTACCGACACACCCCCTTGAAGTTTGGCCGGCTCTGCGACGGAAAGCAGTTGGCGCCGGCCAAAACCAGCTTTCGATTATACCGATTTGGCTGGGTTCAGGAGATCTCCTGATTTATGTCGGAAGATGGCCGGCGATCTCCTTCGAAAATAAGCTGGTTAGTCTGGCTTTCCACACAGAATCTACGCCTCAGAATCTCTTCTGTCCAGTTTTCTCCTCTGTTCATCATGCCATACCCGGTTATCCATCAAGTGGGCCCAGTTACTTATCAGCGGAATCTGCCCACAAACATCTTCAATCTATCCCTGTTGAAGCTGCTGGTACTGAGAAAAACCGCCAAGGCCCCACGGACACTTCTTCTGGTTGACACTAACCCTGATGAGGAATATGAGGTCCAAGACATTCTTGACTCCTGAAGGGTATGTCTGGAAGCACTTCAGTTGAGAGGATAATTCTTGGGAGTCAGCAAACCAGGTCCATGCCACAGCTCTTCACCAATTCCACTGAAGCTTTACATGGAAGCCCGGACCTACTATGGGGAGGATGGGGGCCTTGAGGGGAGGTACTGTCATGACCATCGCCATGCCCCAGTCCCATTATCTGCACATCAGTAGGGACTGTGAATGAACTGTTTGGTCATTCCACAGCCAGGTTTGCTTGGTTAAAAGTTTGATGGCTAGGTCCTCCATGCTGTGAGATGCTTTCTTGGTGGCTGGTTGCCTAGGCACACGTGCACATTCCCATGCACCTTTTCTAAGGGCTGGCTGTTTCTGGCACCTAATGATGACATCAGTACTTTTGACTACTTAGGTGGGAAGGGCTGCCTTCCCTTCAATCATTGCCTTTGCAACGTTTGCCAGCCTTGCCTAGCCATGTGTTGTCTGGCCCCTTTGATTCCTGATATTCCTGCTGCAGTTTCAGTCAAATCCGTCTTGGTTCCAGTACCAGTTCTGCTGTTCCTGCTCTAGTTCCAGCCAAGTACCAGTTCCTTCTGTTCCTGCTCCAGTTCCAGCCAAGTACCAGTTCCTGCTCCAGTTCCAGCCAAGGTCATCTTGTCTCCAGTTCTAGTTCCTGCTGAGCCTGCCTTGTCTCCTTTACCATCTTCAGCTCTGGCCTTCCACCTGATTCCCTGTGGTTGCCTTCCATCCAGCCTTACATCTACCACCTCAGTGACTCATCTGCCTTTGGTCTAGGCCTCCTGGTCTTCCAGTCAGGGACCCAACAGCAGTCCAAAGACTCACCCGCCAGTCTCATAACATTTATGTATTTATTTGGATTTATGAGATGCATGTTCAAAAAATGTTCCAGGTGACTTGTAGCCAATGTAGGTAATATAATGAAATTATAAAACAAAATTAATAACAAAACAAGCCGCTTATGCCAAAATACAAAACAAACATAATGTATTAACACAATAAAAAAAAAAAAAAAAACAAATACATCCTAACATCATAGATCTCATTATAAAAAGCTTCTTGAAATGATCAAGGTTTTCAGTCCTTCAAAAATGCTAGCATCATGCACCTATAGAAATGAACTCTGCAAAGTAACTTCTGTAGATGACTGAAATAAAGAACAAAGGCATTCAGTGTTAGCAATTTTATTGGAATCCAACAAAGAAATGAAACCTCCCAACCTTGCTTTACTTTTTTTCTTACTTTTTTCTGCTCTACAATTAAAATGTAATTTATGTTTCACGTAATTATATTGTAAATTGGGTTTGTTATTTTTTTGTTAATTGCTCTGTTTATTATAAGTTAGAGTAAACTGCTCTGTTGATCTGAATGAAGGGCGGTATATAAAGTCATTCATTTATCTTAAAAGCATTCAAACAACAAACAATGATGTTTGTAAGAGGTTCAAGGTTGAGGAATAAATGAGAGGAGACTCTAACCATTAGTCTTTTAGGTGCCTCAGATATGAGGCTGGTCAAAAAAGTTCAGAACTTGATTAGAGACATGGAAAAAACAATCTCTTAGTACACTTGAGAGCAAATAACCTGACAAATGACAAGCTAGAGCAGTTTAGAGAGATGGGGAGGGATGCTGGATAGACAAATCTGAAATTTTCTCAGAATTGTTATCTGCCTAAGGTGTCCTTTTATTAAGCTGCGGTAAAAAGTGGCTTTCACACACCCTTTGTGGGTCTTTTTTTCCGCTCGCTCAGGTCATTTTTACCACAGCAGTAAAATGGCCAGTTTTCTATTTTTTTGTATTGTTATACACTAGAGGTCACAGAGACCATTTTGTAACAACAGTCATGACGGGCAGGAGCAAGTGGGTATCGATCCTGCCCTTTTGACCCCACTAAACCACCAGGGGGCCTACGGGGATGGAAGGAGATGGGGTGGGTGGGGAGGGGCTTGAACAGCCTTTTTGCACTTTAGGGGTGGAAAGGAGAGGGGATTGAAGCTGCAGGTGAGGAAGGGGGTCACCAGAATGTCTGATGCTGCAAGAGAGAAGTTAACCGGGCACTGGTCAATATTCAGACCAATGCCCAGTTAGCTTATGGTTTTACATTAGCTACTTACTTAACCGGATAAGCAGTTTGAAAATTACCGTTAACTGGTTAAGTCCCTGTTCTGCCCACAGACCACCCTGACACTAACTGGGAAATGCAGGGGCATTCTGTGGTGATATTCAGCAGCACTGTCCAGTTAAGAGCTGTTGAATATCACCAATTAAGCAGTCGCAAGTGATTTAACTGAACAGAAGTCTGTTAAATCACTTTGAATATTTGGGCAAACTATGTTTAAAAAGCTGTGGTCAGTTTATGCACACACTATTGCATTTTGTATTTAATGTTTATTGGTTTGGAGTGAGGGGAGATGTATGCAAGTGCTTATGTTGTGTTTCTTTTTGAAATGAAATGAAACAAACCTGCTATACTGCACATTTCATTTTATTTCCAAACAAATGTATATCCCTATTGAGTGCATTGGTTAGTGTTGATATACTGTACCTAGGAGAATAACAAACTGTAGATATGGAATATTTTGCATCCATCAAAGAAGGTTAAAATGTTCTTTACCCATTGCTTTATTTGAAGAGACAGATTGTTCTCTCTGGTAACAAAAAGAGGTGAGGTAAACAAGAAAAATGTTAAGAGATAAAAGCCCCAAAAATCAGGTAGAACATAACAGGAGACAGCAAGTAAAACAGAGGTGACAAAGTACAAAAGAAATGGAACAATAAAAGATGAATCATTTTAAAGATTAATATGCAAATGAACAAAGTCTTTGTAACAAAATCACAAAGGTTGTTATTAAAGAGGTGGACATGGACATAATAATCATTGAGTCTTGATGTAATGGAAGCCAGGATTGGAATGTGATCATTCCAAGCTGTAATTTCTGCAAAACTGACAGAGCAGAGAAAAAGTGTGTGTGTGTGTGGGGGGGGGGGGGGGGGGGGGGGGGCATAAGACTAGTCCATTACATCAGGGACACAGAAATAGCCACAGAAATAAAATCAGGAAAGAGTTGAACACAGCCAATATTAAGACAAATTCCATGCACATGGATGTGTTACAAATGGTATCCAGCACAGGAGGAAGAAGTGTATAAGAGGTAATCAGGGTGGTGTGCATAGGTAGGTCCTGTTGGTAATGTAAACTACTCTGTTTCAGGTGAAGTTGGACCCTGAGGAAAAAAAGGTGTTTGTAGTCATTGCCAACTCAAAAAGCCCAACCTTAACCTTGAGCAGAGCAGTATAAATTATTAGCCCCATCCACAGAAACCTTGATCAAGTGGAAGAAATGAAGCCAAATTTCAGGATTTTTCTTCAAAGGACCAGGCACACATTAAGATATATATTTTTTTTTATTTAGAAATTCAGATGTAATTGTGCAGAACCTATTTTCGTTCTAAGCAATTGTGGTTTCAGGTATTGTAGCAATTTCTGATGGAAATTCAGCTAACTATTCCAAATGTTAGATAATATTTGTGTCTCTTTTAAGCAAACAGCAACAACAATACAACAAAGCCACAGCAAGTTATTTGAGCATAAAAGAGACAGAATCGGATAAGTACCCTTTGGTTCCCTGTCCCTCTCTGACAACTATGTTTCCTTCCTTCACCCTTCCCAAAGGAAATTATTCTTTTTTTTACTCTTATTTTATAGGTACTTTGAATTCAAAAGAATTTAAGGATACACAGCAGTGCTCCCTAGGGTGCCCCATTGCCATCCTGACATATAGGAAGGACTAGTCTGCTAAAAATACTGGCCCCTCCTATCAGTGGCGTAGCCAAGGGTGGGCTTGGGTAGGCCCAGGCCCACCCATTTTGGGCTCAGGCCCACCCAGTAGCAGCACATCTATGAAGTGGCTGGCAGGGATTTCCCAAGCCCCACCAGCCGAAAACTCCCAACAACTGTCCCTCCTGCATACCTTGTAAATACCAGATGCCTGCAGTGAGCAGCGACTGATACATACTGCTCGCACCAGCCCCACAGCCTTCCCGCTGATGTATTCCTGCCTATGCAGAAACAGGAAGTTACATCAGAGGGAAGGCTGTGAGGCCAACATGAGCAGTGTGTATTAGTTGCTGCTCGCTGTCAGTGAAAATCTGCTATTTAAAAGGTATGCAGGGGAGGGGCTGATGTTTGAAGGACCATATGGCATGCAGGTGAGAAAGGGAGAGACCAAATCACTTGCGGAGTACTTCTGCCCACCCATCTTGGGCCCAGGCCCACCCAAAATTGGGTGCCTGACTACGCCCCTGCCTCCTATATCCCAATATCTTGATTTTGTGCGTTTTTAACTTGTGCATTTTTTTTTCCACAAATGGCCTAAAAAGATACATATATCAAAAACTAGTAAACTAGTAAATGCACTCTTGCTATACACTCTGTGAAAAATTGCACACTACTGATATATATCATCTATTTTATATTATAAACTAGCCTCAATAGCCCAGGGAACCATTACTTAGGACTCCACTGAATTGGCCTGTATCATGGGCTCCTCCTCCTTTCCGAAAAAACATCCACAAGTAACAAAAAACTCCCTACTAGAGGAAGAAAAAGATCTTGTGAATAAAAAAACGGATAGAGGGGTGTTTTAATAACTTAATTCAAATATCAATATGACTATAAGTGCATTATATCACAGAGAGTATTAAATGGAAGTAAAGAAAAAGTGTATAAAGTCACTTCACAATCCTCTTAAAGTTGTATACTGAAGCGATGTTCAAAAACAGAGAACCATCATTCATTAGTTCATTGCTTGGTTAGAATCTATTTTCAATATCAAAGTAAACCACTTATCTTGAAGTCTGGGGATGTTATCTGATATATATCAGTAGTGTGCAATTTTTCACAGAGTGTATAGCAAGAGTGCATTTACTAGTTTACTAGTTTTTGATATATGTTAGTGCATTCTAGACAATTGAAGATATTTCTAAAAAGATACATGCAGAAAGTAAAAAAAAAAAAGATTTTTTTTTTTTTTTAAATGGTTACATTTGCTATTCAGATTTAGGACATTTAGCATAAAACATCTGTCATATATTGAAAATGCCCCTCCTACTGGAACCTAATCTATGTACTGACCCTACACTACAGAGCTGTTACATTTAGGTCAGGCTCAACATCCATCCCAGCAGACCAGTTTCACAGACTTCTCTGGCTACTTAAGCTGAAGCCAGATTTTCAATTACAGCATTGTCATGGCCACCACAGCTACCAGTGCTTCCAAGACACAGCACACTCTTTCACAGCCAGGCTCAGTGTCATAAATTACTGAGGCCTAACCACCCCAGGGCTGAAGCCTTAACATAGGTTTTTAAGGAGAACTCTCAGAACACACACCAGTGTGTTAAAATTATCTCACAGTAAGCTGTTTTCTAGCATCTCAAGCCCTAAAGCAAGTTTCACAATCAACTTTAATCACCACACTTACAGCATGTTTCAATTTATAAGAAATATCAAGGTGTTTTTTTTTCTCAAAAACTGTTCTGAATTTCAGACAGCAGTGACAGTATTCGAATCAACAACAGTGACAGCTATCAGAAAGCCACACTTTTTAATTTTTTAAAAGTTTTTAATTTATCATTTTAAATCTTACAAACCATAAAGGTAACACTATCAATCAAACTTAACAATAATAGGAAAACATTTCAAAAGCACACAAAAAGAAAAATAGATGGTAACACTCGAGTCCACTAAATATGAATCCAAGAAGTACATAAAGTAGAACTAGCTAGCGTAGTGGTAATTCTGAGTTTGGCACACATCAAATTCCGCACTAGAAAATAATTTTCTATTTTCTACCATGGGGGGGGGGGGCATTCCTGGCAGTAATCAGCAGTTGGCATGCGCTGCATGGTAACCACACAGGTAACATGTGAGCACTTACCACTAGGTCAATAGGTGGCAGTCAGGCCATAAATAGGCACTCACTAGTTTTAACTTCAGTGCATGCCTATTTCCTAGCCCATTAAAAAAAAAAACTTTTTCCCAGTCACAGTAAAATAATGGCCCCGCGCATGCCCAAAACACATGCCCACACTACCGCAGGACACCTTTTACTGTGGCTTAGTAAAAGGATCCCTATATCAGGAACTTGCGTGGTATATGTGATAATATGCCCGTGTTCCAAAATGTATGTGGGATGCACAGGATGGACCATACGTCAACGCTTGAGTGAACATCGGAGCAGATTAAAGAACAAAATTGTGACTGCCCCAATGGTGAATCACTGCCTTGAATTGGGCAAATGACCAGATGACCACTGGAGGGACTCGGGGATCACCTCCCCTTACTCCCCCAAATCACAAAACATTTTTCCAAACAGCACTTTCAAAAGGAAAAGATAGACTTTTTTTTTTTTTTAGAAAATGACCTTTCCTGTTCTGATTTTGGACGTTTTACAAAAAAACATCCAAATTAAGACTTAGATGTCATATCCAAAGATGCCCTTTCTGAATTTTATTTACCCAAAATCTCAAGGAGCAGCAGTGGGAATTGAACCCATATTGCCAGGATCAAAGCCTGCTGCACGAACCATTAAGTCACTCCTCCACTGTTTTGGATGTCTAGCATTTGGATGTCTTTTCTTTGAAAATAGACCAAAAACAAGGACATCCAACTCACAGGACGTCCTTGATATTTTTGAAACGAAAGACGGACATCCATCTTTTTTCAAAAATGACCTTCTCCCTGCCTCCGAATTTGGACATCTTTGTGAAACGTCCAAATTCCGACTTAGACGTTTCTTTTGAAAATGCCCCTCCATGTAACTTTAAAAACAAAACTTGACACCTTAAATTTAAATCTGGCACCTACTGGCAGCTAGTGCAAGCTTCTCAGCAAAAATGTTGTCATCAAATTTATTTGCTCTATTAATCAGCTGTCATGTTCTGCATCAAGTGCAATCTATGCTGCAACCAAATATGTATCCCTACATATAAAGCACTACAATAATCAATGTGGGACAAAACTATTATCTAAACCAAAACCTTGAAATTTTCTGGGAAGAAAAGGGATCTTACAGCTCTTAGTTGGCATACCTTGAAATAAATGTTCGTACTCAATTTATTTGATTTTCCATAGTCAACTGAGAGTCCAATAAAACTAAAACTCTTCCAAAGGTGTCAAAGTTTAAATGTTCCCCTGTTTTTGGTGTGATAGTTCCAGGGACATCCAACATTGTGGGACTAAAATATAACTATTTAGATTTAGTATTCAGCTTCAATAGGTTATGAGTTGCCCAGCTCTGATTCTTTTCAATGCAGTCTATAATCGAATTATAACCTTTGTTATAATCTAGCTCCAAAGGTAGAAGTATAAAAGTATCATCTGTATAAATTGACATATGTGAACTTCAAAAAAGTACCTAATGTACTCATAAAAACATTAAAGGCTCTTTTACTAAGTGGCGGTAAACTCAACACGGGCTTACCGCTCACTATACATGAAGTACCGTTGGGCTACCACAGCAGCCCGGCAGTACTTCCCACCCCTACCGAGCTTTCATTTCCGGTGTGTACCTGGCAGTAATTGGACAGTGCCGCTCACTGCCTGATTACCACCGGGTTATTGCGGGAACCCTTACTGCCACCTCAATAGGTGGCGGTAAGGACTCCCTCTGAAACAGTCGTATGGCAAGTGCTTTACTTGCCACACAGCCATTTCCTGCAGGAAGGCGAGACTTCCCTTTCACCAGTTGCAGTAAAAGAGGGCCTTGGTGCGCATGTAAAACATGCGCCAATGCCAGTGTGGCCCCCTTTTGCCGCAGCTTGGTAAAACGGGCCCTAAATAAAATCAGTGACAATGGTCACCCCTGTGGAACATCATAATTTGATGTCCAATAGTTTGAAAATTTTCTATTCTTCTGTACGCTGTATCTCCTATTTGATAAAAAAAACCTCTAAACCATTGTAAGACAACTCCTGTTACTCCAAGATCACCCAATCTTTCTAGCAATAAAATATGGTCTACTGTATCAAAAGCCCCTGATACATCAAACTGCAAAAGCATGGATGACACCTTTCAGCTCAGCAATGATTTTATTTTAGAAACCAATGTTACTAATAGGGTCTCCGTGCTATGCATTGATCTATAGCCATGTTGGGAACTATGTACACATTAACAGAATTGCAAATAATTCATAATTTGGGCTGCAACTAAGGATTCAAAAAGTTTTGTCAGCCAAGGAACACTGGCTACTGAATGAAAATTTGAAACCTGTGACAAATCTGCACCCTCAGATTTGGGTATAGGTGTTAAAATTATTGGGCTCATTTTCAAAAGAGAAGGACGTTCATCTTTCAACATAAAAAGAAAGATGGACGTCCTTCTCACAGAGACGTCCAAATTGGTATAATTGAAACCCGATTTTGGATGTTTCCAACTGCAGTCCGTCGTAAGGACATCCAAAGTTCAAGGGGGCATGTCAGAGGTGTAGAGAAGGCGAGACTTGGGCGTGCCTAACACTTGGACGTCTTTGACCCATAATTGAAAAAAACAAGGACATCTCTGATGAACACTTGGATGTTTTCACCCAGATGTGTTTTTTTAATGCATAAGGCACCAAAAGGTGCCCGAAATGACCAGATGACCACCGTAAAGAATCGGGAATGACCTACCCTTACTCCCCCAATGGTCACTAACCCCCTCCCACCCTCAAAAAACATCTTTAAAAATATGTCATGCCAGCCTCAGATGTTATACTCAGGTCCATGACAGCACATGCAGGTCCCAGGAGTAGTTTTAGTGGGTACTGCAGTGGACTTCAGACAGGCGGACCAGGCCCATACCCCCCCCCCCCCCACCTGTTACATTTGTGGAGGAAACAGCGAGGTATCCAAAACCCACCACAAACCTACTGTACCCACATCTAGGTGCCCCCCTTCACCCGTAAGGGCTATGGTAGTGGTGTACAGTTGTAGGTAGTGGGTTTTGGGGGGGGGGTTGGGGGGCTCAGCACACAAGGTAGGGGAACTATGCTCCTGGGAGCATTTTATGAACTGCACTGCAGTGCCCCCTAGGGTGCCCGGTTGGTATCCTGACATGTCAGGGGGACCAGTGCACTACAAATGCTGGCTCCTCCCATGCCCAAACGGCTTGCATTTGGACATTTATGACATCGACGTCTTCGGTTTCGAAAGTCAGAAACGTCCATGTCTAGGAAAAATCCAAATCTAGAGACGTCCAAATTTAAGGATTTGGACGTCTCTGACAGTATTTTCGAAACAAAAGATGGACGTCCATCTTGTTTCAAAAATATGGGTTTCCCCTCCCCTGGATTTTGCCGTTTTTGCAAGGACGTCCAAATCACAACTTGGACATTTCTTTCAAAAATGCCCCTCTATCCACCTTATAATTGAAAGAGAAAAACGCCTAGATTTCGACCCAAATCGGGAGATAGACGTTTATCTCACAAAAACGAATAAATCGGTATAATGGAAAGGTGATTTTGGACGTTTTCAACTGCACTCCATCGCGAAAGCGTACAAAGTTGACGGGGGCGTGTCGGAGGAGTGGTGAAGGCGGGACTGGGGCGTGGTTATCACCCGAACAGAGATGGGCGCCTTTCACCGATAATGGAAAAAAAGTATGCGTTTGTAGCTAGAATTTAGGGTACTTTTCCTGGACCCTGTTTTTTCACGAATAAGGCCCCAAAAAGTGCCCTAAATGACCAGATTACCCCCAGAGGGAATCGGGGATGACCTCCCCTGACTCCCCCAGTGGTCACTAACCCCCTCCCACAACAAAAAATGATGTTTCACAACTTTTTATTTTCACCCTCAAATGTCATACCCACCTCCCTGGCAGCAGTATGCAGGTCCCTGGAGCAGTTGTTAGGGGGTGCAGTGGACTTCAGGCAGGTGGACCCAGGCCCATCCCCCCCTACCTGTTACAATTGTGCTGCTTAATGCTTATTAGTCGTCCAACCCCCCAAACCCACTGTACCCACATGTAGGTGCCCCCCTTCACCCCTTAGGGCTATAATAATGGTGTAGACTTGTGGGCAGTGGGTTTTGAGGGGGATTTGGGGGGGCTCAACACACAAGGGAAGGGTGCTATGCACCTGGGAGCTCTTTTACCTTTTTTTTTGTTTTTGTAAAAGTGCCCCCTAGGGTGCCCGGTTGGTGTCCTGGCATGTGAGGGTGACCAGTGCACTACGAATCCTGGCCCCTCCCACGAACAAATGCCTTGGATTTATTCGTTTTTGAGCTGGGCGCTTTCATTTTCCATTATCACTGAAAAACAAAAACGCCCAGCTCACAAATTGTCGAATAAAACATGGACGTGTATTTTTTTCGAAAATACGGTTCAGTCCGCCCCTTCACGGACCCGTTCTCGGAGATAAACGCCCATGGAGATAGACGTTTTCGTTCAATTATGCCCCTCTATATCACCCAAATTCTGAGGAAAATTCCTCACCTCTAATAACACATTCACAAAGTTGGTGATCTAACCAATTAATTCATTAGGAGCATCTTTCAGCTAATAGGATGGACACCTATCCAATAAACAAGATTTTTTTCGCTAAAACTCTTACCCCCTGTTTACAAAGCTTTGCAAGCGGCTGCCGCTTGGCATTGCAAGCACATCCCATTCAAAGTGAATGGGCTGCATCAGCAGTACTGCACTGCCAGCCACTAGCATGGCTTTGTAAACAGGGACCTTAGGGGCCCTTTTACTAAGGCCTGCCGAAAAATGGCCTGTGCTGGTGTAGGCGTGTGTATTGAACACGTGCAGGTCCATTTTTCAATGCGCCTGGACATGTAGCAAAATAAAATCAGCGCGTATCCATTTTGGGCCCAAGATCTTACCGCCACCCATTGACTTAGCGGTAAGGTCTCACATGTTAACCGGGCGGTAATCGTCATCACACGTACACTGCCGATTACTGCCCGGTTAGCACTACACAGTAGAAAATAGAAATTATTTTCTGCTGCATGTTTTGGACATCTGTCAAAATTATAATTACCACCCGGGGCACGCAGTAGCTGGGTGGTAGTTCTAATTTGACGCACATTGTATGCACGTAGGCGCCTATCCAGCTTATTTTCGAAGGAGAAGGGCGCCCATCTTCCGACACAAATCGGGAGATGGGCGTCCTTCTCCTAAGGGCGCTCAAATCGGCATAATCAAAAGCCGATTTTGGGCATCCTCAACTGCTTTCCGTCACAGGGACAACCAGAGTTCAAGGAGGCGTGTCGGCAATGTACTGAAGGAGGGACAGGGTATGGTTAAGATATGGGCATCCTCAGCCGATAATGGGAAAAAGAAGGGTGGCCCTGATGAGCATTTGGCCGGCTTCACTTGGTCCCGCTTTGTTCATGACCAAGCCTCGAAAAGGTGCCCGAACTGACCAGATGACCACCGGAGGGAATCTGGGATGACCTCCCCTTACTCCTCTAGTGGTCACCAACCCCCTCCCACCCAAAAAAAACAAATTAAAAAACATTTTTTTCAGCCTCTATGCTAGCCTCAAATGTCATACCCAGTTCCATCACAGCAGTATGCAGGTCCCTGGAGCAGTTTTTAGTGGGTACTGCAGGGCACTTCAGGCCGGCGGACCCAGGCTCATCACCCCCCTACCTGTTACACTTGTGGTGGTAAATGGGAGCCCTCCAAAACCCACCTGAAACCCACTGTACCCACATCTAGTTGCCCCCAGTTACCCTTTAAGGGCTATGGTAGTGTTGTACAGTTGTGGGTAGTGGGTTTGGGGGGGGGTTGGGGGGCTCAGCACCCAAGGTAAGGGAGCTATGCACCTGGGATCAATTTGTGAAGTCCAATGCAGTGCCCCCTAGGGTGCCCAGTTGGTGTCCTTGCATGTGAGGGGGACCAGTGCACTACAAATTCTGGCTCCTCCCACGACCAAATGGCTTGGATTTGTTCATTTTGAGATGGCCGTCCTCGGTTTCCATTATCGGTGAAAACCGAGCTCGGCCATCTCTAAGGTCGACCTAAATGTTGAGATTTGGGCGTCCCCGACCGTTTTATCGAAACGAAAGATGGACGCCCATCTTGTTTTGATAATACGGGATGCCCTGCCCCTTCGCCAGGGCGCCCTTAAAGATGGGCACCCAGTTCAATTATGCCCCTCCACACATCTTAGTAAAAGGGACCCTTAGCTTTGTAAAAACCTCATGTTCCTGTACTTTTTAAAATTTAGCCCATATACAGTCTCCAGGTATTTGTTCTTCGTAGTTCATTTCAACATCTATAACCATATTAGAGGTTCCTAACCCACAACTCAGTAAAGATGATCTAATTTTCTCAAAAGTTTTTCTATAAAATAACATGCCACCTCTTTAGCAGAAGGATGATGCAATTCTGGAACTTCAGTAACAATCAAAGAGTAAGTCAAATGATTAAAAATCATTTTCACAATAAAACTTCCCGCCCCAATTAATGTTTTGTAATGCTGTATTTTAGCATTTGATGTTGCCAATTGATAAGACTTAATCATTTTCTGCCAAGGCTTTTTCTTCTGTGAATCTTGAGATTTCCTCCAAGTCCTTTTTAGTTTGCAACAAGATCTTTTCAGTTCTCTTTAGTGAATCTGTAAACCAAGGTGACCTTGAAACACTTTTTTTGGTTTTTTAATACTTTCCTCTGGAAATTAGTTCAGTGCATCTCTAATTGTTATATTCCATGCATTAAGCATCACTTCCATTGTTTCTACACTAGATTGTTAATGTGGTATATGACCCCTTTTTAGGTTACACCAAGTGGCATTAGATAACTCACCTAATTGTTGGGAGAGCCTGTGGTATGGTTGGCACATTGTTCTATCTGAGGTAGGGATGTCCAATTTTGCAAGCATACTGGCAACAAACAGAAAGGCAACTATGAATTATATTCCATATTAATCTATCATTATTACCTGAATTATATTTATGATATCATGGAAAAGGGGAGATGGATCCAGATTTTATGACGGTGTTATATAGCTGCTGCAAGGAAAGAAATTGCCCTCCACTCTGAGAGAAACTCTCCTTCTGAGGTATTCCAGTAGAAGCAGAAACTGAGGACTGTGATGCTCATGGAGAGACAAGATAGTTGGAAAAATTCGTATAAAGGTGGACATTTATCAGGAGTATTAGAGTCATTGAGAAACTACTCTAACAAAAGGGGAGAGGGGAGAGGAAAGGAAGGGAAGGGGGAAAGGGAAGTACATAAGTATTTCCATACTAGAACAGACCAAAGGTCCATCAAGCCCAGTATCCTGTTTCCAACAGTGGCCAATCCAGGTCACAAATACTTGGCAAGATCCCCAAAAAGTACAAAACAGTTTATGCTGCTTATCCCAGAAATAAGAAGTGAAATGTCCCCAAGTCTATTTTAATAATGGTCTATGGACTTTTCCTTTAGGAAGCCATCCAAACCTTTTTTAAACCCCACTAAGCTAACTGCCTTTACCACATTCTCGGGCAATGAATTTTAGAGTTTAATTATTTATTTATTTATTTGTTGCATTTGTATCCCACATTTTCCCACCTCTTTGCAGGCTCAATGTGGCTTACATTATGCCGCATGGCATAATTACATGTTGAATGAAGAAAAGGTTTCTCTGATTCGTTTTAAATGTACTGCTTTGTAGCTTCGTTGCATGCCCCCAAGTCCTAGTATTTTTTGGAAAGCGTAAACAGATGATTCACTTCTACCTGTTCCACTCCACTCATTATTTTATAGACCTCTCTTATATCTCCCCTCAGCCGTCTTTTCTCCAAGCAGAAGAGCCCTTGCCGCTTTAGCCTTTCCTCATATGGAAGTCATCCCATCCCCTTTATCATTTTCATCGCCCTTCTCTGCACTTTTCTAATTCCATGCTCCAGTCTCACTATCTTGTTTAAAACCTTATATAAACTACTTTGGTAAGATCTAGGATGGGATGCATATGTGTAAGGCTGCATTTTCTTGATATGAAAATACAGATTTTTTTTACTGTGTTTTGAATCTTGAAGAAAATGAAAAAAAAAAAGCATGTGCATTGTGGTAACACCTTGATTCTTTACTGCTGAAAAACTATCATGGAGATGCCTCCTACCTCTTTTGTTGAGTGTATGATTACAGGACATTCTGGCATATAGGAGAGCATGACATCAAAGAAGGACGTGACTTTCTGGAAATCAGATGAATTACTGATATCAGCACATATATAAAATCAGATCCTAGGAAAAATATATCTTTATTGACTCCTTTTACAAAGCCGCACTAGCAATTCTGGCATGACAAATATGAAGAAACTTGTTCAATTCCTAAGAGCTTCATCGCATTTGCCATGTCAGAATCACTATCACAGCTTTGTAAAAGAAGCCCCATATATTTTGTACATGACTTTCAAATGCTAAAAAAAACAAACAAACAAAAAACACCCAAAGGGCATAAGAGTGTCTATAATTGTATACTAATTCTAGGAACTTATTAGAGGAACAGATTGGAACTAGACTAAAAATAAAGGCTTGAACTGTTTTTAAACATCTGATATGTGAGTGTGATATCCCACTGTGACCAAATTAACTGACATGAATGTTTCCTAAATAACTATCTGTTTATTTTAAACATAGAAACAAGAATAGATCCTGACTGCATTAACATGGAAAATGAAATGACAGTTAATGGGCAGTTTTAGTATTTTCATAATTGTGTTATAACCAAGGAGTGAACTAATATATTAAAAGCAGATGGAAAAACTAGTGAGCGAATTGAACGAATCAGATATAATTTATAGAAAGTTCGCCGGACAACCTGTGAAACCTGTGGTAATGTAGATGCTCTAACTGGCTAGCTCAGGGGAGCCCACACTAAGCCCCTGACATGCAATCTAAAAAAACAATTAGAAACATATTGTATTCATAATTTATATATTGTACAACCCAGAACAATATTCAAGAAAATGCAGGAAAGAAATTCCAGGAAAAAAACAAACCAAACAAAAAACAACTCCTCATCAATAGCAACATGCCCACATAACAGATATGCCTATTATACAGTCTAGAAAGCAAAAGAAAAGAACTCTAATTTAATTAACTAAGCTAATCTAAAAAAAAAAAAAACACAGGGGAGAGAGATATAGAGGGGCATAATCGAACAACGCCGGCCAAATAGATTGCCAGTCATCTTCGGGGACGGTTCCACAAGGGGGCAGCGCCAACCGTATTTTCAAAATACGGTTGGGGCCGGCTAAATCGATCGCCGGGTGTAGAGGAGATGGCCGGCTTCGTTTTTCAGCCATATTGGAAACCGGGCCCAGCTATCTGAAACCCAGCGAAATGCAAGGCATTTGGTCGTGGGAGGAGCCAGCATTTGTAGTGCACTGGCCCCCCTCACATGCCAGGACACCAACCGGGCACCCTAGGGAGCACTTCTAGAAATTAAAAACAATAGCTTCCAGGTGCATAGCTCCCTTACCTTGGGTACTGAGCCCCCCAAATCCCCCCAAAACCCACTCCCCACAACTCTACACCATTACCATAGCCCTAAAGGGTGAAGGGGGGCACCTACATGTGGGTACAGTGGGTTTTGGGGGGGGTTTGGAGGGCTCAACGTTAACCACCACAAGTGGAACAGGTACGGGGGGATGGGCCTGAGTCCACCTGCCTGAAGTGCACTGCACCCACTAAATACTGCTCCAGGGACCTGCATACCGCTGTCAGGGAGCTGGGTATGACATTTCAGGCTGGCATAGAGGCTGGCATAAAAATATTTTTCTTTTCTTTCTTTTTTGAGTGGGAGGGGGTTGGTGACCACTGGAGGAGTAAGGGGAGGTGACCCCCAATTCCCTCCGGTGGTCATCTGGTCAATTGGGGCACTTTTTTGTGACTTGAACCTAAAAATAAATGGACCAAGTGCAGCCGGCGAAATGCTCATCTGAGCCAGCCATCTTTTTTCCATTATGCGGTGAATCCGCCTATCTCGTAACCATGCCCCCGTCCCTCCCCCCCTCCCCCCGTCCCGCCTTCTGTACCCTCACTTGAAGGTTGGCCGGCTCCGCGACAAAAAGCAGTTGGGGCCAGCCAAAATCGGTTTTCGATTATACCGATTTGGCCGGGATCAGGAGATCGCCGGCCATCTCCCAATTTGTGTTAGAAGATGGCCGGCAATCTCTTTCGAAAATAAGCTCAATAGCCAACCTTCATAAGAATCCAATTTAACTATCCTCACCTGGGTATCAGACAAGCAAAGAAAAATTGTTATACTTTATCTTTAAGAAAAGTTTCCAAAAAGGAAGGGTCCAAAAAGTATCTCAATTTTCCTTATATGTGACAAGGTTTACTAGAAAATTGAAGATAAAAAGTGGCACCCACACCCAAAACCTTAGGCTTCAGCTATGGGAATGCCTTCCTACATAATTATGCAGCTCTTGCCACATCAGGTAGCAGTTATACTGTCTATCCACAAAAAAAAAAAAATATATATATATATATATTTTTTTTTTTTTTGGGTTACAGGAAAATTCAAAGCCACAAAGGTGGAAGGAGCCAACCATAATCTTCAGGATGATCAAACAAAATAGTTTATTAAACCAATACTGACAAAACTGAACCCAACACGGGCCATGTTTCTGCATCTGAAGCCTTCATCAAGGTTTCTTGTAAGCCAGCAGGATTTTAATAAATATGAATAAATATAGTATCAGCATTAATAAAAGCTCAGAATGATGACATCTCTCTGTTTGCTTATAAGAACTCCTGACAAAGGCTTCAGGTACCGAAACATTGCCCGTGTTGGGTTCAGTTTTGTCAGCATTGGATTACTAAACTACTTTCTTAGATCATCCTGAAGATTGTGGTTGGCTTCTTCCACTCTTGTGGTTTCACATTTTACTGTTTGTGGATGACTGTTTTTCCTGCTAGTGTTTGGTTTCTTTACTAGAAAAATCAACAATCTTAAATTTCTAGCCTGTGACCTATTCTCCATTATTTCCAATCTGGTGTACACAATCAAACTATCCTTCACAGTTGAGGTAATAACTGACTGCATGTATACTAATTGAGAGTCAGTCTTAATAGCCCTTTGCTCCAACAAGTTAATTTTCAGCTCATGCTCAGTAAACGTCGCAGAAAATATCTCTATGTATTTGAAGAGTTGATTCAGAGTACTTTGTAAAGAAGCTTCAATTCTATTCAAAGCAGTCAGTACATCTTCCAGAGTTTCAGGCATACTAGATGGAAACAAAACCGGTCCAGTTATAGGCTGTACAACTGGGGCTGGAAGCGCAACTGATACAACACGACTCAAAGAAGAAATAGAAAGACCTTCCACTGGAGAGCTTACCACTTCAGCAGATAAAGCTCCTACCTGATGGAGAAACTAACTTCTCAGTCATAGCATCAGGCTGAGGGTGCAAGGTTTGTTTACCTGATGAAAAGGATGTTGCAGCTGGAGAATCCGCTGTATTCTGGCTCACAGCAATAGCAGAACACACATACTGGCCCATTGGTCCTTGTACCAGGGCTATCCTTTTCACAGGTCCCTTGATCTTCCATTTACCCATGAAGAAAAAAAACACCAAGATCTCCGGCTCTTGGCTCCTCAGTAGGTTCCAAAGGGGCGAAACCTTTGATCATGTGCCCATAGCAACGTACTGTGGTAAGGCATCCTCTTAAATAGCAGCTGGTCCTGAGAACAGAATGATGGAAAGGTGACCGTTCAAGTGCTTCACTCTCTTCCATAGCACTTGCTCAGGTGACAGTGAGCTTTTCAAAGTTGAACGGTAGGGCTTCCTCTTAAGGAAAAGCTGGTCCTGAGAACAGCATGATAGAATGATGACCATCCAAGTACCTGCACTCTGCTGCAGCACTTGCTCAGATGACAGTGAGCTTCCCCTAGAAACATATTTTAAAGTATTATTTGGAAGATACAACAGGAAGCCTGAGCACATCCTGTGGTACTCCATCTTTAGCTGTGTTAGGCGCACATTAGCGCCTAATGCAGCTTAGTAAAAGGGCCCCTCAATTAGCAGACAAAATAAAGGCATCAGTTTACTAAATCATGTTAACATAAGTATTAATGGAAATTAATCTGTGTTATGTATTTCCAGCACTTAGTTGACATGTACAAATCCCTATGCTTTTACCATTCTCAGGAGAAAAGGTTTACAACTTGCACAATGGCTGAGTAAAATACATCCCAGGATACTGAAAAGCTCTGAGATATTCTTGTACATCCTCTAAAGATGTGTTGGAGACAGGGAGATTCCACAGGATTGGAAAATGGCCCATATCTATCTTCAATCAGAATACACAACAAAACCCTACACGATTACCTAAACTGTATACTGTTCTACAGACCCCCCATTAATTGGAACGTAGACCAGAACAACTTCATGGACTTCATTGCAAACATATGTGCAATCAACTCCAATGTGCTAGTACTAGGAGACATCAACCTCCACCTAGAAGACCCGAATTCTGCCAACGCACGAGAAAGCAAGGAATTCCTTCATTTATGGGATTTCAAATGGCCACAACTGCAAGCAACCCACATCAAAGGGCACACACTCGATCTCATATCACACAAACTTTTAACAGACCAGAGCATAACAATTACAGATATTAAATGGACAGAAACACCCTGGTCGGACCACTATAAACTAAACCTATCACTACACTGGCATAAGAAGGGAGTACACCAAACACAAGAACACACCACATATACAACCAGAGGCCATGTAGACGCAAAAACATTCTGGCAAATGTTATACAACAATGGATGAACAGCACAAACAGAATCCACAGACTACCTCCTGGAATGGGAAAAAAGAACACCACAAAATTATAGCCTGACACCATGGTTCAACGATGAAATGAAAAAACTAAAAACACAAATCAGACAACATGAACGAGCATGGAAAAAAACAAAAGATGAACAATCATTCAACACATGGAAACAATCACAAATAAAATACAAATATGCAATAAGACAGAGCAAAAGATCATACTATAAAACCAAAATAGGAACAGATTACAAAGACACAAAGAAATTATATCAACTAGTGAACAAACTCCTAGATACCAACCGGGTCACTGCATCAAATATAGAAACCCCATCTGCTGACAAACTTGCTAAGTACTTCAATGAAAAAATTGTAAACCTACACAAAACACTACCCCAAGACAACATAAACACCGAAAACTTCCTAAATAAACTGGACCCAATAAATGGAGAATACCCGGCGGACCGCATTTGGCTAAATTCCGCCATCCTTACCGTCGATATTGTAACACGGGCATTCAGGAGGTTTGCCAACACACACTGCATACTAGACACATGTCCCAACTACTTATTGAAAACAGCCCCTGACCGCTTCTTAGTAGATCTCACATCCCACCTAAACTATATGCTTCAACAAGGTCTCTTCCTGAAGGACAAGAGTAATATTCTTCTCACCCCGATACTGAAAGACACCACAAAAAAAGCAAGTGAAATCACCAAATATCGACCAGTAGCATCCATCCTGCTGTCTGTCAAATTGATGGAAAGTATGGTAGCCAATCAACTAACAGACTACATAAACAAATTCTCAATACTACATGAGTCACAGTCGGGCTTTCACCAGCTACACAGCACTGAAACAGTACTACTCACTCTACTAGCCAAATTCAAGCAAGAAATAGCAAAAGGAAACAGCATACTAATAAGACTACTTGACAAATATGGCATCACCAGCAACATACTTAACTGGATCAAGGGTTTCCTAACCACAAGAACCTATCATGTAAAGTCAAAATCAAATATATTACAACCATGGAAAGCAGATTGTGGAGTACCACAAGGATCACCACTATCCCCGATCCCCTTCAACCTAATGATAACCCCACTAGCCAAGACCTTATCCAACCAAGGTCTTAACCCTTTCATCTATGCAGACAATGTTACTATATATATATATCCCTTATAGATCCACACTGATGGAAATCGCTAATGAAATCAAAACTGGCCTGAACACCATGGACTCCTGGGCTAATGCATTTGAACTAAAACTCAATAAAGAAAAAACCCACTGTCTTATCCTTTCATCTCAATACAACATGGACATTCCCACAACCATCAGCACTCCAGACCAAACCCTCTCTGTCTCTAACAGCCTGAAAATCCTGGGCATTACACTGGACCGCTACATTACACTAGAAAGCCAAGTAAAATCCACAACATAGAAGATGTTCTACTCAATGTGGAAACTCAAACATGTGAAACACTACTTCCCGAGGGAAACATTTCGCAGCCTGGTACAATCGATGGTCCTGAGCCATGCTGACTACTGCAACGGAATCTACGCAGGTTGCAAAGAACAAATCCTAAAGAAACTTCAGACCGCACAAAACACGGCGGCAAGACTCATCTTTGGAAAAACACGATTTGAAAGCGCAAAACCTCTCCGCAAAAAACTACAATGGCTCCCTATCAAAGAGCAAACCACCTTCAAAATCTGTACCATGGTTCACAAAATTAAACACAGCAAAGCACCTGATTACATGTCAGACCGTATTGACTTACCAGCCAGAAACTCATTCAAATCAACACGATCATACCTAAATCTACACTACCCAAGCTGCAAAGGACTCAAAATACAAATCAACTTACGCATCCAGCTTTTCCTACATCAGCACAAAACTGTGGAATGCACTACTAAAAGACATGAAAACCATACATGACCACCTACACTTCAGAAAGTCACTCAAGACCCACCTGTTTAAAAATGCCTGATATCAGCGACACAACTACACTACAGTTCATAATAATCTCCACCGAACTCTTCCACTGAACGTTTCCTCTTTGTGGTCCTACCACATGAACAATACCCTATCAAAACTTCACCTTGTATTTATATACACACCAGTGGGCCAATTTTTGCGGTTCCATAGATTGTGCTCTACTGTAGCTGAATATAAGAAACAGGCGATGATTAGGTACCTGTCCTGACTGATGAGTTGTGAGCCCTTGGGTCCCCCAGGAGAGCGTAAGGAATGCCTCAATGTTCCCCCAAAGGACAGCCGAGCACCCCGACTTCACCCGCGGCGACCACCGTTCACCAGAGGTTGAGCCCCCAGCTGCAGGTGGCCAACGGGACTGCTGGAACCGCGGGGATGGACGGACTGACCGGACACAAGGGGACTAGCCTCCCAACCCCAGCAGGGGAGAGGAGCAGGCAAGGAGCAGCGAAGTCCAGGGACATGCCAGAGGTCAAGGCAGGCGGTGAGCAGAGTAGTCCAGGGACAGGCAAAAGGTCAAGGCAGGCAGCGAGCAGAGTAGTCCAGGGACAGGCAAAAGGTCAAGGCAGGCGGCGAGCAGAGCAGTCCAGGGACAAGCAAAAGGTCAAAACAGGTGACAAGCAAAGTAGTCCAGGAATCACCACTAAGCTGGAGCCTCACGAAACAGAAGCCGAAGCAATATGCCTGCCGGAGGCGATGCTTTAAATACTACTAGTAATCAGCAAGCGAGCCTCAGCTGACAGGGGTGGAGACTTCGGGGGAGCTCCCTCGAGGAACCCTTCGGAGTGGTTCAAGGCCGGTCTTCAGGCAGAGCCTTGGTCCCAACCACCCAATCAGGGTCCTCCAGGGCGGGATCTTGATTCCCGCGTTCACTAGGCGGAAGAGACGCTGGCCCCAAGTTCCCGGCGCCATCTTCCCTGCCGGAGCAAGCGTAACTTCCATAGCCGGCGATGGAGAATTGGAAGTCACAGTAGGCCGGTCTTTGGCCGCAGTCTCAGCGGCGGCCGGCCCCCGCTTTTGGCCGGTATCGCCTCGAGACCGGAATGGCCGGCCATCAGGGCGAGGAGCAGGCGCACCGCCCAGCGGCGGGGTCAAGGCTGGCCATGGCCGCGGGCCAGCCTCTAGGTAAGCATAGACAGAGTTAGCGAGGGATGTGACAGTACCAGAGGTTTTTGGAACAAGGTTATCCACAACAAGTGGTGTAGAGGGCACTGTATGGGTACTTAATGGGACATCAGAAATGGAATCTTCAAAAATAACCTGTGTTCTACCATATTCAACCATGGTGTTTGATATTAAGCAAATTATACAGAAATATTAGAGTGTGGTTCTGTTATGATATCAGTTTAATTGTCAGAATTATGGAAATATGTAGCAGAACTATTAATTGTGCTGAATCAGATACCAATATAAAATGCAGCTTTTGAAGACTTAATGGGACAGAATCATTATAAACTGGTCTGGCTTTCATCCAAGTCCCTCTTTCCCCTCCCTCTGGGAACACTTAACAAAGACAAAAAGGTACTGCAGCAAAAATCTCACCTCCCCCTTCCTCCCCCTTAACAAAAGACTATTCTCAAACAAACTCTGACAAATACAGGGACTACTTCAAAAAGTTTTTTAAACTTCTTCTGATCAAAGGCTTCCTGGGGGTGAACAAAGGATCAAGGACAAAAACTGTGGAGGTGCGAATCCACACACCTATTGACAAAAGGGAAGCATAAACAAAACCATTTGCTGGCTACCTCAGACAAATCTTATCAGATCTGCCACAGAGATTCAAACAGGAAGCCTTTTGCTTCAATAGACCATTTGTCAGCAAAATCCCAGACAGGAAGTCTTATGATGTCATAAAACATGAGACCAAGTGCAAATACCCAGGGTCCAGTGCAAACCAGGAAGAAAATGATCCAAGACATGCACTCATA